>NC_086289.1:67798013-68098013 GCF_963924245.1 Chroicocephalus ridibundus
TCACACGTGGCAAAGTGAAATGGATTTTATAAGGCAAGAAGCCCTTTCTGAGGGATAGTCTCTTTGTTGTAGACTATGTTTGTCACTTGGTAATATACTAAATATTCAAGATTTTGCATCTCTCCCATAAACAATTCTTATTTTTAGTTACAGGAGGATAATTTCTGAAAACTGCTGCTGATTGAATGATGTAATTAAGTGTCCAGTAAAGTCTCAAAATAATTCCACAGGTTGGGGTCTAATCTTACAAATTTTCATGCGAAGATCTTTCATTCATGTTGCTAGTCCCATCCAAAGCAGCGTCCCAAGATGTTTGATTTTTGTCTTCTAGCATTTTAAAATTGCTTTCTCAAAACAATCAGTTTGCAGCACCGATTCCTTGGTCATCGTTTATTACAAGGAATTTTTTCTTCATATTCCTGTATGGCTTTTGCTGATGTAATTCATTTGCTACCGGCATTACCATTGTTACTTTCCATTTTACTCTCCAGCTTTTCAAATGTAGCCCCAGGGATGAAAGTTAATTTAGCAAGAATATCTATTATATTTGCCAGTGGGTTTTTTTTATTTGCAATAGCTTCTTTGCTGGGTGTGCCTGTCTCTGGAGCTGTGGCATCTGAAAGGTTTAGCGCAAGGACTCAGGCAAGATCCGATCTGGAAACTGGATCCAAATTGGTACCTTTTGTTAACAGTCAAATGGAGCTGGATGCAGGGACCCAGATGCCTTCCTCCAAAGACAGCAACACCTTATAATAAGCAGCTCTTGTATGTTCCTGTCAAAATTTCAGAATTAATTCACAGTGATTGCAGAAATGTCATGCTGAGACACATTAAGCCCGTTTTCTTTTCTTTTCCATAGCCATCAGCTTACCATGGATGAAGAAAATAATATCGAAAAATATCATATCAACTTACAGCCCTTGGAATCAAAAGTGAAAATGTAAGTAATGAAGAATGTAATTTCTGCCTTTAAATGTCGCAGAGTTTGTCCGATTCCCAAACCGCAGAACTCAAACTGTATCCGTCATGGATTCCTGTGTAACTTTAAGCATAAAAAAGCTTCAATTTCACAAGGTAGCTAAGCTCTTCTCTATCTTTAAGCACATGAACGTTCTCTTTGAATCGAGTTTCAAATGCTAAACTTCAGTGTTGCACTAATTTTGTCATTTCCCCTGTGAAACTAAAGAATATTTGAGCATCTGCTAGATTTTTCATGTATTTAGAGAGCATACTAGAGTGGGGAAGTATAGCACAAAGCAAGCAGAAGTCTATTCAGTGGTATTTTTCATATCTAACATGAAGCCTGGTTAAAGATCCCCAAGCAGCTCACGGGACTCCTCTAGAAGGAGCAGTCCTTGGGTTTGCACGGGGATGGAGATGTAAGTCTGAGGGGACCAGGGTTCCTGTCCTGGGGGGTGCAGCACAGCTATATGGCACTAAGAAACCTGGTTTTTATTGGAAAACGCAGCAGTTGGTAGCACTCAGCCAAGGCACATAGATGACACCTAGCTACACCACCTGGAGTGAAGAGATAAGCATCACTGTGGTCTGGTAATGAACACCCCAGCTTCCAAATGCAATAAATTTAGCCTTTGTAATACATTTCCTGCATGTTGTATAGTTTACCACGGGGTCAGTTATTCTAAAAGGTTTGACTGTGCGGTGATACCTGTGGCAATACTAGGGATATAACTTAAAACTTACCCACAAGTTTATCGGAAAAGAGGACTCCGGCCCTGGTGCAGGCATTAGCTCCATCCAGCTGGCACCAACTCTGTGCTAACACAGTGCCCCTAGGCTTCCCAGCAGACAGCAAAAGTTTAACAAGGCTCCACTTGCATCAAAAAATATGAACGTCTTTATGCTGAAGCCCCCAACTACTTCATGGCAAAATGCTGCAACACTGAGTTGTACGCGTTGCTACATTACATACTGAATTTCACTTTCAGTTGAAAAGCTACTTGCTACACAGGACTTTAAAATATTAATGCCATATTAAAATATTAAAAGGACACGAAGTTTCAAATTAAAATCAAGCCAGCATCTTTTAGTCATGCAAATATAAGCCAGACAGAAGAATACATTTTCAGAGAGCTTTCTGGAAGGGTAGTTATGACTTAACCTCAGTATACTCTCAAGCTTTAAAATAGAAAATACATGTAAATATAATTATGTAAATACTACTTGTATATATTATGCAGCAAAGCTTGAACCTGAAACAATGCAAAGTGTAAACGCTTGAGGTGTGAAGATGTGGGGATTTTTTGAAAGAAAAATGCATTTACTGAAAGGTCCTCCATTGGCACTCACATTTGGGAGCTTTGCTGTCCTTTTAAAGCTCCTGTGTGAAAACAACACAGGTCTTAACCTACCTTACTAGCTCTGAAGTGCACCTATCCTGGTGAGGCTGTAATGAATGCTGGCTTGTTTCTGATCTGGTATTCTTCTAAAAAAAAAACCAAAATACATATATTTGATTTCTTCAACCTTGAGATGTTCAAAATACCACATGTGTTGGCAGAGTTGTCCCCTGACCAGGAAAAATTACCCACCAAGAGATACTTCCCCATCTCTGGAGTTCCCAGCACTGTAGGCAGTCAATGAGAAGTTGTACGTGTCCTGGGGTTGAGCTTTATCCTCCTCCTGTGAAGCCAAAAACACCGTTTTCCTGTTGGACGTGCCAGTGTGGGATCAAATGCCTTTTCGGCAGTGGCTGGGGGCTAAGTGTTTTTCTGGCTTGTGGAGGTGGGAGCAGAAATGACATCTTGACTGTTAAAAAGGTAAAAAAGAAAAAAAAAATTATTTTTTAAAAAAAATATTCCTACAACAATGTAAATCCATGCCAAAGTCTTTGGACCTTTTGGTTTGAAGTGTAAAGCACATGGTAAGGTTCCTTCAGGAAGGAGCATTGCCTTCTGCACTGCCCTGGGGTGCAGATACCATGGGTGAGATCCCATGGGGCATCCCTCCTGGGGAGCCCCCCCGGCAGCAAGGCTGGGTGCTGAGGGTGCCAAACCCTTCTGGAGCAGGCAGGGTGGAGGAGTGCCGGCTGCCACCCACACCCCGAACAGCCACCTGCGCAGAGCAGCACAGGAGCTGTGCACCGCTGAGAGCAACTTAAGCAAAGGTCAGGGTACTCTACCTGATTAACAGATGCACTGAAGGTTTTACTGACTTGATATCCCAGTGAATAAATTCTCAGTTGCTTATAAATCCTAAAAGGAGCTCTTTCTTGCTCATTGTACTACACTACCACAGCCAAGCTCGGGTCAGAATTTAGCTCTGCTTTTCTGCAAAGTTCACAGATTATCCTGTGCGCAAACACCCACAGACTTTGTGTTAGTGCCATTACTATTGTGAACACAGTTTTAATTCCCAGCATCTCTCACTGGTCTTTCCGGCTCAGGCGGTCCGGCACTGCCACCTGGTGAGGGCTGCTTTGGCCACCAGCCGGCATGGAAAATGTAATTTCTTTGCAGAATTTCACATCAGGTTTTAGCAACTTGGTCAAAGCTTAGAGTTTGGAAGCAGAGCTCCTACCACAATCCCCACGCATTGCTTTGGAGGAGGTTTAAAGTCCCCAGCTGCCCAGGACAGAGGAGATTTTAAAGGATACCAGTCTGGCTCTGAACTTCCAACCATATCTGCATTATATCTGAAAGCTGACAGAAATATAAGATGTTGAAGGCTGTTCATCCTTTTAAACAGATAATTGCATATTTTTGTTTGCAAGATGTAAGGGAATTCCCGAGTTATGTGCAGTCTCAAATTTAAATCACTTCTGTAGGATTATGGATTTGAAAGATTTGCTTCTATGTAACAGTTACTTCAAGTTATAGCTGTAGTGGCTAAAATAAGACCTACCAGAGGGTAGTTATGTGTGATCATTATCAAAATTGGAAAACAAAGTGCACAAAAAAAATCAAAGCACAAAACTCCCCCTCTTCAGCCAAGAATATATGTTTTAAATCCTTTTTGTTGCTACATTCCTCCCCCAACCTTGTGCCTTGGTGTTTGCGGCAGTATCCAGCGAGCATGGCGTGAATACCTGCAGCGCCAGGACCTGCCACACCACGAGCAGCTGGACAAGCGCAGTCCCTCCCCGCCTTCCCTCTCCTCGGACAAGATGAGCAGGTCCATCAGCATGAACACTTTTTCCGACAGCAGCACACCGGTGAGTACAGCGTTGGGACCCATTTTTCCTATTTGTTGCTTTTTGCTGGTTTCCTTTCTAGGACTTTGGATAAATGAAAGCTAAATTATGGGCTAATCGTGAAAGAGGGACTTTTAAGGGAGTAGTAGTGTCCCAAATGAACCTGCAAGCAGATGTGCCTCTTGTGGGTACAGTCTAATGTGTGACCGTGTGTGTTAGATGTGGATCTCGGCGATATTGTGTATTGGACGCAGCGGATATTAACAGTGCTCTTGATGGGAAAAGGTGTTTCCAAATGGTGTTGTGTTCTTCTGCAGAAAGCAGGGATCTTCACATGTGTTTAGCATTTTCTGTTCCCCCAGAAAACCCCCAAATTGTGGTGCTTTTCCTACAAGTAAATGTGATTTGTAGGATTTATTTTTTTTTCCTAAAAGAGACTTGGAGAAGTTGATCTAGGGATTAAAACTTAAATTTGATTTTGGAATAAATATTCATGCCACCTTGCGGACTGGATGACTAGTGGCTGGAGGCTGTACTTCTCTTTTTAAGGTGACCCTAAACTAGAAACCCAAATATAGAGCCCATTTTTTGAAAACAAGTGGCTCTGTGACTGTCTCTGGAGTGGAATCTTTTAGGTCAACAAATCAGCAGGTAGATATAGACCCTATAAATATTGTTTTCAGCTTTGTGAGAGAATGCATCAGTTTTGAGGAAAGTGTAGGCTAGAGCACATGAAATAATAGTTTAAAAAAAAAAACACAGGAGAGACGAGTTGCCCCGATATGGGTTAGACACCAGCTAAATAAAAGCAGGCCGTGTCCCAGTGTTTGACTGAGGTGTGAACAGGTTGTCTGGATCCTTGCTAGGACTGCATGTTGGTCAGCTATTTGAAGCTCTGTTGCCAGTCATGGGACAGCATTTGGTGGCTTCTGAGTTCACTACAAAAATCTAGAAATCATTGCTAGTGGGGTTCTTAAAGTAGATGGAGTCCCCGTGCAAGGGAGAGGTGTTTGTTAGTTTAACTCTGCCTTCAGTCGCAAAACTGGAGCAAAGCGATCTAATGTAAAGCACGAGGCAGGCTCACGGATCCAACAGAGCTGTTCTGCGCCAGAGCTCCGGTCTTTTACAGGGACAATTTGACATTTTCCTCCATTGAACCAGGTTCAAACCGAAGCTAGGTGAGCTGTTTCCAGCAGCTATTATTTTTGTGACACTGTGGTTAGGCAGGCTGCATTCGATTTGACAGCATTTAATAAAATATTACTGAGAGTGCACTGTTTTATTTTTAGATGCCTTGTGTTCCTCGCTGGAGACCTGGATGATAAACTAGGTTGCAATATTGGGTTATACACTAATGCCTCATTTATTAAACAAGTTAGGTTCCTCTAACGAGAGAGATAAATTTGGATCTATTTTTTCTCTGCCGCTGGCATTTGTTGGAGCCCGGCTGCCGTGCGGGAGCGCTGAGCCAGCCGCTCGGCCACCACAAGAGGCCCCTCGTACCCTGCGCAGGAAGGCTCCATCAGTAACCCAATGTGGAAAACAATGCATTTGCAATGCTTTCGGGTCTTTCAGGGTAAAAGGAGTACATCTGGGAGTTATATATTTGTGGGAAAATGAAACCTGGACACTAGAATTGCTACTTAGTTTGTATTAATTCAGCACCCATTCATCTGTCTTCTGCATCCTATTTTTTTTAATGCAAAGGAAGATGGGAATATTTTCTCGAGCTTTTCTAGTGCCAAGCCAAACAATAACCTTTGAAAAATCAGAGGACTTTTCTGAAGGCAAAGGAACCCCCTACCTATTTAGTGTGTCCTTGATGATTGCAATACCTGAGGCTTGAGGGACCCACACTTGTAAGTGCAGGATGGTCCCCAGTTCTGGGATGAGGCACTATGACTCCAGGCAAATGCTGCTGTGCTTGCCAAGGTCCTCATAAACCATTCAAAATTGGACCTACTGATTTTAGATGTTTTTCTGTCTGCATCAGTGTGTGCTGTGGGTCATCTTCAAAGTAGGGAGCAGCTTAAGGAGGTGAGGAGAAGCCTTTAGTGTGTGAGTTCAGCAGGTGCCCTAAGAGGGAGGTGGTTGAAGGTATGAAATCTGGTGGGGAGGTGTTGTATGGGAAAGGTCTGAGAACAGCTATGGCCACAAAGCAAAAAGACAGTAACACTGTTCGGTGTAGTTTTGTTTCCTGATTGCTTCTGATGAAGTAAAACTTTGCTGGCCCTGTGTGGATCGTGGCCTCAGCTTCTACAGTGTAAGGTTGGGTGTATAAGTGAGTGCAAGGAAATGTCACCAGTGCACGTGCCTCTCAGAGCTGGGCTGGGTCATCCTTGCTAGTCCTGGGACACATATGCTAAGGATAGACTCTGATCTAGTGCAGTAGCGTTTCTGTCAGATACAAATGTGCCTTGCTGATGGCAAATGTCACATATTTTTGGTTTGGAATTGATACCATCAGGTTTAGGGCAGGGCCAGGATAAAGCCAGAACATAACAGGGACAATTAGCCTTGAACTGTTGACATATGAATGGGAGAGTAATTAATTGTCTTAACCAAATAAAGACTTAGGTAGAATTAAATGCAACATTTGTTCTGGAGCCACATTTTTCAGCTCTAGTATAAGGTAAAATTAAGGAATAAGAAAAAACATCTGAGAGCAGAGAAACCGCTGCCGGACCCATCTGTAATTTTACACTCTCTAAGTTTGTGTTGACAAGACCCAAGCTGGAAGCTGAGGAGGGGAGCTGGGTAATAACCAAGCAGTCAAACACATCCATTTGCCAAGTCCTCAATTTGGCTTACATTCCAGAACAAGACCTTTGAAAAATGGGGCAAATTCACTACGATGCCATTGGTTTTTTTGCATTAGCAGTTTTGCTGATGCCCTAAAAGGTAGGCTGGTGCCTAGTCTTTGCATAAAAATATGCTGTGCTGAGCAGCATGGAGTCCCTCAAACTTCTATTGCTGTCTGGCAGTCTTCCTCTGAGAAATTCAGAAGGAGGAAGTCAGACTGAAATTTGGACTCTTTGGAGGTTTTCCCATTTCTTTTTCAAAGAAGTAGAAAGCAACTAGCATGTCAAAATATGTTAGCAATAAGTATTGATGCAGATGGGAGAGGGAGAAATTTATGAAGTATTTTGAGAAACCACTGTCACAACACAGCCACTTGATTCAGCTGAAATCTAATCCTGGGTTTCAATTTCCTTTCTCAGCACAAGCCTCCCAGTGCTCAGCTTTGCTGGATCCTCAGCTGCATCTTGCACACTCCTGGGGGCAAAAAAGTAGTTGGCTACTTGAATAATGAAAGACAGAAAGTATCTCATGCCAAAAAAATAACTGAGAGCCCGCGGGCTAACAAACGTATGCCACTGCAGCAAGACAGGTGTTGAAACTGTACACCAAATATCCATTTATTACCAGTATGTGGGACCAGCAGTTGTGGTGAGGTAGAATTTTGAAACTCTTAATTGGAGGAATAATATCTAAAACCAATGTTTATTGTTGGAGACAACAGAGAGTGTCAGCAGGTGCAGTCTGCAGCTGGAGAGTTAAGAATGGTGTTTGGTCATTTGTAGTTGAAAGATAAGGTCTTTGAGCTCATTTCCAATATTACTACAAACCTCCTGAGTCATTTGTAAAGGAAAACAAGGAATTACTAGGACTGAGAGAAGTCAGGGTTTCAAAAGCACTTTTCCTCTCTTGCCCTTGAAACCTTTTCGCTCTTAAAAAATAAGACAAAATGTCCAAACAGGAAGTAGAAAAAATAATTAAACCCATAGAAAACAGAAATACAGTGAAAAACTTGTACATTCGAAGTAAAAAACACCACAAACCAAAGGTGTGAGCCCTTTTGTGAGCACACGCACAGCTTGTGTGCAGGGTGGGAGGGAGGGCACCAGCAAGAGCACTAATGCTGGGAGGAGTTAGCAGTGATGGCCTGAGCCCTGACAGTAGCTGTACATTCCTGATATGCAGGCACTTATTCATTTGTAATCATTAAAACTTTGTGAATTCATCAAATATGGCATTTCCTTGTTGTCCTAGCCAAGGAAAGAACTATAGAAACACAAAGCAACAATTTTAGAGTAACTTATAAGAAGTGAGGAGAAGGGGAGGTACCAGGAACAGTTCTTACTCTGCTCAGTAGCAGCAGGGATGCTTTCTGGGCAGCCCATACCACAACTTTCGTAGTTAGCAGTTTTCATATCACTTTTTAAAAGCCATTTGTTTCCCATGAGATGGGGATAGCTAGGCAAATGGGCTTTGCCTTTGGCCAGCGTGAGATGCTGGCCGTATAGTCAATCAGTTCATCACTGATTCATTGATAGAGGGCGGTGTGAGATCTCCTTGATTTGCTGAAGATTGTGTGTATCTTTTATGCATTTGGCTTCAAAAAACTGTAGCTTAGTCCTGCTGGCTGTGGTTACCATACTTCAGTTCAGAGAGACAACCTAATTGTGTGATTCTAAGACTGGGAATCTTGATAAATCATTAATTATGATACCTTTGAGTCTAATGTTTGAACTTATTTTGGATCAGCTAGCTGCCTTCATAACTGCAGAAAACCATTGCTCTTAAAATGAAATACTGATGAAGAAATCGTGAAGTAGAAAAGGAACAACTAGATGAAGGAGAAAAGAAATCCACAATTGAAACAACTCCTTATTTTTTCTGCTACCTCCAGGGCTTGATAATTCACAGCAGCTCTCCCATGTGAAATTTTGTCTTAATTTTATAGAAAAGGAACAGTGTCTTCTAGACTGTGGGACACTGAATCTTTGTGGGTACTAAAGTAAAAAGACTCTTCCTTCAGGCTGGTTTATAAGCCTCTTCCCCTTGAAGCCTGAGCATCTTATCCCAATAATGTTTCATTACAATTGTGCATGTCTTTTTGTTAGTTGGCTCAAAGGCACCAGGTAGTAAACAAGGCCACAATTAATTTTTTTTTGACTGCCACCACCACTGTCTTCCTCCTCCTGGCTTAAGGGTTGGTCAGAATGGCAACTAAGGAAAATAGATAATTTAATTCAAACTCAAAATGATTGATCACAAGTACCTTGAGCAATTCTAGTTAGTTGGAAATCAGTTGCTCTGTTACTAAACTTTTAAAATAAACATATTTGCAGATAGTATAGTTTAAGAAAACCAGAAAGACTGGTAAGCCTTTTCTGGGATGCAGTGACTGAAATAGAAGATGAATGATTACTGTTCTGGAAAATTACTTGAAGAGTAACATATGCATCTCTTGGAAAAGTTTTCTGGTTTTAAGGCACACTTTTATGTTAAATAAAATACACTCAATTTGATCTAAATATTTGTCACTGAAAACGTTCTTCTTTGAGATTCGCATCCAATCAACAGGAATTCATGCTATTTTAACAACAATACATCTGCCATGACTCTGAGACATAACACAAAGCACAAAATAAAATAGGGCACAAAGAAAAGCAATTAAAATCCCCTATCAGATATGTAGATGGAAGAAATAAAGCAGTGCACTTAGCAATCAGAAACTCACAACCAGAAAAAATGATACCAACCCTGAAGTATTATATACATTGTAGAGTTGATGAAGTCCAGAATTTCACTTCTTAGTATTTTGAAGGGAAACTTCAGAAGATGTGAAAATTTGCAATGAGATTTCACCTCATGTTTTCAACAAATAGATTTCCTTTTAAAAACTCAGGACAAATTTCCTGCTCTGCTGCACTATTTTTATGTGGATTTGTCTCTGATCCATAATCAATAACGTCCCACTTGAAACAAGAACAAATCCTTGTTTCTTTTCATTTGGCTTTCTTTTTCATAAACGACACTGGCCAATCCTAGAAGGACTCTCACAAAGGCTGCCTCTATCCAGGTCATAAGACATGTACGTGCACTCAGTGAAAGCACTGTTAGTTCCCTAGACTCCTGCCAGAGTCCTTACTGCCCTCTTAATCCGAGAACCTTTCAGGTAGATCATATTATCAGGTAATGGGTCATGCTTTCTGTTTACAAACAGACAAATCATTCTTGATGTTGCGGCGGGGGGGGAAGCGATGAGGCTATCTCAAAGTGTTTGTGCTATAGTATACAATGTTTCTTTCAGCCTGCCTTCCTGTAGAAAACTGATATAATGGGCAGAATGACAGACGAGGAACATAGCTTGAGTGATGAGATGGGAAACAGACTTTTCTTGTTCAGCTACTGCTTTGTAGGCTGGAAAATAAAGGATTTGCCAACTGTGTGTGTGTCGTATGGGCAGTTTCCTAACTGTTGGAAAGGACCTGCTGTCAATGATTTATCAGATTATTCTATTAGGAGCACACAAGCAGTATCTGTACCATCTTTAGTTGCTTTTGCTTCCCTTTTGCATGTTTATGTTTAATCAAAAAAATTAGGAGCAAGACAAATAATAGATTTGAAAATAATATGCTTCCTTATAGATACTTTATTTCTTTTTATTGTGTAGAAAGGTGTCAACACTTACCTTCCTATGTCGCGTGTGACTGAGTTTCTGCTTTTTTTCCCTCAGAAATAAAAAACTGTATCTATAGTTACTAAGAAAAAAGGTGGTTGTGGTTCTGACCTGTTTTCATGACAACATCGTTGTGTCTCTCTAAATGGTTCAGTCACAAAGATACCGTCTGTGAAAGCCACAGAAAACCTGATAATCCTTAATAGACAAGCAAAAGCTGGTGCGAGACATACCTGCATCCAGAGCTCTTATAGAATTGCAGTGGGATCTTGATATTTTTTTTCTTTTTTTACTTTAATCTGAAACATTGACATGGAAACAAAATTAATTCGTTCCGCTCTGGGCAGAAGTAGCTTCCGCTGTGCGTGATATGAAATTACATGTCCAGGAGGACATGTCTCCCCCAGCAGCCAGCTCCTACCCTGCTACAGCTTCCGAGGAGAGAAGCCGGACCCTCTACCCCCGCCCCCGCCTCCACAGCCCCTTGGGGTCTGCTCTCAGCCGGGGGTGGCGGGTGCCGCGCTCCCTCCCCACCCCGCCGCCCGGAGCCCTTCAGCACCGCGGGCAGCGACGGCGCGGGCAGTTCAGGACCGCGGACAGCGGCAGCCCCGCGGCGCGCCCCTGGTCCTGCCCCCAGCCGGGCTGGGTGCTCGCTGCCTTTTAGTGCACTTCTCCCCCTAGCCGCTTCAGTCCTGCCCGCGCATACTGACACAACACGTGGTTTTTCTGCTAATAATGTTCCTTCTGATGTTCACGAGGATGGCAACAACTGATTCTGTAGAATGATCATTTTTTATTTGAGTGCAGCACCTGAATAGACTTCTTTCTACTAAGAAATGCTCTTGTTAGAGATATAAACATGTGAAGCATGCTTTTCTACCCTTTCTCCATTGGTTGGTGTCGCAAAAAGTAATTTCCAAGATCGTCCCCCCCAACCCCAATAAACAATTTTTTTACTGTGAGGGTGACTGAGTACTGGCACAGGTTGTCCAGAGAGACTGTGGAGTCTCGATCTTTGGACATATTCAAAAGCCACCTGGACAAACTATTCTAGGTGGCCCTGCTTGAACGGGGGATAGGGAGGGGTGGCGTGGACCAGGTGATATCCAGAGGTGCCTTCCAACCTCAGACATTCTGTGATTCTGAAAATCAAGTAGGAATTGAAGTGAAATAATTGGACATGGATCATAGTATTGAATCAAAGATAACACAGAAAACTGCAAAGAAACGTTTGCAGCTCATTCTGCTCATAATTAAGCCTCTTATCTGGCTGGAGGCCTTATCTTGTAGCTTGGGGAATTTGGGCTGCAACAAAAAACATTCTTACTTAGTAAGAATTAGCACATAATTTACTGAGTTTGTTATTGGGGAGGGAGGGATCCTTTGTAAAGTAGCAAAATAAAAAATGTAAGGTGTATGATTTCTTTATAAAAGCCCTTTTTTGTGTGTGTCTGTACTTTAACTGTGGTGTATACACAGCTTTGCTAGCTTCCACCACTTATCCTGTGTGTATATAATTTTCTATATTGCAAATTTGAAATAGTAACCTTTTTATACAGATTTACTACTAAAATCCATAGCTACTTACTGTGGGCAAAATTTAAGTGACGATTTCTCATTAAATCATAAAAATTAGAATGTGCAAGTACTCATAATGTGTGGGTGGGTATCTCTTCAGAAAATCATCAGTCCAGAACATTTTCTTCATAACTTGCAAACTTCTGTAGATGGAACAAAGAAAAAAAATAGCCACACTGTTACCACATGCTGCTCACTGAAAATTATTTAACTATTTGATAGCAGCTAGTTTCCCTTTTAGCTATTACCAGCCCTTTCATAGATGTTATTTTTAAACACTGTCTCGTTTGGATGAAATACATTCCATTGTTTTAGTACCGGTTACCTCTGTTGATCTGGGATTGCAGTGTAGCCTGAGAGTTCAGAAAAGTGGAGTTTTCTGAAAAAGAGTTTTGGACAATGTCATGTGTTTTCATATTTAATTTGCTCTACCAGAAGTTGTCACCCTTATGGCTTAGGAAAAAAAAATGCTCTGAACGCTTTCTAACATCGTATATTTATAAACTTTGTCACTTTTAGCTAAAGTGGTCTTGGCTTTGTATACTGTGTATACTGCAGTGCTATTTAGAAGCAAGAAAAAGGTCTAGGGTAAAACCCATACGGTCCATCATGGCAGGTTTAAAACTTCTCTTGACTTAACGTAGATGGAGTCCAGCCCTCCCAGGGCTGTATCTGGGGGCTGGGCATTGGGATTTTTTGCATTATCATCAAAATTTTATTCAAATATATATAATATATATGTGTGTGTGTGAAATTTAACGTACAAGATTGAATAGATTCTTCCAGTCCATTAATTCATCCTTTTTTCTCACTCTGATGGAAAGTCATACATCATCCTGCCTGACATAATTTTCAATACGACATTTCCAAAAGTAACCTGCCTTCAATCAAAATACTGCCTCCAAGATTCAAAAGGACAGACAAATAGTGTTATCTCCGCCCTAAACGTTCTGATGGGGCTTGGACCCTCTGGCTTGTAGGCAGATTGTCCGCCTTTGTGACACTGTATGGGTGTTCATTTCAATCATGTTGGAGGCTAAAAAAATTCCTGTGTATTACACCTATGAGAATTTCATGTTTCTTGCTATATTGCGTCTCAAAGGATTTTGCAACATACTGTAGTTAAAACACTGGTATAAAAAGGGGAAAGGGTAGAAGGCAAAGCCATACGCTATCAAGAGTGTTTTCCTGCCCAAACCATGTGCCACATGGTACACAAACTGAAGGGTAGGGTTTGCGCTCCTCCCATCTCCAGCACTGACTCCTTCAGTTATCCAGTAAATCTGTGGCTGTGGTAATCTGCACCTTAGTGCCATCCTGAACTATAATTGCTGCTCTGACGCAGGACTTGTGTCGTTATGCCACAAAACATGGAGGTGTTTAGTTTTTACTAGATCAGAGCCTGTCCCTGAGCTTGGTTTCCTTTGGATACTCTGAAGCTCAGCTCTAATAATTGACTGAAGATGGTGCACCTTGGAAGGAGGCCAAGTTAGTAAAATCTGGGTTTTGGGACATTTCTCTGCACTGATAGAAAGAAGCTCTTTTTCCTTCACCACAGCACTTGTGCATTCCCCCACCCCCTATTTTTTCTCCCTTTCTATTATTTTCCTACCTCCCCTTCTGCTTGCTACATCCCTGCAGTAACCTCCTGCTCACACCCTCCCTCTGTGTGAAACTGCAAATGTTTTCTGTCTTAATTTGAGTACAACATAGGTACAGTAAATAGTCCTGCCTCTGCATGTTATCTCTCTTGGTTGAAATGACAGCTCTCATCTAATTCTTTCCCCCTAATTCTGTTTTTCCTGTCTTTTCTGTTCTGTTCCTCAGTTCCATCTGCTTCAGCACTACACACTAATCCTGCCCTTATGTCCTACTTAAAATAAATAAGAGAGTACACTGTAATGCATTAAAAAAATGCATTGACAAAATTAAGGTTCCACATTTAGGATCCAAAATAGATCCGACTTTCCAAACAGAATTCCTGCCTTGTCTGAGACTAAGCCCAGGGCAGCTCTGGTGGGAGGGACATGTTTGAGAAAAATAGTATTCTTCTGAAAAGTAGAATAGGAATTGCAAGTGTGTTTTTATAATGAGCTATTAATACTAAGTCCTGATGTTTTGCCCTTGTTCAAGCTAAGTATTTTCCTTGCTTTTCTCTATGGCTGGTTTGTTACCAAGAGTAAATATTAAGCTATTAGCAGGAATTGTTCAACTACACACCAGTAATCCTGTGTAGCTTTAAACAGAGGTGGATTAAGGTAGTACACAGTACGAGCTGGGATTGTAAAATAGATTTTTTTACCTCTGGCAGTAACCAGGCGGTATTAGCAGGAGGGTGGTAGTTTGTTTAGGTGGAACTTCACCAGCTAATATAATTTGTGATGATTAGCAGAATGAGCTCCAGTGCCAAACAGAAAGTGTGACTTGATTCACTGCTTATGAATCTGTGACTCATTATTACAAAGAATCTCAGAGACATTAATTGTGATAAATGTATTAATGTTCTTAATGATAATAACACTTTACGTATTTGCAAACCAAAGCACGCTCTAGCACAATACTGAGGCTTGTGCCAGAAAATCTCATCATTTTGTTCTGGAATGTCAAATGACGAATTGTTATTAGTTCTGGTTGTCTGGAGTGGATTAGTAGAGCCCTCATAGCAAAACGAATCCAAAACTTAGAGGTTTATGAAATCAGATCATATTTTACGTAATATGAAGGTAGTAAGATGGGAAGGACGGGTCCAGTTGGGAAAAGACTGAATTGGGAAAAGACCAAGTGTTGTACTACTACTGTTGTACTACTTCTGCTACCAAAAGCCCAGTTTGCTTTGCTGTCCTTCCTCCCATGTGTGGTACCTTCAAAGCTGCATTCATTTTGCTCAGTGATGCATTAAGATTTGGTTCTAAATGTAGAGCAAAATCCATCTGCAGCTTTTGTGTGTTTATAATTCCCCACACCTGCAAGTGCTACCTGTGCTTATGCCAATGACGGTGACTTTCCTCAGGTGTGTTTGGCACCTGCAGGAGCAAGGAGAAGAAGCCAAGGGGAAGGGACTACCAAATTATCTAAGACAGTGCAATCCTAACAAGCACTCTCTGGTGGTTACAAAGCTACATCTTAAAGGAAATGGAGTGTTGGTGCGGGGAACACTCTCTTTTCTCTGAGTCTGGCTTCATGAATCTGTGAACAGCGAAGGAGGGAGGGAGCTGACAGATATTTACAATGTGATTTCTATGTAATGCAAAAATACAGATCTTTGTATTTGCTCTTGAATAACGTAGATGGAAACATAATTAAAGATGAGGAAGACTAGTCTAGCATTGGGATGAAAAGGGCTTAATTAGAAACAAAATATTTGATGATTTTGTGAGAAACATTAATGCTGGTGTGGGCTATAAAATAACATTTGAAATTAAGCGAACAGGGAAACAAATGTTGTTTTCAGTTTCTTTAATTTCCTTCAAATAATTTCAGATCTAAACATAAGCAGATAACGCAGAATGTTTCCGGTCTAATATGACATTTATCTTTTGAATGGGGTTTTTATGTAGAAATAGTTCTTCCGATGAGTTTGTGTATGTATCTGTGCATACACATAATAATCCAGAATGACTATGTATGTTTAACTCTCTTACAAGTAGTGTCCCACAGGGCTTTAAAATGCTGGAATACAAAAGGGCCATCTCAATTCCTTTCTGCTGGTGGTAGCAGAACGCCAATAGATTTCTTCTTCTGTGTGTTGTGTATATCGAATGTTGACTATCCATGTGGTTAGTCAATTTGATACATTGAAGTTTAGTAGCAGCAAAATCAATTCAAAAATTATCTCAGTTGGTGACAAAATGTCTAACAAGACATTTCTGAACTATGCTTCTGTGGGAATATTCAGTGGGAACTGCTTGAGAGAACTGAAAACAATTTCATTGTACTTATGGAATGGGGCTGGCTTTGGTGTGATGGCTCACAACGGGATTACCTTGTTTGGTACTGATGGTAGGTCTTAAAAGTAATAGGTTTATTTTAGAACTTCCACTTCAGAAAATTTGTCTGAATACTTCATAAATGTTTCCTAAGAAAAAGAATCAGAGAAAAAATTATTTACAATACCTCATTTATTCCCATGGGAGGGAAATTCCATACCCTGCCTTTGGCAAAGCCAGGCCCCAAAAATGAAAACAATGGTAATGAAGACTTTTGATGGTTAATCAAGCAGGTGGGTGTGGAGCAGAATCAGACCATTATACAAAGTTCTTGGAGGGTTTCTCTCCAGCCCTGTCGTAACATCTTGAAAATCTAGACTTGGAGGAACATCCCCCAAATCACATTTCGCCGTTTTATAAGATGGTTCTATACATCTGTTCTTTTACTTCTCTATGTTATTCTTGTCACGTAGAACTGAGCTAGAGTTGGGGTAGCGGGGATGCACTGCGCTATGGTTATTTGCCAACAGGCTCATGTGCTGGCAGCTGGGGGAGCGCACCCCGAGTGCTGACAAAAGCTGTGCGCTCAGCGGCCAGTGAGTCCTGATGATGGTATTTGCAGCCTCTGTGGGGATTGATCCCTCTCCCATTGAAAATGATGTGATTTTTTTTTCCTTAGACCCAAAAAGGCCAGTTCTTTTCCTGCTGTTTAGGGTGTGCAGCTAAAATATACTAAAATATGTAGTTACTAATGAGGGTCTCTGAGATCCCAGTTCTGAACCATGTGTGTCAGTGATAGTTTGAGAATTGCGCATGGATGAAGAGAGAATGCAGCAGAGCATGCAAATCCCGGCTCCTAGGACGTGTTGGGGAAGAACAGGTCTTGGCAAATTCAAAATACAGAGATCTGTCCCTCCCCACGTGTGGGGACAGTGCTGCAGAAAACAGAGGTCAGATAGGCAGATATACAGAGACAAATATTTGAGCAGTGCAGAAAATGAGAATCGTTTTGGAATGGGAAAGAGAAGAAAACCCAAAAGCTGAGCAGAGGTTCTCTGCTGTTTGCTCTGACCTGGCAGCATCTTGCAGGTAACGCATCCATTTGTCCTTACCGCCCCCTTGGCCACAGCTGCTTTTGTCATCTCATGCATGGGGTCTGTTATGGTATTCCTCCAGTGATGGGTAAAAGTTGCTAAAGAGAAGATAAGATTGCAGAATTGTTTTTCTTTCCAGCGACTGCTGTTGCTGGTTAATTTTTCCATCTATCAACTGTGTGGGAAGAGTACATGGTGGTACATCTCCAGCTCTAGGTTATTTGAGACCAAGAGATTTCCAACCACAGGTTTTCCCTTAAGCAATTAACTTCACTCACTGGAATTAATTATATTCTGATGTTACCAAAAAAAGAGGAAAAAATGAAGGAAATTGAAGTAACAGACAGTACAGTTGTGATTAGCAGGACCAGAAGGAACTAAATATATAAAATATATGTAATAGAAACTTATTAATATGTAGGGAAAACCCTACTAAAAGAGCCAGAGCCAGGTTCATTAAATTATATTGGTGGCTATTTCAACACTGAAATGTGGCAGCATCGCTTTAATGGTATCTGTTACAGAACAGTGTATTTTTCCAAATAGACTCAGTTTATATCCTCCCAAAGTGGAAAGTATTTATTTCTGCACACAAAATAAATTTTTAGATTAAATATACTGGAAAAGTGTATTTTTACATGAATAAATACTAACCGGTTTAGCTATTTCTCTCACTTCTATGAATTTAAGCAACCAAATAGCAAACCTTGCGCCTGGTCTTTAGGAGATTCTAAACCTATTTCAATACATTTTTGAGCCAACTTGACTGCTTACACATGTGAAATGACTTCTTAGGGTCAGCTAAAGTTCATTAGTAAGACGTATATGACATTTTAGGAGCGAGAATGTGCTTGAACGGTTCTGCCAAAGGAATACATTTAAGGCAAAAGTCCTTGTTTTCTTAGGCAATTTCTCTCCTAGTAGTGAATTATTTCGCAATGGAAAAAAAAACAACACAAAACAAAACACAATAATTTTAGCGAAGAGCCCAAACTGGAGCAGCGGAGAAGTGCCTCGCTGTTAGTGATTCGTTTCCCATCTGCTCTGCACATGGCGGAGGTGAGCCCAGACCACACGGGCACTGCTTTTTGAGAGGAAGGTTTGGCAGCTCTGCCTGCTGCCCAGCAGCTCAGCATCCCTCCAGCACCATGCCTTGATTAACAGAATAAACACCGCACAGAGCAGCAGAACGAGGAAGCTGATGTGACCGGCTGTCCCCAGCTCAGCGTGACTAAACCCAAATTGACTTCCTATGAACAGCGGTTCGGAAGCCCCGAGTACTTTTGCAAAGGTCTTCACTTTAACATTAAGATGATACATGAACTTTCCATACAGGAATTATCAAATCTTAGTCATAACTTGAATTCATTAAGTGTAAATTACTATTTGGTTGGTTGACCTCTTAATCTTATCTACCTGTTCTCTTTGGTCAAATTCCAAGAACAAATTGCTTTATAAAACCAGCTTGATCCAGAATGCCTGTCAGTTTTTCTAGTCAAAATGATCATGTATTATTTCTCCACGCCACTAACGTGCAGGAGAGAATTATTTCCAAAATGAGTTCTTGCACAACTAGGTGCTAATAGTAATAGTTTTGTGAGCGGATCCTTCCCTGAGGTAATAATTATTGGGTTTTTTTTACTTTAAATGGATTTAGACACAATTTTTTGATGTGTTTCGTCATTGCTTGTTTGACAAGTGATACTGTGGATATTGGAGGTGAAATTAGCACCTAATTTCCCACATTCGGTAACACTGGTCATGGATACATTGTCACAGATGGCGTGGGTTTAAATAGCATAAATTTAAGCACAACCTTGCACCGTACCCTTTGGACCATGCATATGCCCTATGTACGATGCAGCTTCCCAACGTGGAAAGCAGTGGGGCAGCCCCAGGCATGTGGGGTCCACGAGGGATGTGGCAGCCCCTGGGGAATCGACTGCGTGGAGGGGAAAGCAGACAGGGGAATTCTCCACCTTGAAATAACAGAAAGACATTGACTCTGTGTAGCTGAAGAAGTTCTGTTCCCAACGATCTCATTTGTTCAGAGCGTGTAAGCTCACACATGTCTATCCAGCCATGGAATCTTGGGCGGACGTAGTTGATGTTGTGGCCTTGAGTTCACAGAATTTCTTTAAAAATAGTCAAGGTGGCAGCTGGTAACATTGCACTATCCAGAGATAATTACTTATTTATTTTTATTTGTTTATGAATAGAATTCATTCTGGGTTACTGTTTTAATAAGCTGTTGGGGCTTTTTTGGATTGAAGTGACTGTTCCAGGACTTCAATAAGAAAGCACAACATAGAACGTAAAGAACAACTTTTTCTTTTTGGCTCTCGTAGCTGAAATCTTTTGGAGCATGTCTTATTAACTTTTATCTTCCCAGATGGAGTTTCATATGTTCTATTTATTCAGGTCTTCATATTTTCCCCAAACCTCATCTCTGATAACAGTGTTTCTTAGCAAGGCCACCCTGTTTTTTCTAAGGCTTTCAAGAGATCTAACGATAGCAGAGGACCTTTGTTTTTTATTCTGTATTATGAATTATTTCCGTGATTTGTTTGATAGTATCACTTAGTTGTCTCCTGCGTATGAAACCCATTCGGTCAGTGCTTAGAGCTGAGGGAAGATTGCTGCTTTTCCCTGGGTAAAAGTCTTTGAAAATATTTCCGTATCTAGAGTGGGGTTGGGCTCTCCAAAGAACCTCATATTTTATAGCAGTATATATTTTTATATATATTGTATATTATATTCAGTTTTGTCTAAAACATGACTGCAATAGGAACAGTTTCTGGTTGGATTCTATTATTTTTTTCCCTTTGCAGGGGTAACTGCTCTTCTTTTACAACTTTATTTTTCCTTGGGATTTTTTGTGTTGCTGCTAATTGCTTTTGACTGGTTTCCTCTTATGCTTTTTCTATAGCGAGGCTTGCAAACAGATGTTTACTGAGCATGCAGTGGGAGCAGCTTATACTGTGAGGGGAGATTAAATCACTTCTTTTCCACTTCTATGACTCTTTCTCCCTTGCCTCCAAAGTATCAGCCATTATGAGCCTCCTCCACTTGGTATCCTAAAACTTCCACTGTCTTACACACGTAACAGTAAATTTTGAAGGGGTTTCCCATTTCCTTGTTCTCGTCTCATGCACTTTTACACAGTAATATTTCGTTTATCATTGCCAGGCTACCTAAAACCACACTCAGACTGATGGCGCAAACTCCTGGGGTTTCCTCCCCAAGGAGCTGAGCTGTGGCCAGAGTTTTGCCAATGCACCAGTCGTGTCCTTATCCCACCTTACTGTGGTTTAAACTTTCCTTCAGTGGTGGCTTCTGAAATTTTAGACTTTATTTTGCCCATTTGAGATGGTTTCCTTTTTGACCTCTTACCCTCTTGCTTTCATCCCATCCCATCGGCAGAGACCTGCCGAGTTACCCATGCCGGCTCTCAGCCCACCTGCTTGTGAGACAACCTTACGCAGGGCATGCTTGGATTGCTCTAATTGCTCCTTATTAGGGGACATTTAATTAAACATTTTTCCTCCTGTTGGACAGGGCAATTTGTTGGGGGGAGCAAAAATGAGCAGTTAATATCAGGAAATACATGAGTACAGGGTATCAAAAGCGCCATAGGTGAACTGTAGAATATTGCTGTAGTATATTATATTTGACATTTTACTGCTGTGTCTAATAATGCATTCTTCACATAGTGTGCAACAGTCATGTTGCTTCATTATTTTTAAATTTAGAAGCTTTTGTTTTTCAAACTAAAACCCATGTTTCCAGTTCCTCATTGTGGAGCTGGTTTAATTGCATTACTCCTCTCATTGTGAGATTGAATATGGCCATTCAGCTAGAAAAATGCTGCTAGAATAATGTAAATGGCCAAGCTTTGGTCTTTCCAAGGTATTTAAAATTCTATTGCTGTTCCCATAAGCCACAGACAGTGGATTATTTTTCACGGACAGACAGTACATCCTTCTCTTGGGGCCTTTATGGACAGACTGTATAAAATGATAACGCAATGAATGGGGCACCTGCCATACTCTATCAGCTGCCTAAATCAGCTGTTTCAGACAGAAATTCAATACACTAGAATGTGTTTCAAATAGATTTTCAGGTACAAGGTATAACAAGGAATTTCAATGGTATTCTTGATACATTTGCACCAAGATAGCTTTCAAGACATTTATGTTGCTTCAATAAAGATGTAGTTGAGATGGTTTCAAAGCATCTTCAAAATAATAAAATGAATTTGATACTCTGAGGAGCTAAGAAGAATATCATAGTGTTATTGTATTTGATTATGATAGTATCCAGAAGTCTTAGATATTGTACTGCCTGTTGGATAAAATATTACTGGTTTTGTAAGGAACAACAGGAGCATCTTGTTCTAAAGAGCAGATTGGGGATGGAAAGGAAGAGAAGGTTTTGCATGCAGGAATAAAATCCTTCCCAGTAATTTTATTTTTATGCAAAGTAAGTGCAATGATGTAATACAAATAGATTAGCATGTCATAATACTTTACATGCTAACTACATGCTATTCCCCTGTGCCGCAGTGCTGTTGACCCTAGGCTGTAAAAACTTGCTGCACACATTCCTGAGCAGCCCAAACCGCTGGTGATTTATATTGTCTCGTGAGTTTAATTTTGCAAACTTGGAATGACAACCCAAAGACTAAATCTTGAAGCCAAATTTCAGAAACAGACTTCCTACCTCTGAGGAAATTGAAATGCAACATGGAGGTGCCGTGGAGAATTCAGTGGTTTTGGTCCAGACCTGTATTCGTTGGCATGCAAAGCAATTAAAATTATGACCATGGCTTCTCTACCAAAGACTGGCAAAACACTGTAAACAGCAACACGGGAAATTCTGGTGTGGCTTCTTGCCCACTCCGTGCCCATTTTGATGTCTCTCTTCCCGACGGTGAGATATTTTCCAGTTTTTCTTCTGAAATAATTTTAAAATTAACTTTGTGAGGTGGAGCTACATCAGTTGTTGTTGGGCAGCTCTGGACATCTGTCTGCCCCTTCCCATCTCTGAGCTTTCTGAGTCTCTGCAACAAAAACCAAACCCACTTGACTGAGACATAAATCTTCTCTAAGACAGCATGGTAAGAATCAGTGAGGCTTAGAAGAGCTTAGATTTTGCACATACAAATCCCAGTTTGTGTTTTCCGTTTCTTCATTTCCATCCAATACATTTAATCCTGGTATACTTAGTTGTTAAGTATATCTGCAGGAACTCATTCATCTCTTCTAATGAAACGGATCCTTTGCTGATCCTTAACCCCAATGAAAGGGAATCAGACAACTGGGACTTTGTGCTTGAATTGCGACCTTTCAGAGACACTGGAGAAGGCTTTGTGAGGGCACCAATCTGCTGTAAATGTGAGCTTGAGCCACCACGTTGTTAGATATCCCCAAACCCAAACTGATGCTGTAAAAATATCCCGAAGTTTCTTAACTCACTTTCCAGGAGGAGGTTTAATGATCCAGAAAATTAAGAATATTCACATTTTATCAATGAAGAGGTATTTTAATTTAAAATGTTCATACTAAATTTCCCTCAGAGCCTTTAGCATAAGCACAGACCTTTGCTCCTGAACACTCTATGTGTTATAGATGTCCTTTCAACTGTCCTTGTCTTTGGGAATAAATTTCTGCCATGCCTCTGTTTTAGATCTGACTCTTAAACAGAAAGGCATTATTTCATGTGTTAGAGGGCATGCACAACATAAGATTCTGTATAATCATGCCAAAGAAATTAAAGGCTGTTACTGAATCCCTCTTGCTATGAAAAAAAGAATGCCAGCCCCACTGGTTTTCAATGAATATATTTTCCAGCATGACTGAAAGGCATTATTTGGGTCTTGTACAGCATCACAGTCATTCGTCTTAAGCCTTCGCTGTACAGTGTAACTCTTGTGTGCTTGAATGGTTGATGCTAACAACGTAAAAGGTCCTGAGAATTTGTGGAATCTCTTTCTGGACACATAAGCCTCACTCTAAAAGATGCTTTATTACATCAACATGAGCATAAAGCTATATTAAAAGAAAAGTAGGGTTGTAGAAAGCACTCGCTTAAAGCATGCCACAATGAATCATGTCTGGGCAGGTTTATTTCAGCCTGCGCGTCTTGGTTTATTCTCAAACTGTGGCTCTTCAAAGAGGGATTTTTTTCATATAATTATTTTGTGCAAGTCTAGAGGCTATATACAGTTGAGGAAAAAGTTGTTTTTATCATACACTAATGTTGTTCTTCTTTTTTTCCCTTAATTAGGACTGAAAAGCAATTAGAGTATAAGTTTGATATTATAGCTGGTGTTGTGCCCTGTGTAAGGTGTAGTTTAGCGTGACCCCTAGCCACTGAACAGCAAAATCAGTGGGAACAAGCTGTGTTTCTGATTCCCACAGGGTTTTGCTGCAGTGCTGTGGACAGGGTATTCCGGATTGATTACTGTCTGAAGGCGAACCCTTCCTGTCTTGGCTCTTTTGCTCTTCCTATGTGTTTTAAACATATGCCATCCCCTGCAGTCCTGGACTGTCACCCTATTCTGAGTTCAGGCGCTTGGTGTTAACCATGGCACCCGTCAAGGAGCTGGGGAGGGTGTCATGGGGTGCTGTCTATTTACTTGGTTAAATAACATCTTGTGCCTGAGATAAGTTTAATTTCCGTTGAACTTCATTTAAAGCATGAAAAGTGCATGGGGTTTTGAGAATTAACCTTGATGTAAATGACTGGTAAACATAGCTATATTTTAGTAGAATTATTTATAACAGAGAAGTTATTTATAATCACATGAGCAAGATGTTTGCCTATTCCATATAACCTGAATGGACATGTGCAACACACAAATATATATATTTTTTTGCATTTTCTTCCTCCTTTTCTTAGAAGGTTGACATGTAATCATGGAAAAGACTAGATAAGTGTGCATGTTCAAAGAAAGAATATATGCTTTGCATTAAACTTCCTTGTTTCTGCAACTGAAATGCACACAACCTTTCTGCCGAAATAAACGCTAAACAGAACTGGTGTAACATTCCCAGACAGTGAAGTGAAAAGAAAAAATAGCTTGCCAAAGTTATTTATCTTGTTTTAATGTGGGTTTATTCTCCACTATTACAAACATCATACCCGTATCGCTATTGGGCTAAAGAGTTATTACAGAGTTATGCTGATATCTTTTATGAATTATTATAATAGATGTTGGTGGCAAACAGCTATACAATCTTCTCTATGTGAAATGTTGGGTCAAGACTTTCAATACTTAAATGCCTGGAGGACCCTCTCCTTTCAGCAGTGCATCTTTACAAACTGATTTGTTGTGTGTGGAGGAGGGTTTCGCAGATGTATCCGAATCCATGTGAAAGCCATGGTGACAAATGGGCATCTAACGCACACTGCTCTCCTCACCCACTCTCCCTATGAGCTTCACCGTAGTCCAGATGCAGAATTTATCTCAGTGTCCAACTTTAATTCCCAGCTCGATCAAAGATCTGAGCCTAGCTTAGTCCCATCTATTTTTCTTCTTTATTTTACTCTGTTTTGCTGCGGCCACATGATAACTTTCTTCTCTGCCATCCAAGATGTGGAAGAATGCTGGAAATACAGTATTTAAAGTCTAATTCTGTGAGATAGCGTAGTGGCACGTTAAATGTTAACTT
This sequence comes from Chroicocephalus ridibundus, assembly GCF_963924245.1. NCBI lineage: Eukaryota > Metazoa > Chordata > Aves > Charadriiformes > Laridae > Chroicocephalus > Chroicocephalus ridibundus. The sequence goes on from NC_086289.1 coordinate 67,822,910, forward strand.
GCAAATATGTAGCTATGAAAATTTAGGGCTAATTCAATAGATCAAGTACTGGGGGGAAAACAATGCACCAAAACAAAAAGCAGTGCACCAATTAATTCCAATAATTTGGGAAGCCTAAGTTGCAAATGGAGGTAGAAGTGAGCACACAAACAGCAGTGAACAGGAGCACCTTGTTCAGCCTTTCTTCAGTGACTTCTTATTGGTTTAAAAACCAAAAATGTTATACATTTAAAAATCTATCTAGAACGTTTAAGTGGAAGACAGAGTAGGGAAGGTTTTTATGAAACTGTTCTGAAATAGTTGAAAAAGACAGTAGTAGTTTGCAATAGCAGGGTCCTTGGCTTATACAATTGTGAAGAAGTTATCTAGTTGGAAATAATATAAAGATTCTATGTTTCATAATTTTCCTTTATTGCGGAAATATTTTATGCAAATATTCGGGGGAGGAAGATGTTGCCAGATGGAAATGCAATAGTTGTGGAATTTTTCCTGGCACTTTTGACAGAATATTTAATACTGAATGGCTTTATGCTAATGCTTTGCACTGGAATTCATATTTTATAGCTACTTTGAAATGCAAATTAAAAAAAGGTTTCGAAACTGAAAACCTTGCCCTCTAAGAAATACAGTGGTATGCAAAGAAGTATTTAGCTATGTTAGCTCCCAAGTATTGCCATGGCTGGTGTGTAAGAGGATGATCTTTACGCTACGAAATGTGAGCTGGAAATCTTATAATGCCGCCTGTCGTGCAGAGACCTTCTGCTTTGCCGGGCAAGTGCCACTGAACTGAGCTTTTGAAAAAAGTCATTTCTTTCCAACGGGGCTGGTGAAATATTAAGGCTCCAAGGGTCATTGCAAATACCATGGAATTAATGTGTCAGGTAGTTAGCAATGTCCTGGTGGTAAAACTGCCTCCCTGGGCACGCGGGGTCTACTCACAATGACCCAGAGTATAGGACTGGGGTCTCAGATACCAACTAACCTTTTATATAATATTGCAGCAGCAAATATCAAGATATCAGAGAATCTAATTTCCTACCACTTAGATCTCCTGTGAGTTACTGCTAAGGTAAATTTTTATTGATAGTCACAGGAAGAAATAACAACTGCGGGAAAGCTGAAGGGCAACAACACTTTATCCGCTCACAGCTCAGTCCCGTTTCCCCATCTCTCCATTCTCCTTCTTCACTCATAAAATACTCATGTGGTCAGACCTGGTTGAGGATTATTTACACTCTAACATAAAAAGTTCTTTTATTAGCCAGAGTTTATGCAATGACTGCAGTGAGTTTCCATGTAACCTAATGGTCTTTAATCCTGCCCAATCCTCAGGTCCAGATTTACCAGAGCAGCCAAGGGATTTGTAGCCTCTCCAGCAGTTATAGTATCCTGGCTCCTTGTTGCAGCACCACCACTAGTTCTGGCACTAGAATAAGCTTGAATCCCCAGTGTTTTAAAAAAAAATCATTATAATCCAAAACCTGGAAATTTACGCATAGCATCCAGCAGAGAAGAGTGAAAGTCTGAAGGGTGCTGAAGGTGATCCAAGGCTGGGGGGGGTTTGGGACGGCATTCAGCCACTGCAGTAAATTGCAATTCATAATCTGCTAATATAGTGCCAAATCATGGTTGCATTCTCAGTTTAATTTATAAAACATGTATTTCACTGACGTGTAAGGGGTATTTTACATGCTGGAAATATTAATGTTCATTGTGTGCATGATTTGCTGTTTCAGTATGGTGCAGTCAATTCATTCACCATCAACGAGCACGCCAAATTAAGAGCTGGCGGAAATGAAAGCATGTAAAAGTGAAAGGAGATGCCTAATATTCACCCGTATTGCAACACAGATTTTCCAATTAGGTCTTGAAAATTGTTTTGCAGGAGCTGAAGTTGTGAACTCCACAGGCCAGACACAAAATTTGTACTAATTGCTTTGCTTTGACATGGAAATGTTATATGAGAAAATATGTTCTGTATTTGGGGTTTTTTTAGGTGTCTTAACAGTAGAAAAAGCTGAAGTTGCATTTAAGTTGGTCCATTGAAAAGAGAATTCTTTTTAAGGAAGATAATTAGAGTATTCGCTGCCAATCTGCAGATAAGGAAAGGATAGGTAGCTGATTTAGGGACTTGAAAGCTGTCTGCAGCCACAGAACTTGTGGAGTACCCTGAGCTGAATCAGTAGTGGCTCTTAGGTTCTTAGCGGTCTTAGGACAAAGCCAGAATTCCCATTAATTCTTAAATACTTCAGATGTCAATGGAAGAAAAGACCCATATGGTCATTTCATGGGGTCATTTCAACTCAATTTTCATAGCATAATCGTTATTTTACACATCTGATCAACCTCAGCTAATCAGGAACAAATTACGCTGCATCCAACACATTTGAGGCAAATTAGGGATCACCATCTGGCAGAAAGGGCCCCTTAAAATTGTTCTCCCTTTCTAATTGAAATATATTTTAATTAAAAACAGATATATTGAGAAGTGTTGTGCGTCAATTATTCTAGTGACAACAATTTCCAGTTTTGGAGGGCCATATGCACCAGGAAAGGATCTCTGCCTTTCCTCTTGGGTAATATTGTGCCAGCTCAGGACAAGCATGGAAATAGCATCTTATGCTTCATTAGCATAACACGTAACATAATCAGCGACCACTTACCAGAACCCAAACTAAACAGAACATTAGTGATATTACTAGTAAGAAATTGCACTTTTACATTTTGAGATCTTGATCTCAAGATCACATGAGGTTAGAAGTGATGGGGATGGATTCTCAGTACTCACACTGGCTTTTAAAAGGTGTAACTGCGTGGGGGAAAAGTGTGCTTTGGACACAAACTATGCACAAAATTATTACGATTGTGCAACATTCATAGCAACAAAATGCGTGGGGTTTTTTACACATTTCATTAATCATCCACATGCACAGTGACTGCTGCTGCCCACACAAATAATAACTGTACATGTAAATTGGGCAGAGAGATAAATGTGTGTTCTGATGCGCACAATTTTCAGAAAATCTAGTCTCTTAGGTCTGAAGCTTTGTAACAAACTGCCCTTCTCTGGCTGGCACAGGATGCTCCTCATCAGTTGTAGGGGAAGCCCTTAAGTGTGCGCATCTGTTTTTGCATACAGTAGAAATATACCCTCTCACTTATGCGTAAAGTATTCTTCAACAAGCCATAAAAGACTGATCTCATCTCACCTCATCCAAATTTTAATGTGCATGTGTTTTGTGACTGACACTCCAAGAGGGCCTAGGACATACCAAGGCTCCTGTAATAGTGTCCTCTGAGCTTTGGTAAAGGCAGCCAGACTCGAGCAGTACAAGGAGACTTTCCAACGTGCCTTCGTTCGTCTTTATCTCGGTTGGCCAGTTGCTCATTTCCCAAGTTTGCTGGGCTGTGGTCATGGCAGGGTTAATTAATGATGTGCAACTCAAAGGACAGGCCAAGGCTGATGGCGAAGGGAAGCTGCCCACTTGCTGTCAGAGCAACATACGTGTTTAAGGCAAGTGCTTTAAACAGTTACCGGCTTATTTTAACAGTTCATTTTGAGAAAGACTAAAATATCCTTAGTTGCAGTAACGACTTTATTTATTGTTGGTGGCACCAGAGTCATGAAATAAAATGACCTAGATATCATAGCCTTGAAACAGAATTTTAACAGCTGGCAGATGGGATTTATTCATTCATAAAATGCTGATTTATAGCATTTGGGGGGAAAAAAAGACAGAAAAGATGAAAATCCAATTCGCCCATCAAGTATCCTGGTACAAACAGCAGATCTACTGGTAAGAGAGAGGAATTAGGGTTGTTAAAAGCAAAGCTATCATAGTTTAGTGTTCATCACTGTAGCTGTCAAGGTTTGAAGGTGGAGTTATATGTATTCAAGTGACCCCTAGATCTCAGACACTTTCCCTGTTCTTCATCTTGTGCAAATAGTATTTCTTTCTATTTCAGGAGGGCAAACCTAATAAAAAATTGACCAGGAATAATTTTAGACATATTCTCTGTTTGAAAGTACTTTCTATTTAATAACTTCAGATCTTCAAACTATCAAGATATTCAAATGCTAATGAGTAACCTAATTTACTTTATAACCTCCGTTTTGAAGGCATTTTATCAGTGCTAACAAAAAAATAATTAAAAAAAAAATAATCTGACCTTGGAATAGAAAGTTTCATGTGGCCTTTCATAGTGAAGATTTTGCAAGACGAATGAACCGAAGAGTTAACTTTCTTAATATGACACTCTTTACTTGTCCCTGTCCTGGAGCTGAGAAGTACACCCAGCCATGCCAGTTTAATTCAAACTGCTGACTTCCAAAACGATAGCACTGACCCATACTGAGGTAAGGCTGGTGAGGGTTGGAGCTTAGTCACTGAGAAAGCCCTGCATTTGGCGCTAATTTCATGGTAGCTTTGTGGTTGTTGCTAATTGCTAATTTCTAATTTGGCCAAATGCTCCTTTTTCATAAAAATATTGGACCCCGTTTTCCTCTCTTTTGTAAAGTTCTGAAATACAGGACATGAATCAGTGGCGTTATACACCAGTAAAAATCTCTCTGTAGTTGGGCAGGCTGATGAGATGACTCAGACAGCAAGAAATAGTTGTATCAGAACGGAGTGAGGAAAGGGCATCCGTCTTGCCATTATTCCTCAAGGAAGGGGTATTATGTGTCATCAGACTGTGCTTTCTGAAGAACTCGGAAATTCATTTGCCAGGCGCAGGCTTGGGAAACTGACTTGGGAGCCCATTTCCTTTCTTCCCTGCCTCCCCTAGGGCTCATCTTGTCCTATACCCCTCCATAGGTATTTCTTCCCTCGCCTCCTTTCAGTTACCAAAAAGGCAGGTTGGTAACCAAAACTGAAGTATGTAGAAGCAGAAGTTGATGGTTGCACGGACTGTGGGGAGGCTGGGGTTTTAACCTACTCAAATATGTTTGTGATATGAAGATTTTTACCTTTTCTTTTAGTTTCTCTTCACCAAATATTTCACTATTTTCATTGTAATTTATTATTTCAAAGTTGAAAAGTTTTGTCTTTAGTGCATAAGCACTAAAGTCATACCACACCAAAAAAAAAAAAGCAAAACGTTTGTCTGCGATGCCCTGTCAGAAGGAAGCTGAAGTGTGTTTTGTAAATTGCTTGGAAAATTGCAAATCATGAAAACCTTTATAAAAGTGAGATTAATGGAAACAGCGCACAAACAAGAGATTTGAGTAATTCAGATAATAAAAATCTCTCCTTATAGGCCAGAGAGCTGCAGTCAGGAGCATCCAGCATCCGTCTGCTGCCCCACCATGTGCCCTCGCTCCTGCCCTGCAGCAAATTTGGTGATACCAAATTACGGATCCAGGGAGATGCTGGCTGGAGAGCAGCTCCAGGAGCTCATTTAGAGAAACTTGACCTTTCCCAATGACTAATAGCTAAACTTCCTACACTTAAGTAGTTAAATCAAATGATGTGAAAGTCTTGCTTGGCAGAGCTTGGTGATTAGGGCAAAGAAACCAGAATTGGAAATCATTGCTTATTAGATATTTCCTATGCGTGGTAATCTAAAAAAGCTGAATTTTGAAAACCAGCTGGTTTAGGAGATCAGCAGGCTGGTGTGGCGATGGAGAAGGTGCAGTGAACCTCTTCTGATCCCAGCCAAGAAGCCTAGAAAAATGTTTCCACAGTGATACTAAAATCTTAATAACCTGTCAAACGTGCTGCTCAGAAGACATTTGGAATGAAAAATAGCTCCAAGATTTCCAGCTGAACAATGCAGAGTTCATTATACATCCATCAAAAGCCAAAGTGAAAGTTAATTTACCTCAAGTCACGCTGCTGATGAGAGCCAGAGCCTACTTTTTAATTTTAGAGGAGAAAAGTGGTAGTTTCAGCCGTGGCTTTCTAACTGCCTGTGTTTATAGGTACCATAGTAGCAAAATCTGAGCATGGAAAGATAAATCTAACCCTGAGTGGCCCAATACTGAAAGGTGTATTATATCGAAAATAAATGTTACCTAAACACAGACACTGGGAAAAAAATAAATAAATAAAAACAGAGCCCTGTGGACTACAAGCATGAACTGCTTAATCAACCCAACAGATGTAACTTCAGACTTACACCACTCAGGTGATTTTTTTTTTGGACAATCTGATTAGTAAAAATTGATCCTATAAAATACAGTACGGCAGAAGGGAAACCAACGACCTAGAAGTCTGCAGTAATAAGGTGGTTTGTGGCATGCCCATAAACCTTGCTGGATCTTCACAGCAGCATGATTCCCATGGAGAGGTTGGCCAAATTTCGCCTTAAATATAACCTGCTGTGCCGGCACCAGGCATTGCTGCTGGCGTTCAGGAGAGCCTGGGCACCCGCGTTGGTGCTTTTGGGTGTCCTTCAAGCTATCAGACAAATATGAGTTGTTCTCAAGGAGTTTGTCTTTGAAAATAGGAAATCCATGCCTTTTTATAGTGTTAGCACAGATGGTCTCTTAAGCTTTGCATTTTTGCCCGTCAGCATGGTGTGTGACTTGTGAGCTGTCACTTCATTTTGGGGGAAGCTGATGTGGTCACAGAAATATTCTTGATTTTTCTTTGGGAGTGACGTGTTTGTTTATAATAAGGACTTGTTAGCAGGCCTGCAGTTGAAGAAAAGATGAATTTTCGATCCAATTTGAAGATGGTTTTAGTGAGTAAACTAAAGCTACAAGTAGACACGGACCCTTGGTTACCCCATTAAGAGCAGCAGAAGATCTCTGAGTGCTTTGGTGCAATAAGCCACAATGAAAACTTTTGTGAAGGAAATCTTTAACAAGGGTGGTACAGACAAATTGATGACTTACCTTTTTGTGTAATTAAAAGTTGCTATCTCTCAAGTTTTTAGCAGAGAACAAATTAGGTGGGAACCTAGAATAGGAAAGAGTCGTTACTTTTGAAACAGGAGGCTACATTTCTCAAGTGCACAAGCTGTTAATTAGGATGTGGTAGCTAATTTAATGAAACGGGGGAAGCTTATGAGGTGTTTCAACTAGAGGTGAAATGAGGAAAGCTGAATTCCTTCTGAGAATGTACAAAAAGCGTATGATTGCTGAGGCTCTGCTTTCTGATGAACACCCAGTTCCCAGGGGTTTCCTCCAGAAGGACATGGGGATGGTCACCCTGAGGGGCACGGCTTGGTGTGAGGCCACCCAGAGCCTCCCCGTGCCCACGAGGGCACCCAGAGGGAAAAGGGCAAATTCCCACAGCAGGGTTTCCTCCTTTATTTCCACCTTTTTCTCACCAGCTTCTGAGTTTATTCTCCCGCAGACTGTTGCTCTTTATTTGTACACATGGCACACAGAGGTAGTTAAACATAACATCGAATCTCTTATTGTGATTCTTGTAGGAAAGGTGCAAATTAAGGGCTTGTGCTACGCATTGCATGTGAATGGCAGATAGATCCTGTCTTTGGCTCTTTTTTTCATAATATAGATATTGGAGTAAGTGGCTGATTTAGTTCCAGTGCACACAGTACACGCTATAGTCCAGAAGATAAACTACAGCTAGTGATGACTCATCCCTGCTGCTGCAATAATTATAGTTCAGCCAGGAAAGATGTAACAGGATTAATTCAAGAATGTTTAGCCTGAAGGCATCTGACTGTATTTAGAAAACGTGTGAAATGTGTTTTCTTTGGGTAACTTTTTTAGAAAGAGGGCTTTCTGTAGCCTGACTAATCTGAGTGGAATGACATAAAAAAAAAAAAAACAAACCCACGACCAAACCCAATTCTCAGGGTGCCCCAAACACCCTCAAGACAGCCCAAAGGACTGGGGCACCATCCAGGTATACTTTACTGGGTGTTTTGTTGTGTGCTGGAGGAAAAGGAGGAGGAGGGTGACCCCACATGTGCCACATGGACTGTGAACATTTCCCATCTACCCAGCTCAAACCCAACTACTTTTGCTGGGTTTTGAGGGGATTTGCCATCCTCTGACCACAGTTGTGAGCAGCAGCCTGGGGTGGGCTCTGTCTGTGTTCCCCTCATACAAGTAAGTGCATAATAAATACAATTAAGTGTCTAATATCTACAAAAGTCTTACCGCCATGCTGTGTATTTTTGTGCTAGATGCCTCCAATTTCCTACATAAATTGGTTGATAACTGTCTTAGCTTTGCTTTTCATTAAGGAGATCTTAATTAGACAATACATGGAGCACAAAGCCTTGTCTCATTGGCCTCCAGACAACAGAAATCGGTGATAAAATACATTAAAGCCTTCACTGGTATTGTTTACACATTTACAGCAGTGGTTGTGGTCTCCAGCGGTAGAAAAGGCAATAAATAAAAGCTGTTAGGATCATTCTTTTCATTATCATATGATTTTATAGCCTTTGGTGTCTTAACCACCCATGCATAAAATTGACTGGTACCGCTTGTAATAACTGGAATTAACTACTCTTAATTCTTCTGACTGATCTTTAAAGGTTTATCTGGGTTCCCAATGGGCTCTGACACTGCTGCTCTGTGCTGCGCTAACCCGGGCATGATCCCGAGTGCGAGAGTGGGTGAGGAGGAGGCACATCTCCTCCTAAGAGCAAGACCTTGCCTGCAAGCAACAAGCCCATGCAGCTGCAAGAAGAAGCCAGAAAGAGCGTCCAAACATGCAAGGATGTTCATGTTGCTGCCGAAGGGGTGGAAGAGCAGGGCTACAGCAGCGTGCCAGGGCTTGGCACGTAGGAGAAGCAGAGTTTGGGTCACCCAGTGGCACGATGATGGCTCCTCATAATGTCGATGGGTGTATGTAATGGGGAAGCTGACGGCACTGCAAAATGCAAAGGGAGATGGAGACGGCTGCACTCAGGGCATTACTCATGTTTAAAGAAGTGTTGTGGGGAGGAGCGGTTGCGTCTCATTGCACACAAGATTTGAAGCTGAGTGCTCAGGATTTACTAGCTGTCCCTGGAAATGGGGTGGAGGAATTGATTTTTAAGAAAAAGTAGGCTTTCTAACAAGGAAGCTGGTTTCTATGTCTATTTTCCACTCTCTGTTGAAAATTCAAGATCTGGTTGTTGGCTTTTTGAAGAAAAGTCACGAGTGCAAATAAACCCCCTGTTGCTGTCAGCTTTTCTGTGTCTGTGCACAGTGACTGGGGCACCAATGTCCTTACTGAGGTCTCCGTGCAACAAAAACAGCCAGGGGGCAGATCTTGTCCCTTTCTTTGTGGAAGGGATGGCATCAAGCTGGTCCCCTTCCAAGCAGGCAGGCGCTGGCTTTCCTGCCTGCAAGGATGGGCAAGGACCTCCCTCTTCTTTTTCCTACTGGCCAAATCCTTTCATCTCCAGCCTTCCCTAGGAAGTCTCCTTGCCTTATTTTTTAATAAATTGTGTTTGAAGTAAAATCCTGAGATGCTTTCAATCTGATACCTTCCCAATTTAAGTCAGGGCCCTACGCTGCAAGAAAGGTAAAGCCTCCATCAATTCTCCTGACAGAAGGTAATTCTTTGTCATCGCAAACTCATCCTTAGGTCTGTTTTATGGCTGATGAAGAAGATCTGATCATTCTGATTCATTGATTTGTTTCCAGCCTATCTGTGACTTTGATTTGATTGCTCTAGCTTTCCATCAGTGTAAAATTGCAATGCATTAGCCAGATAATAAATTTGCTTAAATGTAGATTTATTTATTTAACCTGCTTAAAATGAAATCCAAGGAAAAGTACCTAGAACTGATTTATTCGGTCACGAATCAGCAGCTCTGAGCTTGCTGATAACCCTAGGGAGGAGCAACATAAGTCACCGAGCTCTGCTCCCATGGGAGCACCCCCGAGGTGACGTCGCGTTGGGGCATTGGTGACACCAATGCAGCCGCTGAGCCGCAGGGTCAGCCTCGAGGGCCACAGGGACCCTCCAAGTAGTATGGGAAGAGTTGGACTTACCTTCCACCAGCCTGGGCTGGGCAAGTCGGGGGTCTTCTATGGAGGTACGTACAACACTGAGATTTGGTTTACCTTAGTTGGGTTTTTTGGGGATTGGGGTTTTTGTGGTGGTTTGGTTTTGTTTTCATTTTTGCTCTTCTGTTATCTCCCCTGCTGCTTTATTCTTCCCCACAGTAGATTCCCTGGGAATGTTACATACGCATAAGGAAAACCAGAAAGGAGGCTTAAATCTGCAAAGCTATGTGAAGTGCATTTTAGTCTTACCTTTCACACAATCAATCATGCCTTTAAGTGTAGAAATTGTTACAGACCAGCCTGAGATAGACATCGTAATTTTTTTTTCTGCTTTAAATATCTTTCAGTTATACAGTGTTTTATGAAAAAAGCGTTGTCTCACTAGTCAACATAAGGAATGTGGAGACATACTTTAAGGAGTTTATTTTAACCGTTATGCATTTAAATTGTTCCATTAGAGTGGACATGCTCTCCCCGCTGCCAATAAAGATCAGTCTTAAGAGACCAATGTAGGCTCTTCAAGGAATTATTTTTGCTATTGCAAAGTTTAATCGGCTACTCGTTTTATGAAAACAATGATTTTATACAGATGAAGCAGCCTTCAGTTTAACCTTTGTGGCCATATATTTATTTTCTGTGATTGCCATGTGATGTTATTATCTGTTATTACAGATTTACTGAATAAATGAGTTAGCAGCAACCTGACCAGGCCCTCAAGGCACCGTATGGATCCAGACTTCTTGATTACCTGCCTTTCATTGCTCTCTACCAGCCAGCAGCAGTTACAAGGACACAAGTAGCTATTCTGAGCATTGAAAAATAGAGGTGGGATACACAACATTTTCCTGTAATGGCTTTTGTCAATATATGATAACAACAAGAGCTGAAATAGGGAAAGGCAGGGCATTTAATGCCTGCTGTATTCAGTCCTGCTTCCATTTCTAAAAGATTTAAGGGAAATTTAAAGATAAGTTGAAATGTTAAAGACCTCTTACAATAAGTTATATGACCCTTCAAAATATTAATACCTGAAAAATATTTCTATGAAAGTCTAAAGCAAGACTCATTACAAGAGGTAATGCTTTCAGGACTCTGAAGTACGGCTGATGCCAGAGACTGACCGTATTCACCATGTTCTCCAGAGGACCTAAAATCTTCCAGATTGCTTATTAAATGACAGGTGGGAAATAGCTATGGCATCTCTTTGAACTCACCATTGCAACACTTGTTTCTATAAAAGAGAACAGGAGATGAAAACAGTTGATATTTCCAATTACCACTTATTAAGATATGAAAACAGATTAAAGCAGTTGCTGACAGAATCCAGTATTAAAAAAAAATAAATAAATCACACCTGCATAAATAGCATTTGCTCAATAATGGCAAGAAACTGCCAGAACACTTCAAGTCGGTTGGATAAATCAAATACAACAGCCCAGGATCCAGGAGCCTTCTCAGACTTTGATGATCCCGCCGCTTTCCCTTTACGTTGTTCACAACGATTAGTGTGAAAGTGATGTACAAAGCCTGGTGAGACCTTCAAAAGAAATTGCTAATTTAAAATGCCACAGAAGAACTTCTAAATTAAGGAGGAGATTAAAGTAAGATTTAGTAAAATAAGGCAAAATACATATTTGTGTTCATTCCATTGGAACTTAGCTCAAATGGTAACGGGTGGTTAGGAGCTCACTTGTCCAACCCAGTGTCATATATAACATCGTGGCAGTTTTGGCAGTTTCAAGACACATCTACCTGCATGCACAGGCACGTATACACATGCTCACACACCCACCCTCTATTCTCCCTAAAAACTACTTTAATCCCTGAGTTTTCAGAGAAATTTTAAAGTCATTGAAGACACTCGGCGCACTTGAAGGAGTTTGTGCTGTACCAGCCAGCAAGTGTTTTGAAAAATAGGTGTCTGAGCATGTCCATGCCCTGAAGATGCATATTTCTGCAGAGCCAAGGGAACTAGTACCCAATTCATTAGACTTTGGGGCTCTAGCAATTCAGAGAATGCTAATTGTTGTGCATCCAGAAAATGATCTAATTGTAAGTCCCATTTCAAAGCTCATTTTCCCTCCATGCCTGGTAGCACTAGCTTTCAGACAAGTATTTTGTTAATCTCGCTGCACTTCGTGCTTGAGACAGCTTGTCTTAAAGCCAAGTGAAGATGAACCTGTGTGCTGCTGGCTTATGGTGCTTCCCAGGAACTTTGTTCCAGATTCAATAGGGGTTTTTTTAGGAGCTGCTGCTTGTAAAAGTCGAAGCAAAGTAGCATTTCCCAGGGAAGGTGGAGGGCACGGGTGGAGGACATCTGCCAGCAGCTGGAGGAGAGGGCTGACTCTTCTCCTGGCCTCTGCTTCTGATCATGTAACAACTCATTTAGAGAATTTTGACCAACAAGTCAAATACTCTCCTCTGGCTCTTCTGACCACGGCTGGTTTGTTCTGGCTGGCATTAGGTCATTGTCCCAACAAAGATGTCCTGTGGTCTTCTGTTTGTCTCCATCTCTATCAAATGTAACACTCATCTTTCCTGTAGTCCTCTCTGCAGCCTATTTGCATTATTACTTTTTCAATTACCCTGATTTTCTCTTTCTACCTAAGAAGCTATTTGGAAAATATATTTATTTTTAAGTATCTACATCTCTTGACTTGTAGCTCTACTTAGAAATAATGATTTGATGGGGCAAGTTAAAATGATCATCCTGGTGAGTGAATCGCAAGATTCAAACAGCCAAGAGCTCTATCTTACCACCTGCAGTAATTTCAGGAAAAGAAAGTGTAGAAGTGCATTAAGTGATCATTTCCGTCACTGTAAGACAGGTGGTGGCATCCGCTGCATTCTCCCAGTAAACATCTTCCTGGCAAATAGGGCAAATTTCACTGTGGACGCTTTGTCCATGATTTAACGTTGTCCAACATCAGCCCAAAGTATTGAAGATATTTTTTTTAAATCTTATTTTTATGAAGGACTGCTCTTTGAGATGTGGTGCAAGGATATGTGCTGACCTTTGAACAAGAAGGATGAAGGCAGGACAGCTTTGATTATTGGTTGGCGGTTTCAGCTGGAAAATAAGATGTGGTCTCGTTTGTCAGGGATGATACAGATAAGAAGCTGCGAATCTGATCACATGGCAATAATTTGGGATGATTTGAAAACAAAAATCCATCACCAAAAACTGTCTAGTTTTGAAAATGTTGCTGTCGGTTTGTGCCAGCACAGAAATGGGACCATTCAAAAACTTCCACGTGTGAGAAGAGAAGAGACTGAGATCCCCCAGAAAGCCGGAGCAGTCCAGAGCTGGGTACACGATGCAAAGACATCATTGCAGTATTTGCTATCATGTGTTTTGACCAGAAATTTCTTCTTGGGCTTGAGAAACTTCCTCAATAACAGTTTCTAGAGGGATGTTTTTGTTCAACATAGCAACATTTTAAAAAAGACAGTGAAATCTTCCTCGCTTACCTTGACTCAAAGATATCTCCTCCTGCTAGAAGAGGAGATAGCTTACAGCAGCGTCTTACTTTTTGGCTTTGGCAGGATGTGCCCAGCCAGCCAGGTGAAGCAGAGGTAAAGCAGATGATTCCTGTTTGCATGATAAGGGGCTCCTAATGTGTTCCCTAAGCGATATAACCTGACAGCCCAGAAGATGAGAGAACCGAGTGTCACGCTCATTTAAAGAAACCGGGTAATGTTTTTAGAGAGGTTAGCCAATATTAGCACTGTATTAAGTACTGACATGGCTCAGGATGTGTCCCAAAAAAACCCTGGGCATTTACTGCATTTTAGTGCTATCCAATTTTTTCAACATTTGGACCAATGAACTCTTGCACAGTTTGGCAAATCATTCTGGGCAGAGCCAGTGAACAGGAGGCAAGCATTTAGTCAATGCTGTTCATACAGTTTTTTGCCAAGGATGGCGCAGAATTTGGTGCTGCCTCTGCCAACCTGCTCCTCAAGCAGAAATGGGTGCTGAGGAGCAGCACTGGGCAGCACAGAGCTGAAACCAGACAAGTTCTCCTGCTTCTCCTTGAAAATTGGTCAAGGATGGAAAAGACATCTTTCAGGGAGCCGAAGGGACCATACGTGGAGCATGATCAATGTTTCTTTCCAAATGATAAAAAATAAAAACAATAAAAGAGATTGATAAAAAAAAAAAGGAGGGGAAAAAAAAGAGAGAGAGAAGACATATATGAAGAGTTATGACATTTCCGTTGCCATCTACCTTTGATTTTCAGACTAATTTGTTTCCAAGGGTTATGAGTTTCACTTAGATGGAGGATATGTATTAAATCAACCTGATGGTTTTGCCAGGATCTTTATTTAAAACCTTACCCCTTAAATTATACAGCAATTATCTGACAGAAAGATGATTGAATTAATGAGGGATTATTACAATATTCTTGATTTGAAAAATTAGAAAACAACACCTCCCTCTGCCCCCAGGAGATCTAGCTGTTTCATTAACAATTAATAGAAAAAATTGACACTGTGAGAGCTGCAAATCACACTTAGCCTGAATAATGTAAAGTAGAGAGTGTTGGACTCAAATATATTAAAAGTATTTTCCCATGAACCTGCCAGCTCTCATTTGAAAAGGTTCTATGTCTGCCCGTTATTTTGTCTGACAGTAGATGGAGAAATGGAAACCAGCAAAGTAAATTGTTCTTTCCCCCCCACCGCCCCCGGTGATAAAAAAGTCATTACCATGAAGACCATTTCTCTTTCTGAACAGATATGGTATTGTTTGTTGAGTTTCTTTTCGCATAAGTTTCCCAGGTAAGGCTGCGGCACTCAGGGATGTCCTGAGATACACTGCTATCTGGTTTTACTATCACTTAAATGATAGCGAACATTTTACTGAAGCCGTTCATTGCAGACCTGAAACCGGTTTCCTCCACTGAAAGCTCAAACAATTAGGTGACACCAGAGCACCACACCTGCCCAGCCGACTTCTCTCCTTGTTTTAACAACAGGGTACTGCACTCAGAAAAGATCTCCTGCAAAAATCACTGTTAAATCCCCTGCTTGTGTGGCGATGGCCTGTCTGCTGAGCAGCTGGGAGGACGCTGCCCACGAGAGATGGTGTGCTCCATCCCACCGGGAGGAAAAAATAGATATTTCTGTTGTTGTTTGTGTTTCTATGTGTTGTTTGGCCAGATCCCCTCAATTTTGGTGCCCCAGAGGACTGCATAACTCCGATAGTAAAGTCTAAAGAGCAGTAGGAGTAAAGAAGTAGGAGTTGCTGATGAGGTCCATCATTATTTCGGAGACTTCACCTGATGTTTCTGGGCCCCTTAACAGGATTTAGCAGTGCTCCAGTGGATGGGAACAACAAGGGACACTTCAACTCATTTTTCTTAGACATTTTTAAAATGCTTTAGTGTCAGGTGTGAGAGTGAGCTCTAGGGAGCGCAGCTACCAGTCCCCAAGCCCAGACCTGTTCTGGCACCACAACATGGGTGAGGGATACTGGGAGTTCATTTAATTTGATTTTTCCTGGTATCAGTGAATTGCTTTCCTTTTTCTCTTCTTAATACTTTACCTGTTCTGCCATGCAAATAATTTCTAGTATCTGTCAAAGGAGTATTTATTAGTACAGATGTGCAGCTGCACTAAAACACCTGGGCAACGGCTACGGCTGCAGTTCTTCACTAAGAAAAATAACTCAATGTGAGGAAAGTGGTGCTGAGAGGAGATTTTGATGGAGCGTAGCCTTCTTGGGAAATTTTAAAAGGCATTGGGCCATCTTCACATTACTTCTTTTTAGTTGCTCAGGTGCAGTAAGACATATTTTGAGTAGAGCACAGGAGAATAACCATCACAAATTATGAAGATGGTGAATCTTCCTTATCCTTGCCATGAGCAAGTTTGCAGTGACTGTTGCAACAGCAGAAGGCAGCAGTACCATCAGATCTCCAAATCTGCCTCTGTTCTGACAGAGGAGGCACAGAAATGACTGAAATTTAATTTCGTCTTCGTTCCTGCAGAGGGACAGTGCTCAGCAGAGTTTCTGTAGAGACAACATGGAAATTTGGCAAGTGACTCCAAAGCCCAAATTGTGTCAGTTGAATGTTTGTGAAGTAGCTCAAAAATCTGTGAATGAAGTGTTCTGTAGTTTCAGCAAATAGCGTTATTTATTTTCAGCCCTTCCACTGAAGACCTCAAGAAAGATTTTAAAATATTTTCCAGCCACAACTTTTAGGTTTACCACATATTATTAAATTACCATGGCCTATGACAATGTTTTCAATCAGCACTTTTAATGGTCGACCATAAAAATGTCACTCAGGAATTTTTCCAGGGAATTCCTCCTGCCGTCAGCTCATGCTGATGCTCAGGTGTATCAATACCTGGGCATCGTGTATCAATACCTACCTCATTCACTTGAGATGTCCTCCTCAACCTAAACAAGCGCTGGAGGCACTTCAAGTACAATATTAACTCTCTTTAAGGCAATAAGCTATAAATTAACACACTCTGCACATATGCACACCGTTAATGAGCCGCATACCATGCCTGGAATAAAAAAGGCTCCTGATTAATATAAAATATTTATTATATTGAGCTTCCAGGCACCTGTGCATGGAAAGGCAGCATGGAGCTGGTGGCAGGTAGGGCCCACTCACGAGCATCTCCCTGGGTGGGAGGAAGAGGGGGAAGGAGGAGATGGATGAAGGGCTGATGTGTTTGCCCACGGTGCTACTCCTCTCTGCCATGTCCACACAACTGCACGTCTGTCTGTTGGCATTTACTCTCCCACGTTACATTTGACTGAGCCAGCAGGTCAATTAAAAATTTACAGACTGCTTTACTGTAATTTACCTTCGTTAAAATTAGACTGCTCCGTTCCTATGGTATTAGTAATAAAAAAGTAAATCAACACCATATTTTCACTTCAGCGTGATGGTTGGTAAGTTTAACTTTTCAGAGGTATTTCTCAGAGGTTCCCTTTCCCATCAGAGCCCCTTCAAGCTTAGAAATACCACCGCTTTTAGAGTTGCTGTTTTCCCGTTGTAGCAGCTTCAGAGAGGCAATACGTGCGTACACACCAGCCTTCCCCGGGGAAGGACTGCACGTCAAAACAGCACACAGCCACTTCGAAACTGCGCCTTTCCTTCCTCCTCCAGACTCTCCCATTTCAAATTAAATGAAGCAGCTGCTGAGTTTCCAGGCTGCTGCATCACGGAGCCGCAGGACCCGGAGACCCTGCCTGGGAGCTGACAGCTGAGCTTTGCCAGGATTTTTACTTTACTGGTTGCAATGCCTTCAGAAAACTTCCTCTCGAGTACATATTTAACGGGATGTATTTTTCCTGGAAAAGATTAACTCATTCAAGGTTGGCAGCAAATATTTCTAGCTGCTTGGATGAAGCTTTATCCTCACAAAATACAGGGATAAAGGCGTGGATGGAGATGCTGACGGGATTCTTGGGGTGCAGGGATGGTGGGGGAGAAGCTCTATTATACAGCTGAAGAGCAAATGTGAAATGTTTTTGAAATGTCGAAGAAAGACTGTTCAGACTGTCAGATGTGCATACCCTCTTTATGGCGAGGGTGCAACAGGGTGTGCGAGGCATGGGGGGAGAGGAGACGCCATCCCCCAGCTGCGATCCACCCGCTACTCGAGTGCTGGTCTCTTACACAATACATGTAGCTTTTCACCAGGAGATGTGTAATTGCATTTAATTAAGCCTCTGGTAATAGAAAGCACGAAAATAGTAAATAGAGAAGTCAAGTGCAGATTGAACCTTGAGCTATTAAGCAGTGAAATGATTTAGTGGAGCACCAGCTTTAATAAGGAAGCCTATTGGATTTATAAGGCATTTAAAGGCAATTGTTTTCTAGCAGGGTAACGGTGGGGGTTTAATGAGCTGCTCCTCCGCTGGAGCAGAGACATCCCCACCTGGTTAGTGGTGTCGGTGATGGAGGTGCTGATTGGTGCTGTGATGGTAAGAGAGCTGCAGCAGGAGCCTGCAGGCTTGATGAGGAGTTCTCCTTGTGAGGGGCTGTGATTCAGCAGCGCTGGGGGCAGAGGCTGCCTCCAACCACAGGGATGGCTGGGGAAGGACGCAGGCTTCACCTTGCGGAATAAGAGCGCGTGTCTGGAAATCTCAGGTACGGTTTTGCGTTTCTGTGTGTAAATTAACCTTCCTGTGCAGGGCTGAGTTTTCTGTGCCTGATGAGAAGGCATCGAGGCAAAGGGAGGAAGGTCTCCGCCTCTGTAGTGGAGGGTGGGAACTGCTGGCAGTACAGCAGCTCAGGAAATCCCCCAGCTGTTGGGAACAGGACCCTAAACGGAGAAAATAAATACCGAATGATCCTGAAGGTAATAATAGCAGTGAATGCACCACATTGTGCACGGTCATTGCCAAACCCTGCCCTTGGTCAGACAGGGGAGGGACTGGGGAAGGAGGGCGTGGGGTACCTGTAATGCCTGTGGAGCTCTTCTTGTGAAGAAGCTCCAGAAAAGGCTTTGGAAAGAAATACTGCCTTGCTTGTATTCCCCTTTGGTAAAGAAAAGACCCTGATGGGCTGTGGGACCCGCTTTCCCCTTTGGGCTCTCGGCGGGAGGGATGAGCTGTGACCTTCGGCCAGGGCACCCTCAGGGCCACCCTGCTCGGAGTCGCAGTTTTGCTGTGTGTTGGCAGGACCCTTTCTGTCCCTTACCTAAAGCACTCGATCGAAACACTTTGCAACTTCCCAGGCTGCATGTCTTGCGAGAGATGAAATGTGAAAGCGCCTTTGATATCTGCACTTGTAACTCAAACACAATGGGGATGAACCGTACGATTGCCCTCCAGCCCCAGCGTGAGCACGCACATGTTCTTCAGGGATCTGGTGCACCACAGGGACAGGAAAAAGTGATAACTCTAGTGAATTTTTCTGTGTTCATGTGTACAACACTCTGATGTTAAGCAAATACTCTCCTAGTAACAATTTGGGAGCTTTCTGAGGAAGCCCTGCATTCCCTCTGGTGCAGCAGAGCATTATCTGTATTGTTGGTTGTTGTTTTTTTAAGAGGATCTCCCTAAAAGGCTTTAAAACTTCAAGTGTAACAGCACAAGTCCTGACTTCATGCAACTTAGGGGTAAAAGAAGTAACGACAAGCACCAAACCTGTCTTTAACCTGAATGCAGAAGTCCTGGGGAAAGAGATTATACTGGGGCAATTGGAATTCATAACACAGGGGTTATATTTGTGCACCCAAGAGGCACAAAACAACTCTTACACCAAATTCCCTGTTTGTCTGTACTCTGAAAATGTCTTTTCTCACCGTGACAACTGGAAAGTAAAGCGGAACAAGCTTCAGTATTTTCGTGAAGTCTTGGGTGATGTGAGCCTGCATGTGGCTTTCCCGAGTAGCTTGTCTTTCTGATAGGCGTAATGAAGACAATTAAGCCTGTTTTCTCCTTTTTTGTTGTTGCTCACAGTATGGCGAGAGCATTCGAACGGTTCCCGCAAACAAGCTCTTCAATCATGTTTATTGTTCCTTGACGTTCTTTACAACATCTTAAAACTCGCAGCTGCGTAGCGATGTGTCTGCCCTGCGTGTTGAGTCTCCGGCGTGCAGCAGGGGCTTTGTAATGCCTGTATTAACGCTCCGTGAGTTAATTACTGCCATTAGAGGTTATGGCTCAGGAACTGAGCCATAATCAAAAAATGGTAATGAAATGCATGTTCATTTTTGCCCTTTTTACCATTTTTGGCTCCTTGTTGGGGGGGGAACAGCTCAGTGTGCATCTCTGCGCTGTTTCCAGGTTTTTTGGAAAGAAATGAGGCTTTGTCTACAAGTAATTATTGCCATTTTGAGAGGCACAAGAGCAAGGGCATCAAATCTGTACAACCCCTCAGAGCACTGATAAGGGATCTCTTAGGAAGCGAAGGGTGCAAGTCACACATATTCTGAAATATAAATTGCTGAATGTTAGAAGTCAGACCCGTAGTCTTGTCTGGGCCTGACATGCAGATGAGAACATTAACTCTTCGTTCCCCAAAGCTCAGCTGCAGAGAAAATGGTGTTTGCATAGTCAGTGCCATGGACAACTGCAATTTTTCACTGGGAAATAGGCTGTCCTTTGTAAAACACTAGGTTGCGTTCTGAACCGGCGCGTCCGAGCGCTGGGGATTTAAACTGGGCAAGCGTCGAAGCGTGGTGGATGGAGATGAGTGGCGACGCGCGGGGGAAGATGGGGCAGAGGAAGGCAGATGTGGGGTTTGAGGGCTAAAGATGGAGATGTGCAGTCACACCTTCCCCTTTGACCTACTGCTGCGTCCCACCAGGCTGAACGCAGTCCCTGTGCCTTCCCTGGAGGTCTGTGGGACTCAGCCACCATGGGCCATGGGGAAAAGCTGGTGGCTAAGCACTTTGATGGGCAGAGGTGTCAATCTGCTTGCAGCTCTTGGGCAGGTTCCTCTGCAGCTGTTAACAGACTTCAGAAAAACTGCCTGCAGTAGGTTTTCTTTAACCTTTTGTCAACATCTGGCCTCAAGTAGAACTGCCAGGGCCTCACCTGGAATTTTTTTGCCTGAATTTATTGTGGCTTCAAGCTCGTGTTCCTCTGTACCCGCCAGTTTTTCCAGGGATGCAAATGAAAACTTCAGATAACTTTTGAAAACCTTGTCGCTGGCTGTGACGCGCTCCTACAAATTTTCTAACGCATTAAGTTGTTAGTGCTTTTACTGTGTATACTTTGAAGATGTATTTTAATGACGTTTGTAAATCTCTGGAGAAGATCAATGTTTTTTTGAAATCCAGCGTCTTTGTATCGCCGTGGGATGCTGTGGATGCTCCTTACAATACTAATGCCCAGGTGTATCTAGGCTGGGTGTTGCTGTTATTGAAGTCGATGAAAAACAAACCATTGATTTCAGAGGCAGAAAGATACAGTCCCTAAAAAAGAAGATACATTTGGGGGAAATCTCCTTATTTCTGTGTTACAGTAGATGTCTAATATTTCATATATGTGAAAGAAACCTTGAATAGCTGTTTACCCACACGTGGGCAGGTATGCAGAGGTTAATTCGGCACAACCTAATCAACAGTGTCCGAACCTGAAGAATCAACACGTGCTGTGCTAACCACCCCTTGTGTCCCGTCCTAGCCCCCCCTTCAGAGAGCCAACATCCTGAGTGCAACGGGCCTTTAAAACTGGAGATAAGTGTATGTGCTCTTACCTAGGGATTGTCAGTTTTAGACCACAACAGATGTTATTTAAGAGACTTTTCAATGACAACATATGTAGACATGACTGTGCAATATTGCAGGAAGTGTCTGCTGTGTAGTAAAGAAGTCCCAGCAATATATCTAGCGGGGGAAACAATGTAAAAACTTTACTAGGAAAATACTATAAGAATTTATAAGCCCGAATATAGTTCGTAGATCAGTGTTTAAACAATGGTTGTCATGTACGTGCTGAACAAGATATACAGCATCATGTAGCTTCAAATGGTACAGAGATAAAATAAGCAATGCTAAACAGGCTGCTGCTGCTCTTAAAAGATCTTTACTGTTCATTAAATTATCTGATGCTGTCATCTAATACTTCGGGATCAATGATACTCTGGACTGCATTTGTGCTGCTATTAGTTTTTGTTACTGTATTTCCTGTGAATGAAATTTATACTTGTGCTACATTAACACCATTTTGCATGCTGCTGTGCCTGCTGCCCGGGGGCTTGGATCAATCAAACGAGAGGAGCCTTTGCTAGCTCATTGATTTTCATTTATCCAAACCCATCTGTTTACTCTGTGTCCAGGTATGAGACTAGTGCAAGTTTAAAGTGTCCATGGTATAGGCTTGCTACTGCGACCGGGAATTATGAGTGTGTATGCGATGGAAAATCAAAGCCAATGCAGTTCTATGGTTTTGGAAGGGGAGGAAAAAAAAAAAAATAATAAGTGTCACCCAGAATTCAGAATTTGTGGCTTTAACTTGGAGCTCTTAATGCTGTGGGTCTGGTTCTGCTGGCATCAAAGCTGTGCACTCTGCGGCCCTGGTTTCCACCAACTCGCTCAGCACTTCAACTCTCTGACCTGAAATGCAGACAATAACCCGAATACAAAATAGTTGTTGCTTCAAAAAAAGCCACGATCAAAACAAGGTATTGCTTTCTCTCCAGCTGGACCACATCTGTCCTTAGGCAGGAGCACTCTGAGATCAGAACTGGTCTTCTGTTGTAGAGCAAAGTGGCTTTCTGGGTGCTGCTGACCTTGCCCCTGGGACATCCTTCAGGAAACGTAGGATGGCTTCTCCTACACAAACCTGTGGACCTTTTTGGGGGGGATTATATGCAGAGTCCAGGAGATCTCTAGTGTGCAGGCACTGGCTCTCCCACCTCATTTGAAAGTTGCTTTACAGGCCAGCCAGGACGGTACCTGCAGCCGAGCCCCAGGGGCTGGGGTTAGGAAGAGCTGTCTGTAGGTGGGCTGGGCGGTGGGAAACCCCCCTTGGCTGTGTGGCTTGTGTGTCAGACAAGGGCCACTTGCACTTCAGCTACCTGTAAAACTGAGACCAAACTCTCTCCCATGAGGTGTTATAGTCATAATTATCTAGTTCAGCTTTTTCTTTTGCTGATGTAGAAGTATTTGGTGACTGTGACTTGGTTTGTTGTTTTTGTTGTTTTCTTTTTATTATTGAAAAGCAAGCAGTACATATCTCTGGTCATAACATTAACTCAGATTGAGTGTGGGCCTCTGGCATCCCTGCAAGGTAGGAAATGGCACACCACGAAAAGAGGTTGTTGTGAAAGCGGAGAGAGCACTTGGTGACCAGCCCCAACCGTTGCAGCGAAATGATCAAACCACGAGATCTAGTTGTGGCCTTCTGACATTTTGTAACTGCTCAGTATTTATTTGCAGTATCTGTTCCGCTCAAGTCTGTTGCTAATGTTTAGTTGATTGGGTTAGGGACCTTAAAGAGGAACCAGATTGTGTTAGGCTGTCTGGGGAAGCTGAATGGGTCTGTAGCAGTGTGAGGTCTCTTTTTTTTCTTTTAAATGCACCATGCTGCTTTTTCCTCCGAAGTATTGAATTTCATTTGACTTTCAGGGGCACCAGCCTGGGTTTCCTAGGTCTAAATTGCTCTTTAGACTCAAACCACTGTGGGAGACCACAGCCTCTGCGCAGCGCTGGGCAATCTCTCCCTCCCCAAACAGTTTTCTCTGATGCTAGGAGGGAGTTAGTGGCCATACACGCAAACAGCTTGCCATGCAAAATGTCCTGGAGCGAGTGAAGGCCAGACAAAACAAATTCTCCATCAGATGTTTTCATTAGTAGCTTCTGCCCACCTCTGCAGGGTGGGGAGGTCCCGTGGGATTCTGATGGGCAGACAGTTGTGCTGCTCCTGCCCTTCATCTTGGGGTCTGGATGAAGTGGCATTCAGCAAATGCCAGACCCCAGCAAGCCAGTTGGAAAAGCCAGGAGAGCAGCAGGGAGCAAGGTCTGGCCTGTTTTGGGGTGATCATTGGTAGGGACAACGCTGCTTAGGCTGAACCTGGGGCTCAGTTGAGGTCATAGCTCAGACACACTGAGCTATTCATGCCTTGAATCTGGAGGAATAAACCCAAGTACATCATGCCTAAAATATCTACTGGGGATGGAAGAGTGGAGGCAGGAAAAGAAGTTGGAAAAAGCACCTTGGTTAAATCATTGAAATACCCGCTTATTGTGTAGTTTTAACAAAGAAATGTCACGTGTAATGCGGGGCAGCAGGGAGTATGCGAGCTATAAACTTCACAAAATGCTTTACTGCCAAGTCTGTGTCTGTCTGTGCCAGAGAGTGCTGGTGAACCGCTGGCACCAAACCTGGCACTGGAAGCTGGGCTGGCATCACCAGGAACGGGCAAAGTGCTGTCCAAAATACACTTGGCAGAAGACACTGGAAAATTTGATCTTTCCTGCTCTTTGCTCTTATTGCGGGGTGTACTTAGAGTAACATATGATTTGGGTATTACATTTCCCTGCAAAAAATGGATATCGAAAGGGAGAAATTGAATAAAAGAAGTCTTAGTCACACTGAGTTACAACCGCACTTTTCACATAGCAATTTTGGTTTGGGGCTTTTCCTGGATTCTTTGGAAAGTCTTATCCACAACTTGTACACGTGTATTATGGTATCAGGTCTAGACACCATATTTTGTATCTCTTGATGGCTGTAGGATTCCATTTCTTTAACTCTGTCTGTACTCAGTATTAGCTCACCTAGGGGTTTTTTTGCCCCAGAATATGGGAATGTTGGGTACCTCCTAGGGATTAAAGCTTGTTTACTGTCGTTCTTCAGCACTTTCAGTGTTTGGGAGACGTACACACGAGAAAGAGTTGCATTGAATGCCAAGTACCCTTGCTGCCCAGAACTGGTAACTCAAGCCAGAGCTGAAATCTCAGCTCTGAAACCGTTCAATCCTATTAATGGCAAACTTGGCTTATTTTTGCTGTTCTTTATTCCTAATACCCCTAGAGAAAAAAAATAACAACTGCAGCAATTTATTATTTTTTTTTTTATACCTCATTTGCACCGAGATTTTTATTAGGGCAAAGCCCTGTCCCCGCACCTTTCATGGGGCTGTGTAACACAAGGTGGTCCTCTGCAAAGCTCTTGGTGAGGGGCTGCCAGGCAAAGGGTAAACATTGCCACAAGGTCTGATCTTAGCACCTGCTTTTCTTTTTCTTTTTTTAATTTATTTTTAAATAGAACAGGTCTTGCTAAAGTAATTAGTTCTGCTGCTGTTCTTGGTGCTCCCGCGATGCTAGGGCTCATCTTGAATAAAAAAGCTATTTGGGGCTCAACTGTGTGTCTCAAGGGTCCCTTCTTGTTCACGCTTATTACACTAGCTCAACAATTATGAATTTGGGCAACACTATAATTGCATTCACTTCTCTGTAAGAAGTAGTGTAGAATCAGCCATACCGCTGATTAATTTTACAATTTGATTAAACCGTGAAAATGCAGCATTTTTATTTTAATCATGCTGCACGTGTATTTACATACACTCACATGGACCTTGCAGTGGGATTTCAGTAAAACCCCAACACGAGGATGGCTTTATATTTGTGATTCAAGTGGCTTAAAGAAATGTAGCTAAAAATCAAAGGTGCCGTAAGACTGTCATTATCGATTGTCCACAAAAGAATATATGCTGTAATTCATACCATGGGCGTTGGGTAGTGTGCACAGAGGCCAGCTGTGTGCCTTGAAATGCACCTCACTCCTGGAGGGTGCCAGGATTGCCTCAAGTCTCTGAGGATTTGGGGCACTGGCTGGGAGCACGCATGGGGCCCTGGAACGAGAAACCCCAGGCTGAGGGATTAGGTGTCTGCATATCAGGTTTGCAGAACCCAGAGCAATTAAAGAACCTGCTTGAAAAGCACATTTTTAACCATTTTCCTCTTTCTTTTAAAACATAGCTATGGCTGTGGTACATGATGCTCTGCTATGGGGAGCAGCAAGGTGGTGAAGTAATTACCCCCAGCTCCAGGGGGCCCTGGGGTGATACATGATAGTTTCAATAGGGTTTTTAATATCTCTGAAAAATGAAATCCCAGTAAAGCACTTGGGGCGTACTACAAGTTTACTTATTTGCAAATTCGCTATTCAGGCTGCGGTCTCTCCTGCATGCCCAGAAGCACCCGCTCACCTGCGTTAACAGAATTATACCTACAGAGAAGGGTAAAAATGTCTCTACACATCGAAATGACTCACATCAGACTGATGGATATGCCTCCAAGGAAATAAGAAGCGGTTCCAGAAGTTCAACTCCTGTTTTAAATTAGATCTACATAAGCAGATCAAGCAATTAGCTTTGCCTGCAGCTTCTCTGATGCTGGCATTTTCTCACTTGCATCTTAAAATTTTGTTCAGATAATTATTCCAAAATAACAGGGAAAGAGAACCAGAGGCGATTAGTTTGCTCTTGTGTTTATTGTGGGGGATACCACATGGAGAAGAAAAAAATGCTGTCGTAGGACTGGGAATGAGAAATCAAGAAGGAAGGATGGCCAGCTCAGGGCTGGCTCCAAAAGCAGTCGATTATCTCAAAAACCAGTGAATTATGTGGGATGAATGGACTGAAGTCTTGATGGGCTGTTTAGCGTTTCCCCTAAAAATGAAACACAAAATCGCGCTTCCTGGACAACACGGGTAAAATGCTACAGTAATCTATATGATCGCATTTCCCCTGGTCGTACCAGAAATATTCCTCAAAATCTGGCTGGTTTTGTTTATTGGAACAGTTCATTTTCAATTACACCGTTGGTTTTATCAGAATATCCACTGAAAAGAGGCTGGGGCTTGATTGTGGTTTTTTTTGCCCGTGTGTTCCCTGTTTCTCAGTTTTTCTAATGCTGTGGGGGCACGAAGAGCCCTCTCCCCACCGCAGTGGCCATTGTGGTGCCCCATCCTCTCTGGCACCGAAGATGGCTGGCGGGGTGTCCCACCAGGATCTTCCTCTTCCCGGGGTAAATGAGGGGGGACATCCCTGTCCCTCGCCTTCCCTGCAGAGCCAGCAGTAGAGAGGGCACACTGTCGGTCCCCATGTGCGGGATGGCCTGTTGATTTGGCACAGGTTTATTTTGCACAGTTGATTTCTGCCTCAGGAATCGGCTCGACGGCAGCTGTGGTACATGGTTACCTCCTTGAGCGGTGCCTTACAGCTGGTTCTGCTTTCTGCTGTTATGAGAAATCCCAGCTGGGGCAGACTCAAAGCTTTCCCTTGTCCCCAGGGTGTTTCAGCTGGACCCGCCGTCATTCCCACCCCTGTTCATTACAGCTGCTACATGAGAACGCGCTACAGTAAGCACGGATAGCACCATCTATACCCAAGCACAGTACTACAGCTTTCAGTTAATAGTTATCCAAGATTCATTAATAAAACTATAGGTTTTGCTTTGTCAGTGCTGCTGAGTGATGTTACCTTAACAATGCAAATTGATGCATCTGCTCGTTCTACTCTTTATAGTTGAATTGAGTTCATTGATTATCTGAGTTCACCGGCAAACTAAATATATCTATTTAACTAAACCTAAGAATAAGTTGTTGTAACATTAGGACAGGAGGGAACATACACTTACAGTAGGTATTTCTTTTGTATCTTACAATGTGATAACTCTATTATGTTAGATGATAATCTCCTTGATTAGACTCACATAATACAAAATCAGTTGTTTTGTTCTGATTAAGTATCCCGATAAATACAAGATAGGTTGTAGAATAAATTAGTTTTAGGATCAGAATTTTATTGCCTTTAAATATTCAGTACTCCTCTGGGTTCAAGCTGAAGACATTTTGCCTGTACAAAGTCTATACCTGTATGAAGTCACTATGCATTTAAGCATTATTTTTGTTGTTAACTGTTTATTGTAAAGCAGGGTTTTTTAAACTTGTTCTGTTTTAATCACTGGGAGGGGAAAAAAAAAAAAAAGCTGTGTTTACAAAATTATGTGAGTGGATTTAATGATAAGACATGCATCAGTAGCAGAAAAATCATACAGCTAGATGCTGCTTAGATAATTTAGGGGTTGGTTTTTTTATGTTAATAACCTAGAAACTCCATAAAGGATTTTCCTTTGCAGCGTGGATCTTGCCTGAGCATCCGTAGTCAGGCCCTGCTCAACAGGGATACAGGTTATTACCAGCCTAAATGGCCTTTTCATGACTTGAATGCCTTTCCATGTACTCATTAGCTGCAAGCTAGAAATAATGTGAGTCTCGGAGGCTCTTTCTTTGCCAGTATGCGGTTCTTCTCCAGGCGCTGCCCGGAGCTTGCCCGGGAGACTGGCCATGGGTGTAAGGGAGCAGCGGTGATGGCTCCTGGAGGAGACATCGACTGACTCCTTCGCTCGATGAGACAGTGAGAACTGTGGGGCAGTGAAGATACGTCCTGCCCCCCGTTAATGTATAACCAAGGCAGTCTCATGGATGCGTTATTCTTCCTTTCGAAGTTGGTCTATGCACTGCTCGGGCAGACAGCTTGAAGTTCATCCTGCTCTCTGCTGGCCACCACTGCCCTGGCACTGGCCATGGCTCACCGCTGCCTGGGACCTGTGACTTCCCCAAAACTGGAGGTGTTGCTGACAAACAGCCCAAGGAAGGCATGATGTAGGATCACGTAGGACTGACCAGATGCACTTTGTAACTGTCTTCCCTTCCAAGAGCTCTTCAGTGCAGCTCTTTCAGAAAGGCAATGATAGTCCCCAAGCAGGTGAATGAGCAGGTTAAAGGAAGGCTGTGAAGCAGGACTAACCAAAGAGCTCCACACAAAGCTTTTGCCTTTCTGAAGCTGGCCACAGTAGTTCATGGAGAACTGGACCCAAAATCTCCTTGGCTGGCTGGGGAGACCAGCTGTACCCATTCCTCTGAAGACTTCACACCTTTTTTTATATCCTTTGGTCCCTGCCTTGTGCTGTACTTTTGCTCAGGCGTCTTGTGTGCCACATACGTTCACATGTAGCACCCATGACTGCTGTGCTATAGCGGATGATCTGAACCGGCAAGTTCTGAGCTCCCAGAGCTATGACAAAAACCAGTGTGCAAATTGGGTAGCTGGTGCCTCTGAAAAATTGGTCCCAAGGGCTTGAATTTGCTACTTGCAACACATAATCATGTCGTGATAACATCTTCTTGCAGGGACTTTTGCTAGTAGGGAAAACAAGAGTTTCAGAAAGTCTAATGCAAACAGGCTTTTTTCTTTCTTCATCCTATGGGTGCTGCAAGTAAAGGAGGAAAAAAAATTAAGGACAGCGTCTTTCACGTTCAGACAAAAAGAACCTATTAATTTTGAGTTGCACCAGTCTAAGGAAAGGGCAAAAAGACACCATGGAAGATGTAATTGAGAAAATGAGCTCTGGTCTTAGCAGAACTGCCTGTGGTGTCCCTTTACCAGCCACGCGAATAGAGCTGTTGGCTCTTCTCAAAACTTCGGCAAAAACAAGTGACTCCAAGAATTTCTTGCAAACAGACCTAATTACACTGACCTACCTCATAGCAGCAGTAAGAATAAATGTCATAAAGAAGGTGAATTCAGGCTGTCTTCCTCATAGGTATGGCTTAAAATGGATTTTTTTTTTTTTCTCCCTGCAGTTTTAATACCTGTTAATTATCATCTTATGAGGAAAAATGGCTTCCTACTCACTGAAGTTAGAGTTTTAATTAAACATTCTGCTGGTCCTAGTTAATACGATATACATCTCATGTGAGGGGCTTAATGTAATACTTTATAGTGATCTACTTACAAAATTTTTAAGTATTGTACATATGAGACTACTTCTTATACCCTACAATTTACTTAACAGAACCTGATGTGTGTTTTTTGGTTGTTTGCTTTTCCTTTGTTTTGTTTTGGTTTTTTTTTTCAATTAAGTTGCAAGCTCCAGGCATGCTTAGTAATGCAGGTTTTTAAGGAAAGATAGACAATTAAGCCCAATGTATTTTCTTTGCAGCTTGCCTATGGAAGGGGTAGTGTGAAAGCCATTAGGAAAGAAAGGATTTAGTGTATGGAGATACCAGGGCATCATGGTGGGATCCTGGCCGGTGGCTGCAGGCATAAGTCTATGAAAGGAATTAGGATGTGAACTGCTTTCTAGAACAGAGGTGGCTTCCTAAAATATACATTAAGAATTCATATATAGGAAAAACTGTAAACACCAAGGAAGTTTGGCAGGAAGGCACCCTTTTCTCTCCTCACATTTCTATTGACTCATGTGGTAAGGAAAGGAACATATGATTTAGATGACCAATTATATTTAAACGAACTTAAAAACAGCCAAGTTAAAAATCTGGGTCTTTCAAATTTTATTTCATAGTTTCAGTGATTTCAGGCAACAAAACACAGTTATAAACCCAATGGCCAATACACTGCTGCTTCCCTCTTGACCCCCCTGGAAATATGGTAAGATAATCTTCTGCAGGAGTTGTACGGTTATACTGAAACCTGGTTGGTTTAGATCAGTCTTGATTCATCTGCTGACCAAAATATAAAGTAGGGTGGGAACTGTCACTTAAAGAAACACCTTGGTTCATAAAGATAAAAGCCAAAATGGAAGAAGTGGGAGCAAGTTGCATGTGCGATGGAAATGGCTTCTGTGCAAACACAAGATGAGTGACGAGGCATCCACCTCAGCGTTGGCAGGGAGAGAGAGGAGAAGGGCACGGGCTTTGGTTTGGGTGGGTTTTAACCAATTCAGTGACTACTATCACATTCCTCCCTGTGCTTGCTTACACTGATGGCAGTCAGTTTTGTGCAATATTCTCTGTCATCAAGTACTGCTGTGACAAACTTGAGTTTAAACGGGTTTTGTAGTTTCCCAAATGCCACAGAGAAGAGCGAAGATAGAGACCTCAGAAGATAGCATTTCCAAACTCGTTCTTGAAAAAGTAAAGATAAAATGCTTGTTTCTATGTGCTCCGTTGACTGGGGAGCATCACAGCAGGCTGCTAAGCAGTCCCAGGCATGTCCACAGCAAAAAAGCCTAGTGATGTGCTTCACCCATTTCTGGGTGGAGCAGGGGAAAAAAAATATGCTGGCTCATGTCCATATTTCACATGCAAAAGATGCCTCTTCTAAGGGCTTTCACGTATGTTTGTTTTTTCACCTGTGTGTGTTCAGCAATAGAAGCGCATGTCTACTCACTGCTTTGGAGGGATTTTAGTTTGATGACCAGGGAAGACTACTAGGATGGATTTGATTTGTTTTTTAAGGGTAGAAAGTGAGTTGTGCTCATTACAACTCCAGCTGGTGGCTTCCTCGGTCCATATCCATCTTGTGGTCACCCTTGCAGTGGACGTGGCGTCTCAGCACCATGGTGGGGCTGGGCAGCCCCTGTGTGGTGTCCCAGGGGATGCTGCCCTTGCAGGCAGGCTCCCTGCCCGTCCCGCTCTGCTCCCAGCGGGTGGATAACTCGAAAGCGGTAAACACCAGCCTGCAGGAGGATGTTTGAACGCTGCGGCTACAGTAGATGCTTACTCAACAATGCTAACCTCAACCCTGTGCAAGAAGGTTTTATGGAAGTTGCATGTGTTAATATGGAGCTGCAGTAGGGTATGCTGGTAATTGAATATTTCGCAGGCAAGCTAGGCGTCTGAGTGAAAGAAAGCAGCACACAAGAGTGTTGTAAGATGCTGGGGGTTAAGCGGCTGCAAGGTGGGATGAGGACAGGAGGCAGGTGTCTGCACTCCTCCTGTGGTGCCTCATCTGTGCTCCGAAAATTTGGGAAGAGGAGCTAGCAAATGCAATCTGCAGTGGGACAGGGAGGTACAGCCAGAATGAAGCTCTTCCTCCTTAGCAGAGGGTGAATTCAGAGGAGATTTAGGTGGACTTAGCAGTTGTCAGCTCTAAATATCGAAGCTTAATAGTGGAAACTCAGAAACTGTGTGTGGTATTACAGCAATTCACACTGCATTCAAGTGATGCAGAGTACAAAACCTACATCATTTGCCTCTTGAGACAAATTATTAAATGTTATTATTTTAGTGACCTACTTGCACACTACCACGGATCAAGGGAGATTATCCATGTTGCTGTGCAAACAAATTAGGGATTCCTCTTTGGAAGCAAATGTATGAAAGCATAACACATAATTTACGTATAATCAGAAGTATTAATACTAAAAGTGATTGATTTTTAGAAGAGGGGGAAATCTCTCATATCAGAACAACTGTTTTACCAAAATGAATTCAGGCCAGGCCCAGGCTTTGTTGGGGATGAAAGATCAGGATTTTTTTCACTGGTGTGATCCCCGAGATGGGTGAGGACAGCTGGGTATGGGCAGAGCTGCTGATGGCTCACCTGGTGCTGCTTGGGTCTGTGTTGACCACAGCTGCTCACAGCTCTTGGTGTGTTCCACCTCCCGTGAAGTGTCTCCTTTTATCGGCTCTTGCTCAATAGTGTAGAAAATAGACCTGTTTGGAAGCTGTACCTGGGAGTTACTGTAACACACCCCAACACCGTTTCATCTGTGGAAGCCACAATTTATTGCACTGAATATGCGGCGTTGACACAGAAGCGATGATGCGTTTAACAGCTCCACACTTGATTATATCGGGAATTACTGTGGGGACATAGAGTATGGCACTGTCTGCTGCTGCTTTCCTGCATCTGCTCTTGGGGTCTTGCTGTACGAACATACCAGTGGAGGAACCTCTGTCCCTGTAGCTCTGGGCTAAACAAATTAATTTCCCAGAACTAGTTTAAAACATCAGGTTTTATCCTGATTAGAGAACTAGGGTGCTTGCACTATCCATTTGAGATCCTTTCTGTCCTGAGACTTGCTCAGGTGCCCAGATGGACCTGTTTGATCTATTTTATATCTGCGCTATCAAAAAATAAACAAACAAAAAAACCACCCCAGCAATTAAATACAAATGCAAAGGGAGATAATTCCTTAGTTGAAGCTTATGCGTTTCAACAAATGCTGGTGGAAACTGTTTCTCGTGATTCCCTGGGCTCTGGTGGTTTGGAAAGTGGCCATCGGATAGTGGAAACCGCTCCTAAAAAAAAAAAAAAAAACCCTCCTCTCCCCATTTGGGTTAATATTCCCAAAGGCAGTGATAACAATTACAGCAACAGAGCAGATTTCCAGGAACCGGATTCCTGCCTGTTATTTGACTCAGACGGAGTGCTGGTTTAGTCCTTAAACAGTCCTGCTGTATCGGTGGCCCCCACAAGCCGTGTGCTGTAGGGCTGAAGGCACCCCCGGCTGGGTGCCCCCCAGGACGCAAATATTGTTGCCCCATCTTTCCCCAAGACCCTTGGACTTCCACGTCTGATTCCAAGACTTATTCCTGCCTCGCGTGCACATCAAGCAGGGCTTAAATTCATGCATTTAGCATAGATTTAATGAAGGAGCCATCTGCACAAAGACAACTGGAGTGTATTTTCTTTTACTGGGAAGAATCTATATTACGTATTTCACCTTTCCTGTCTTGCCTGTTAGTTGGGGGGAACCCATTTCAGCGCTCTCTGCGGTGCACCGCCCGAGCACCCAGCCACGAGCTCCTGCCGTACAGCGCTGGGACGAGCAGCACCCTTGCCATAAGGAGTACTGCCTCGTTACAGCTGGGTGGTTAATCGCAAATAGAGCGACGGTCCAGCGGCACCATACAGGTGTCCCTTTATCTCCCATCCACTGTGCCCAACCATGAGCTGGTGGCACAACGATCACGACCCTGTAAGCTGTGGTTTATCACAAGCTGCCATCTTACACCTGCGACGCAGGTGAATGAGAGTTTTAAAAAAAAAAAAATAAATAAGAAAGGGGGGGAGGAATATATCTTGTGTAAACATTTGCATTTTAATTTTCTTTTAATTTCATGAGGTCTGTTACGTGTTTATCAAGGCATGTAACAGCTTTGTGTTAACAACGCAACAATGCACCATTAAACGTGTGCCAGCTGTTCCTACCCTGGTCGCTGTTACCGACAGCCCTCAACGGTTCCTGTCAAGGGGGAAAAAAAAAAAAAATACATGCTTTGCTTTAATAACTAACACTAACGCTCCAAAACAAGAAGCAATAACAGAAAGGCCCTGACACATTTCTTTGATAAAATACTGCCTGGGAACTCATTAGCTGAGCATGCAGAGGAACACCTGTTCCAGAGTGGGACATGCAGCAATTTGGAAATTAAGGTTAATCCCAGGGATCAAATTGTTTATGTTATTTCCGATGACAAGTTTACTGATGTCTTATGAACCCCAGCTCCAAAGCAAATACTTTAAATTATGGTGGATGTCTTCTGCAGAAAATGTTTAGCAAACCTGTGCTAGGTACCAGTCTGCTCCCATGGGATAACACCCAGGAACTGGGAGAGACTGTGTGGCAGCTGAAGGGAGGAGATGCGGCACGCTGGGTGCTCCAGCACAGTCTGGGGTGGGAGCCCAGGTCCTGACTGCAGTAATTGGCTCCAAAGTGGCCTCAGAACCATTTCTGTAAAGAGCGACTCTGGGCTCTGCTGGCACATGGAAGTTCATTCTTGCTTGTGGTTTGGTATTTTTCAAGCTAAAAAAAAAAAAAAAAGCCTATCTTTCTTTATGGTATACCTTGCATTTTTTAAAGAGCACAAAACCATGGTTTTATTTCAATGTCTTTGCACTTTTGGGCTGTCCCGTATGGTTGGAGAGCTAAGCAGGGCTTGAACTCTTGCAAGAAGCTGACATAGGAGATTTTGTTGGTGCGTATATTAGAGAGCTTGAGCTCTGTTTGATACCAGTCTCTGCTGACAATAAGGTTCAAACCCATTTATTTAGGGTGGCATCAAGCAACCAGATGATGCTGAATTAACAGGTAGGAAAAATTGCCTTGGTGTCACACTCCCTTAAGGGATTAATTAGCTTGTGTATTACTGCCAAGATAGAGAATCATGAGCTGCCGTGAGTCATACGCGCTGATTTTTGTTGCAATTTCCACACCACAGTGACTTAGCTGACTGAGGTACCCCAGCGTGATGGGGAGTGGAGCAGGGGCCTGCTGAGTCCTGGCCCTGCTGGCAGCGCTGCTGGCTGCTGACCCCAGGGGCTTTGTAAAACCAGCTCCGACACATTTATACCCTTTTCTTACATGCTGTCAGTACAAAACATCACTATAAGAGGTTCAACCAGACTTTTCTGTATTATGAAAAGGACTTCAATGTCAATGATCATAGAATCATAGAATGGTTTAGGCTGGAAGGGACCTTTAAAAGTCTTGTAGTCCAACCCCCTGCCATGGGTAGGGACATCTTCAACTAGACCAGGTTGTTCAGAGCCCCATCCAGCCTGGCCTTGAATATTTCCAGGGGTGGGTTATCCACCACCTCTCTGGGCAACCTGTGCCTGTGTTTCTCTGCCCTCAGTGTAAATGTAAATGATTTGGTACTTCATGAATGACAGCCAATTGGCACCTGCCCAAACCACAAGAATATTTCATCTTTACTCCAATGAACAATAATGGTATATTTTAGGTATAACTCATACACCAGCACTTGCTTTTTGTAGGGACAGACACTAGGAAATCATTGGAGGGCAGTGTAAATTTTGCATTTCGTCTGTGGTTTAGGCTCAAAAAAATGAGTAAAGTGTTTAAATTTATATTCAGAGGGACAAATTATAATAGGTATAGTTTGAGTTTCCTCACTTTCTGATGTATTAATACATATATATTGTTCTGCAATTCAAGGTTATGGTGTGAAGCTAGAAACTTTGCTGTGAAATCTATTACAGAAGATTACTCTGAACCGTTTCCTCTAACGGATGAGAAATGACTGGTTTGACCCTGAGGGTGGCGTTTCACTCCCTTGGGTTTAGCTGTGTGAGAATGCGCTGTCTTGCCTGTGGTTGACCTCTGAAGGAACCCAGCTGACTATCTTAGACCAGTCATTATTGTTTGTATTAAGGGTAATAGCAAGAACATCACCATTACGGGCTGATAGGCAATGTTAGTTTAGGAGTTTAGTGTTGTATTTTATTTCTCTGATGTTTTCCCTTGTTTTGGTGAACGCATTAGGTTTCTTAACTTTTTCTTGCCAAGTCACGTCAGGGCCTTCAAACGCTTAAGTTGGGGCTCCTGAATCTGTACAGAAGCTGGTGAGAAGACTTGCTGCCTTCCTGAGCTCGCGTTTTGCGTTGTAGCTGTGGTAAAGATGAAAAATACAAATTAAGAAGGGGTGGCAGATAGGGGCGACTATGGTATAGCAATAATACCATGTATTTATCCAGTTGGAGGCACATGCCCATCCTGCTGGTGCTGCCAAGGTGCTCCAATGCTGGGATGATGAAGGCTTATGCAGACACGTAGGTAACAGGGACAGCCTTGCTTTTGCTTGTCAAGCACATACACCATCCAAGGGAGGAACAGTCCACCAGCTGCCAGTGCCATTTTCAGTGCTTCACCAGTTACGCTTCTCTCAGCAATGTCAGGCAGTGCAACGTTCAAAATAGCATCCACGGGCAGCAGCCCACTGGTATCGGGATTCCCGGTGCTGCCAATGCTGGAGCTGATGAGCCAGCGGCAGTGGTGGTTTTCCCTGATGGGTCCATTGGCCACGAGAAGCTCCCAGCTCCTGGTGCATTGGCTCGCAGAGGCTCCATGGGGATGGACTACCAGGATAGGAAACATCATTCTCGAGGCATCAGCCCAGGTTTTTGCGGTTGTAATTCTCGGCCTTGTTTTATTGTAACTCAATTGTGGGATATTTTTTTTTACAGAAGCAGCCTTGAGTCCAGGCACTTTTGATACTCATGGGCTCACCCTATGTAATCTATAGAAACATTTTAATTAAGCTTAAACCTCTTATAAAATAGACAATAGCATTAACCACAGACAGGGTAAAAGTTGGCATTGCTGGAAGTAATTGCACAGCGTTATTTGGCTTGTGCAACACTTGCTCCAAAACTTCAGTCACCTTTCCCTTAAATTCCCCATTGATTTAAAGAACTTCCTTTATTACCTGACAAGCTTCCTCATTCTCTGCATTTATTTTGATTTTGTAGAGCTTTCAGCCATGCCTTTATTGCTGCTGAGGAGTAAAATATCTGTTATAGCCAGAACCATAAATCTCCCCTCTACCCGGGGACTTATATCCTCATGAGTATAGATCACTCTAGTTATTGCCAAAAAGTGCCATCGTATCACATTGCAAATTAGGGGGCCAAAAGACAGGGCTTTGCTGATTATGCCAATTATGTGTGTCTGAGGAAAATCCTTTACTCCGCAAACTCAGTTTAGACAGTTGGACAAAGTTCAGGGAGAAAATTGGAAATTGATAGTTGATGATGGCTCTTTCCTTGGCTTCATCTGAAGATAAATCCTAGGAAGGGAAGGGTGGCCACTAGCGCGTCCCCTTGGGTGTGGGAGCAGGAGGTCAGGACCTGTGCCGTCCCATGGGCAGTTGTCCCTCCGTGCAGGGGTTTGGTACTCGCACCCTAACAGCTTGCTGAGACCTCACGCATGGAGGGGGCCGGGCATGAGAGCTCCTCCAAATCACAGGCAAATAATACCCCAGGCTAATCCACGCCCTTTTAATCACTGAAAAAAGGAAAAGTACCTGGCTGGCGTCCTCGATTTAATGGCACCCACCAGCAGCAGCACTGGGGATGTCCCACCACCATCCTGAGCCTGGCTGCACACTGGGACCCACTTGCACCCTGCTGTGCTCCTGTATCCCCTCCGAAACAGGGAGATCCCCAGAGCTTTTCATAATACTTCTCTCTCCACAATGGTCAAGGCCCAAAAGCTCAGGGCAGGGGCATGGGAATAACTCCTGCTTCTGCCTGAGATGCCACAAAAGACATGTCTCATCTGCCCCCTTCTGAGCAAGGAATAGCTTAATTAATGATGTCTTTTAACAGGGCTGATTTTTAGACACCTCATTGATATAAATGGAGATCAAAGAACACTTTTAATGTAAAAACTGTAGTGAAACATATGTCTCTTGTCACGCTGGAAGCGCAGGAGAGAAAAAGCAGCCGTACCGTTGGTGGCCAGAGCTTTGCTGGGCTCTCCCGGCCTCCCCACCTTCCCTCCCCTCTCCTCGTGACTACGGTTACACAGCCCCATCCCTTAAGCCCTTCTTTTCTCTCAGGAACATTAGTAAAGTAAAGAAATATGAATAAATTAAATGCAATATTAATTATTTACCAATCTGATGTGTCTCTTCCTGCTTTTTCAGAACCCAGCATCCCCCTCTGCAGCACAGGTCTATTTTATTTTTTAAATTATCTAACACTTCTTTCAATTTTTAATTCTCCCTCAGTATTTAATAATTAATGGACTAACTTTCTCTTTAACATATTTTCCCAAGCAGTGCTGGAGGGCTTAGCGTGAGGCCTCAGAGACAGGTGGAGTGGCTGAGGCAGTTGCCCAGCATCCCGCAGCTCTTGGTCTGATCCTGCCCCTAGTGAGGCATCTGCTCTACCCTCAGCTGCCCAGCTGTAAAATAACTTATTTTTTTATATTTTTACCCTTTTGGTGTGGTTTTTCTGGCCACTCTGCTACTGCAAGGACCTTTCCCAGTCCTTTTTTCTGTTGGTCCGAGTTCCTCCCTTCATTTTATCTTATTTTATTTTTCTTGGTCTTCTCTCTCCTATTGCTTGTCTTCTGCCCCACCGCCACCCCACATGGATTTTTCTCTGGTGGTGTTTTGGATGTGTGGGGTTTTTTTTGGGTTTTTTTTGTTTTTTTTTTTTTATGTTTTTAAGATCCTTTCACCCCATTTTTTAGTGTTAACTCTACTCTTTCAGTGTGGTTTTCATTCGTGCTTTGCTCGGTGGTGTTTCCCACTAGCTGGCTGTGATGGAGATACTTTGCAGCCAGTATGTTTTCATGATATTTCCATATTTTCAACAGCAGATGGACCTAGAATGCCAAATTCTGGGTTTTGTTTTCTTGTCTTCAGTGTAGCTTATTTTTGTTTCATCAGGGTATATTTTGATCCTTGAAAATGAAAAATTCTCTCTTGAATGATATTCCCCACCTCTTTTCTTGAAACCTCTAAGGAATTTCTTGCCCTGTATCTCTTCCCAGAAGGAATCCCCTGAGGCTTCAGCGCATCCCTCAGCAACTGCAATGGCAAAAAATAACGCAGAGCAAATATCTTTTAATATAACATTTTTTGCCGGAAAGAGGCCTGCAGGTAGTGGTACATACGCAGTTCTCAGATGCTCAGCTAACGTCATATTTTACATATACCTACACGAAAGACTCAAAACAGGGCACTGAGGACATCCCTCCTGGGATCCTCTCTCTCCAAGTGTCAGCCTGAATTTCCTGTAAGGAAGCAGAATAGCCCAACATCTGTGGTTGAAGCTTTAACAGCTTCCTTTTAGTCCATCAAGAAAGAGGATTTTAGCGTTCAAAACAGGTTTACCATTATCTAAGAGAATATTTCCCTCTGACAGCGGTAAGCTTTCCAGGCTTTGTTAAGGAAGAAGCGGATCATGAAAACTCAAAATGTAAAAAGGTGGCAGGCAGCGGGGTGTTAGGGGTTGGAACTGAATTAATCTGTGAGCGCTTTAGTAGTGGGTTGGCATGGAAAAGGCCCTTTCCTGTCCCCCCACATCTGCCATCTGTGGGGCCGATAAGAGACGGGGAGAGAGACTGATGTACAAACTCTGCCCGCTATTGGTGCTTTTAAATTAATCCCCATTTCTGAACTTTCTGCAATTTTCTTCTTGTTAGCAATATTTCCAACTTTTTCTTGGATGATTTATAGTGCTGGAGGTGGGGTGACGCGGAGGATGACCTGTGCCATGGGGGTGAGGATGCAGCCTGGCCGGCTGGTCCCATCACAGCTGTGCCTGTGCTGGTTTGGGTTGCACAGGACAGGGGTGAGCAGGATTTAGGTGGTTTTGTTATTTTCATTAGTTTAGGTTTTCCTTTTTTTTTTTTTTTTCCCCCCCCCAGCTCAGCCAGATTGTAGCTTAATAGAGAAGTATCTTGGTGTCAACACTGTGTGAACACAAATAATTCAAACCCCATACAGGCTGTGGAAAAAGAGAAAGCCTAGAAAGCTTTGAAGAGCATAGAAATTTTGCCTTCGATGTATTAAAAGGGCAATTTTGCCTTTGAGGACCAGTTTTCCCATTTATTTTTATAGCCCACGCACCACAATGCTGCCGGGGCGCAGCTGGTGGCACCAGGGAGGGCAGGGACCCGCTGGGGGGTCTCGAAGGGGAGCACGAGCCCTGGGAGCCCTCGGGGCTCCTGAAAAACGTAACCCATGAAGGCAGTCGCTGCCGTAATGCAAACATTTAAATCAACTGTGATAAATCCCGCGCAAGCCCCGGTGCTCTGTAATACCTGCACAATTGAGTGGGCTGCGCACTTTAGCCGTATTAGAAGTATACTTTATTCATAAATTCAAATTATAGCCATTTACATACCAGATAAGACATAATTGCTGTTTAATACTTTTACATCCTAATGCTGTTACAAAGGACAAAGAATTATTAGGATATTTCTCCAATGATCTCTTTTGATGAAGAAAATATTAGCTGGGAGTTCTTGGCATTAATTCTGAATGGCTGATATTGACGGCTTACTGTAAGCTCAGCTTCAGCCGGCAAAGAAGATATTTCAAAGCCCAAAGCAATACAAAGAAGTGAAAATGAAGTGACACATACATTTTGAAAACAGCTTGAGAATAGCTTGGAGAAATAAAACACGGCTTTATAAGTTAAATCTCCCAAGGCCTGGAAACGCTTAACCCCGGCCCATTTGTATTCAGCATCCCTGGACGCTGCCGGCGCTTTGCTTGCGATCAGATAGGCAGGTGGGTTTTGGCTGGTAGAGGATTACATTAGTTTGGGATTGTTCTTTATTACTGTTTGAGCAGAAAGCCTGACTTCATCTTTATAAGAAAACAGAAGGGGTGATTTAGCGTGAGCGCTGGGAGTACCCCTCCTCCCGCGGGAGGCGATGCTGCCGGCCTGTGCGTCAGGCCTGGTTACCGCGCCGTGGTCTCCTGCCCGCTGGCAGAGGTTGAAACTGGAGATAACACGAAAACAAATGGGACGAGTATAATTCAGGGCCTGGGTTCCCTGCTACAACACCGCCGCCGCTGTCTGGGCCATGCTTTCCCCTCCAACTGCTACCACCGGCGCGTCCACCCCATGCCACCTCTCAAGGCCGCTCTGAAGGTGCGTCACAGGCAGCAACATGGCACCGAGCAACCCTGAAGCACGGAGAGATTTTTTTGACCTAAAATCGTGATTATTGCCCAGCAAGGCTTTCAGAGCCTCGCCGTTTGCTGCAGGCGGCCAGGCAGAGTGCGGAGGTGTAAGGAATGGAGGGGTTGTATCCTTGTTATAGGTTACACTCTATGCAACGTGTTTCCACATCTATATTCACCTATATATTTTCACTTCTCAGCTTTACCAATGATGAGCTGCTGCACAAACTTTAAAGCTAGCAATTAAGCTGATTCAAGAGTAGTTAATTCATCAACACCACATACAGGGTCTTGTGGGTTTCCTTCACTCCAGCCACACTTTCCACCCAAGTCCCTGCAGGGCTGGCACTTTACACGAAGCTACTCTGGTGCAATTACTTGATGTAGCACAGTGAAGAAACACAAAAAACCTCACCACCTTCTGTACAGACTGATAAAAATCCTGAGTTTCAGTGCTCCAGCCTGGAGGGCATCTTCCCAGCCCAGCCCAGGGGTGGGCTTGGGGCACCTCCAGCCTGCAGCTCTCGTCTGGGGTTCTGCCACGCCATCGCTTTGGCTTTTTCACTTTCTCGGAAGAAGAAACGCTGTTTCACACAATTGTATTTCTTTCTGATAAGACATTTAAAATCAAATTTTTGATTAATCGCAGCCTGGCATGTCAAGGTCTGAATAGATTCCTAAAATATTTTATGCTTGAGGAATTAGACTGATCTCTTTGAGTGTAACCTCGGGGAAGGCAATTTGAAAGCGGGGTTATGAAGCGATACCCATCTTTCAGAGGTGACTGCTGTCTATCAACTTACTGGAGTTTAATTAAAATGAATGATTGAGCTGTTATTGCCTGAATAGTCAAGCTGACGCTGTACTCTTCTGGAATTGCTTTATCTCAGTCTCCGTTGTTTCAGGGATCGGGGGCTAGTGAATGAGAGGAGCACTGAAAGGCGCTTGCTGGTACCAGGGGGCCATGCCCAGTACTGAGCAGCCCAGGCTGCCCCAGTAGAGGAGGAGGAGGAAGAGGAGGAGGAGGCAAGCCCTTTGCAGCCCACTTCAAACACCACACAATTCTGCATGCGTAGCAACTGGCACTGTCTGTCAGGTTAATGAACCACCCAGAGGATTTACAAAGGAGCCATTACTCTATCAGGCCACAGCATTTTTTTTTTAATGCCTTAATATTAGTTTTAATAATGAGCCATTATCGCCAGCTAATAACTTGAGCAAATAATTGATCTGTCTTTTGAGGAGCTTCTCTCGAGGCACCTTGGGAGGCCGTGTTAAACTGAAGCTAGAAACTTCAAACAGCATCCATCGTCACAGGAAAACCGTTCTTATGAAAACAGGCGAAGGAAACACGGCAGAGGAAGGGTGTGAGTGAGTGATGGGTACCCCGGAGCAGCACGGCCTCGGACAGAGAGTGGGTGCAGATGGAGGTGCTGCCCAGCGCTGCGGTGGTGCTCGTGCTCTTTACTACTGGGACCCGTGTCTGGTTTGTACAGTTTCAAATCTGCTTAAATACTGACGTGCAGAGGAAGAGCAGAGTGTGTATTGTATGGTATCCCTGCTGCAGGCTGTTTGTTCTGTGTGGATATTGGCTCCCCAGAGCACCTCTCTCAGAGGACGGGAGCTGCAGTGCTAGCTCCTTCCCAGCCAGCCGTTCCCCACAGGTTTTGGGTTGTATCTTTCCTCTCTCTTCTTGCTCCTTCTGCTGAGAAACCCATCCGATGGATGGGTTTCTCTGTGAATGCCTCAGGTTGTCACAGTCCATGTTGTCGTTGTATTTCCCAGGAGTGGGAGCTGCTCCCACCCAGAGTTACAGGAATAGACTAGTTAGACCCGGCCATCACAGCTGTGGCTGATACCTGTTTGCATAACCTCATCTTAAAACCGCAACCCTGTCCATAAAGGATCTGGCCCTAAAGCTACCCACGTCTCTCTGAATTCAACGGGTTTTATTTTAGATCAGGCCCCTTAAGTAAATCTTTCTTTCAAATACACATCAAGGGAATAAACAAAGCGCCATTATAGTGGCATATTTAAAAGGCTGCCACGCTAAAAACAACATGCTGCTGTGAACCACAGTCAACCAGAAATAAATAGAATCATATAAACAGAGCTTGCAATAAACGTTAATGCATTTTAATCTGCTCTGCTACCTACCTGCCAATTAAATTTCACAATACACTTGTAATAATGAAATAAAACATGGCAATAAAAGTATACAGCAGATTTAACCCTTGAGTGCCTGACAGGCAGAGGTGTGGAAAGAACATGCCCTCCACCACTGACCTGGCAAAGCTTTAACAGGGTTGAGCCCATGGCCGTGCAAGCTGACAGACGTGCTGAACTAAACCTTCTGAGCAAATGATATATTTTTAAGTTACAAAATTATTGTTACTGGATTCTAAAAGCCTTAAATGGATGAAAAAAAAAAAATCTGCCAACTTTGTAAACTCTGGGGAGCTGTGTAATGACTGGTGCTAATTATATAGTTCCAACATGAGCTGAGCGGGCAGACTGAGAAGGCAAAATTTTAAGTAAATAAAAATGACAGTGGGATTTAATTAAAACAGAAGAAACCGCGTGAAACCTGTGAACTTTATATAGCCGCTGTTCTTGCCAATACCACATGTGATGGAGAGAGGCTGGGAAGGCAGAAATAGCAAGAGATGAGTTTTTGTCTGTCTTTCCTCTGCCCGTCCCCCCCGCCCCCCATCCCCTTGAACATGAGCAGCAAAGGCTGAGCATTGATTTTGGCTGGCGCCCGGCTGGCAGGACAGCAGGGTCTGCTCCTCCCTGCGGCACCGGGAGAGGCTCAGTTTGGGGAGGCTGCTGGTGGGAGCCCTGGAGCAGATGCTGCAGCCCATGGCAGAGCCACTGGTACCCAGGTCCATGGCAGTGGGATGGGAGCAGATGATGGTGCTGGAGATGCCGTAGCTTCACCTACCTACCTTTAACTTCGTCGCACCATGGGAAGGCGAAAACAGCCAGTGTCCCTTCGTTCAGGTGGGGACAACAGCGATTCAAATGGTTTCTAGCAAAAATCATGACTTATTTCAGAGTGACTTAGGTTTGCAAATTGTACCAAATTTTAATTCTCTAACAGAGAGCTTCTGTAGCTCTGGGGATAACACCGTAAACTGCCCCTGGTGTAAATGCAATCCCAGCAGCTGGACTTCCTCAGGTTATCGCCCCCTTGACACACAAGCGATGTCCCCTGTGACGAGCCTGGGCCTTGCTGCCCTTCTGTGGCTTGAGGGATGCCATGTGAACCAGCCCCATGGCAAAGGAGCCCAAAACACCCATGCCCCCTTGCAGCCCTCCCCTTGGCCAGGCCAGCACCGCTGCCTCAGCAATTTTAAAGTTGACTTGATGAAGTATGTATGCACATTACTTCAGGGCAAGTCCTGCAAGCTATCAATTTATGACAGGTCAACTTAGCGCAGCCCTTTGATTAAAGAAAACTGAAATACGATGTAGGTTTCCT
Organism: Chroicocephalus ridibundus; assembly: GCF_963924245.1. Classification (NCBI taxonomy): domain Eukaryota; kingdom Metazoa; phylum Chordata; class Aves; order Charadriiformes; family Laridae; genus Chroicocephalus; species Chroicocephalus ridibundus. The sequence goes on from NC_086289.1 coordinate 67,866,962, forward strand.
TTGGTGATCATCACCTGAATGATGATGTGGGGTTTGGGTGTATGTTGCCAGAAGTGGCCGTGCTCATGGGGTGGAAGTTGTGGGTGTGAATGGCCCCAGACCTGCGGTCCCTGGTCCTGGGGACAGCTTGGCAGCCCACACCTCTCTGCTGCCTCCTGCACCTCTGCCATGCCTTTTCCCCTCCTTTCTGGACATGAAAGGTGAGGGATAGATGGCACAGGAGATGGAAAAGCTCTGTGGAGTTGATGGTCTGCGTGTGGCTCCGTGTCCTTCAAGGTAACTTCAGGAAACCCATCTCCTCTTTGGTGAAGAGCAGCAAGCACAGAGACGGTGAGAGGCAGTAACCACCCAAATACCACCACATTGCAGAGACAAGAAGCTTCTTACAGAGGTCAGGCCAAACGTATTGCCCAGCTGTCTTTTAGATGATAGCTAGACCTTTTTTTTTGTCTTTCTCGGAAGGCCTGGGGTTGGATGAAAGTGAAGACCACAGCATCAGGTGCTGGGACCACAGGGTGAATGGAGATGGGGAGAGTTTTGGGTTGTGTTTGAGCAGGTGTGAAGGAGGAAGAGAAATAGAAAGAACTGCTGGCCTGGGGCCCAGGGAGGAGAATATCCTGGGTGAGATGGCGAGGACCACAGCAGGGAGAGAGGAACACGAGGAGGTGAAGCAGCACCTCCCTGTGCGTGGGGCACAGCATCCCAGTGTCTAACCCAACCTGCTGGCTTTAACACAGGAGCCTTGGGGTGAAACAATTACATTAGTACTGCAGAAGCGAGCATATATTATCTCATGGTGGCCTCTAGCTCTCTGAATAGATTTCCACCTCTCCCATGTTCCATTCCCTATGTCTCTGCACCTCTCCAGCGCCAGGCACGTGCCGGTGCCCAGGGAAAGGATGCTATTGGCTTTTCCACAATGCGTCTTGCCCTAGTTGCAGCTCTCCCAGCCCTAAAATATCTCCCTGCCTGAACATTTTGCTGATGGGGAATTGTGTTGGTACAGCACTCCCTCGCTCCCGGGGAGCGGCATCAGCCCCGAACACAGCACTTCCCAGCCAGGCGTAATCAGCGCATTCACAGCCTTTCTTTGGGTGACTTTCATCCTCTTTCACTATTTCAAATTTTGCGCAGGCTCCTCATTACCCTGGCGGTTAATAGCAGCTTCAAATGCAAATCCAACAACACCAGGGTGAAATTGTGGTACACAAAGGAGCCGGGCTCCTGTGCCTGCCTCAAGTGCCTGGTCCCAGGGCTGCAGAGGCAGGAGCAGCCCCGGCAAAGCATGAGCACAGCCCTGCAGCTGCCGGCTAAAGGGGAAAAGTCGCTCCGTGGGGAAGCTGTATGTCAGAGATGCACAGAAACTTAAACTTCCTTGCTTTGTTAGAACACTTAACAAGAGTAGAAGTCTTTAGCTGTTTTTTTAACCCTTATTTTTTGGTAGTTATTGCCCAAAATAGGCTTATAACTGATGGGTTCCTGAGCTACACAGAGCCCAGCAGACATAGGGGCATCCAAGGGGGAAACAAGGGCTCCAGGGGGCTTCACGCTGCTGAATCCATGCATTTATTTGATTTTTATTTTTTTATTTTTATTTATTTTTTATTTATTTTTTTTTATTTTTTTTTTATTTTTTTTTTTATTTTATTTTTATTTTATTTTTATTATTAAAAAAAAATAATTATTTATTATTACTTGATTTTTAAATATTATTATTATTATTCATTACCTTGAGTACCTCCTTAGCCCCCAATCTACAGGTCATCCTTCTAAACCCTGGCTGCTCCGCACAGCTGCAGGTGGGAATTGCTGCCGCCACTCTCTGATGTGGCAGCTCCCCAACTGTGCTTGATACCTTCTTCAGGGCTCAGGCGGTGAAAATAATTTGTGGTCTCCCACAAGTCAGTTGTATGCTATTTGCATTACGAGATTAGCTCAGGAGCCCGCAGCATCCCAGGGGAGGAAGATGCAGTATTTTGGACCCAGCAAGAAGAGCTGCTCCCAGCACCAGGCTGGGAGGGATGCGGGGTGCTCATCCTCTCTGATGGAGGGCACCTAACCCTGGGAGAGGGAAGCGGACCAGAGCTGGGCTGCATTTTTGTACAGTCTCTTCCCCCTGATACAGCTCTGCTGCCTGTGACCCATGCCCAGCCCACGGCTCCCTCCTTGCTTTAGGCACTGCGGTGGGCTCGCAGGCAGCACGGGCTTCATAGTCTGTGCGGGTGGCTGGGACGGTGACATGCTTGTAGCCGCTTGAGAGATTATTTTGGGGAATGCAAGCACTTGATGAGATGTATTCAAAGGATGGGCATGGGGAGAAGATGACAGCACCAGCATCAAGAAAAACTTCTTAGCTGCAGAGATGTATTTGTTTGTGCTCCTCTCTCTTAAGGAATTAGCAGAAACCTATTAGAGAAAGTTCTAATCCTGTATTGGAAAAGGGGGATTAAGCGGCCCAAAGAATCGCTGTGGTTTGGGCCGGGTGGGGCTGTGGGTGCTGCTGTCCCCTGCGTGGGACGGGGCGGCCCCGGCAGCTCTGCACCTCGGCTGCAGGTGCGGGGGCTCTGGTTTGTACCCCACCCCGTCTCTCCGTCTCTCCCCCCACCACAGGTGCTGCCAGCCCAGGGAAGGACCTTGCTACTACTTTAAGTGTAGGTCAAGGAATTTGTTGGGAGCATTTCATGAAAGGTACTAACCACGTGCTAGAAAATACTGAAATATGTAATATCTTAGTAAATCCAGTGCCAGGGAGAGAAAAATGAGCCAGCAAAACTACCACTCGTATTTAGATGGAGGATTCAGGTTTAAACACTTCAGCAGGGGGAGCAAGCTTTGCTGTCTGTATGTGCCCAATATGCACATCCCGCCTTCAATCACTTCAGTAAAATTCGGGCGCAGCTCCCAGCCATGCTGGTTAGAAACCACCTCTCGGTTCACAAACAGTGATTTCAAAAATCCCACTGAACTCTGAGAAATAGTTGCCCCGAGTTTTGAATCCTGGAGTCAGCTCCTGCTCGAGCCAAGGACAGCTTGTCCTAAAGTGCAGCTTCACGCTTTCAGACATGGTAGAAGTCGGGGTAAATGGTTGCAATATTCACTTCTTTGGAATAAAAACCCACAGTAATTTAGCTGCTGGGAAACGTGCAGTAATTTGACGTGTAATTCTGAGCTGGAGCAGGCAGACAACGTAGCTTAAGTGAAATGGGAAATGCCGGTATTGGCACAGTGAAGAGCGGACCCGGCTACAGACCAGGCACAGTGCTGTGGGGAGGATGGGTGCTCTCCTGGCCCCAGCCACCCTCGTGGCTCCTGCCGCGGCTGCACAAAATCAACTGCCTGTTTGTTATTAGCCAGAAGATAAGACACGGTTGCAACAAATCGGGAGTGTAGAAAGGCTCCACAAACCTGTCTGTGAGGCAAGAGGCTGCAGGGATGCAAGAGCTCATCTGCCCTGGGCACCGCGATGCTGAACAGTTCGGGTTCCCACTGTATTTCTGTTATGAAACTAGTTTTGGTTCCTATGTAAAATTCGTAAACAAGGGAATGTTGTTGAAATTAGCAGGTTATATCTGTTACTATTTCAGCTCCATTGGAGTTGCAGCAGCCCATGTATCTCACGCTGGGGGTGCCTGGGGCTGGGGTTGGGGCAGCAGCCAGGTGCCCTTCATCCTTCTCCTTTCTATACATGGCCCAGACTTAGCAATAAGTCCACTTCAAGTACAGAAAATAATTTAAGGGATAATGAAAGCAATGAGTTCAGGCTGTGATTTCGTTGGCAGGAGTTCCCCGCTGCTAAAATGTCATTTTGCTCTTCAGATAACGGGACAGGAATTTCAACTCTTTCAGCCTTGGGTCGAGCAGCGGGAGCCGAGAGAGGCGTTAGCCTCCTGGCGACCAGCTAATTGCTCCATCCGACTTTCAATTAATAAATGTTGTGTGTGGGAGAGAGCAGAACCATCGGAACCGAGGGGAGCGGGGGGCTCGGCTGCTGTGGTGAAGCTTCAGGCACCCAGGGTCCCTGCTGGGCTCCATGCAGAAGGGCTGAGGAGCCTCCGGGCAGTTTAATCCATTCCCAGACTCCAGGGCAGGTCTGGGATGGCCACAAACTGGGCATCACTGGGCAAAGCTTCAGGGACAGATTCTGGTGTGAGCCAGAGGGATGCACTCACCAGGCAGCACCGTGGGGAGCAGAGCCTGGCCTGGCCACCATCATCAAGAATGCCATGATTTACCATGAGCTTTACTGAAAAAGGATGAAAATACACTCTTTTATGGAGTTCACAGCACAGTTACCTTCCTCGTGTTTTTTTGTTTTTTTTTCTTATGATGCTGGAAGCGTACCCTGTCTTCCATCACCAGACAGGCTTGCAAGCTGGGAAACACTGCCAAAAGCGTGAGCTCCAAACATGGTTTGCACTGCTTTAGCTAGAACCAGCCGGCGCTATCCCTGTTCCCGGAGCTGTTCAAGTGGTATTTCCCACCAGGAAGGGCGTGCGTTAGGATGGAGACATTTTTTTTATTTAGTAAATCAGATTAATGCTAATTAATATTGCCACGATTGCGTTATTTTGAAAGCAGCGAGTCGTGCAGGAGAAAAGATAAAGGTCCAAAAGGGTAAAAAGTTGTGACATATTAATGATTGAAAATGTACGCTGGAGCTGGCAGAACAGAAAGTATTATGAATAATTCAAGTGAGACAGGATTTCCCTTGCAAGGTCGAGGCGTGTAAAAGGGAAGGCTTTTGGAAAGAGCAGCATCATATTCTTCCGGCGTTGCGGAGAGATCTCCATCCATCCGGAGGGTTAAGACGAGTTCAAGCATCGTCTAAGCATTCGGAGAGGAGATTATATTGGAAGCGATTGGCACCGCAGCTCCTTTGGTGGGACACAACAGCTGCTGGGAAGAGTTAAGCCAGAATCTTTGATGCCAAATGAATTAAAAGTCTATTTTTCAATTCAACTGGCAAGTCCCAGAGGAATGGCCACCGGCGGGCAGGGGAAGGAGGGAGCGGAGCCGTAGGCAGCCGGCACGGGGCTCCGCCTGGCCCGACAAGTGCTGGGATTTCTCACAAAATGGCTTGAAAGAGGAGCCCAGGGTGGAAGATGAATGTGAGTACATTGCAAATCAGATGCTTTTAGGCTGCACTTTGCTTTCACGCTGGCCGGTCTCTTTTTTTCTTTAGCCACCTCTGTAGAAATACAGTTTGGGAGACAGATCCTTTAAATAACAGCCAGTCTGAATGCCTGAGAGTGCCACTGCCCATCTGGCGCGCCTCCTTACTCATAGTCTTGCAAACTGTATTGCAGGAAGAAAATCAGGACTTGAGACCTTTTGATATAATGTGGGTACAAGCGAAAAAAATCCTGTACCTTGTTTGAACGAGCTCAGGCACAGCAGGATTTCTATAGGCACTGGGGAGAAAGCTAAAGGATAGTGAAGAACTCAGCATTTCTGATTTCAGAGCCCCAGCTCAGCCTGAGCCCATCTCTTGCTTCTTTTCAGCAGCTTGCAAAGATATTAGGGGATACTCCACAAAATACTCCGTATTAGCTAGTGCTTTGCATAATCAGATGTATTGCAGCTCCTAGTCTGAAGCGTTCGTGGGTGCATCTTCTATTAACCAGCAATAGGGACAGCTACAACGTATTTCACACAAACCTACCGGATCCTTGAGAGAGATCCTAAGTCAATATTTTTAACCTTAACTTGATTTATTTGATGAATTTTACATGGACTCTTTTTTTTTTTTTTCTTAAAGAGCATATAAAGGAGCGTTGACAGTTTTCTTGGTGTGACCTTAAGCTAGCTTGTGTGTCTGGAAATTTTAAAGGAAATTATTCCAGCACTGTTTTTCAGATGTGGTCATTTGTGGGTGTAAGTGAGACGCTGCAAGCCTCTAATAGGAGCCTTTTGGAACTTGGATATCTCATTGCAACACGTTCTGCTCGGACAGGCAAAAATCTACCTGCAATTGCCAAGTGCGAGGGGCTGCAGATATTGCAGTTATTGTTGGTGTTTGGCTGTTTGTGACTCAGCAGCTTGAAACAAGCAGCTGCCCCAGCGGTACAGAGAGGAGCAGGAGCCCACGGTCGGTCAGGGTCCCTGGGGCTCCCCAGGGTGTGCAGCCCCTCCATGGCACAGCCCCGGCTCTGGGGGACCCTCCCTGTGCCTCTTGTGGGGGGCTCTGGTCTCAGGTGCTGCTCTGCACCAGGGGAAACCCTCGTTTCCCCGCCATGGGAGGGAAGGAGCCATTTGGTCCATACGCTGTATCTCACATATCCGCTCCGTCCGTACTGCAGCGACGGCAAGGGGGTGAGAGCAGAGAAAGCGCCTGGGGATAAGCAGAGCACCCCTTGCTGAGAGAGGGGGTGTCCACCCCAGGCTTGGGGGATGCTGAGCAGGCAGCTCACCTCCTACTCTCCTTTAGGTCTGTTTTAAACAGGTTATGACAAGGTATGCATTTGGTTCCTTTCAGCAGGATATTAATGCTCAGGGCTCTTAAAAATTAAAATAATTGTGTCTTCAGTGTCTCAGAGGGGCCACATCTACAGAGCAGCTGAGGTCCTGCAGGAAAATCCGGGGTATGGGTGCTGCTGGCCACGCTGCCAAGTTAACATTTAATTCATTTTAATGACTCAGGCAAGACACGTTCACATAACCACGCTCTCGGTAACAGCTAGACACTTTTGAGCGAAATTCATGATTAGAAAACGTGGCTCCAGTCTTGCTCATGGGGAAGATGGTTCTGCCTGTGCCATGGACCGCTGGCATCTGCCCAGCATGGGGAAGTCAGTGGGAGCCCTCAGCGTGGTCAGGCCTCCATGAGTGAGAAAAATTAGAATAACTCTTGCAGGGAGGGGAGGAAACAGCCCTTTGAGACTGAGCCATGGCAGGACTGTGCATGGAGGAGAAACGATGCTGGAGCTGCACATGGAGGAGAAGCCACGCTGGAGCTGTGCACGGAGGAGAAGTGATGCTGTGTTTACCTACTGCCTGGAATAATTGTGTGTACCCTCAGGAACCAGCCTGCCTGTCACTCCTCTCCATGTGTGACCCCTGGAAAGCTGCGCACACACAACCTACAGAAACATGGGGGCTCCTGGGATGCATTTGGGCAAAAGCCCAAGGGGCGGAGGCTACAAAGCCAAGCTCTGGTCCTGAGTCTTTGCAAATCTGCTGCATACTCTGGGGAAATGGCATTTCTGGGGCTCCTGACAGCATGACTTGTCCCTGCTCCTGCTTTGTCCCATTTTTCAGAGATAAGAGCACAGAAGAACCGACATTTGTCAAGCATTTTCTAGAGCAGGAGAGCTGCAGAAAGGACCGGCTGTTGCTCCTCAGCCGTGGTGAGCATCCCCTTGGGTGTGTGCTGGAAGTCGCCCAGAGCAGAACATCGATGCCACTGCCAGGGATATCATGCCTAGGATGGAGAGGGAGAAGATGTGATGATCCCTCCACCCAAGTCGAGAGCCAGCCCCACTGCCAGATCTGAAGGAGCAAGTCCTCCTGGCTCAGCGTGGCTCCGGCCCCAAGGGACCCTTGTCTCAGACAGGGCAGGCAGTAACCGATGCTTCTCCATCCACCCCAGCCCCACAGACCAGGTCTGTCCAGAGGCATTAATAACCACAGCCAAAATGAAAAGGAGCCATCTGTGAAAGTCGTTCCTAATTGGATCTGTAGGCAGCTATCACTGTCCACCTCTGCCTCTGACCTCCTTAAATGGGATCCCGAGGAGCACAGCGCATACAACCACACTAATAAGCTTATACTCTTGAAATGGGAAGAGCCTGGTGTCATGTGCTGTCTGTCTGTCCATCCTGCCTCCGCCTTGAAGGGTTTTTTTTCCTCCCAACCCTGCAAGAGTTATTTTAATTTTTTCTATCCCGCAGCATCCAAGAGCTGCACACTTATTAATTCCCGTTCAATTAATAGCTCCCCTAATCTCATTCTGAGGCTAATCTCTTTCCAATTGTCTTGCAACGTAAGAATTACACACTTTTTGTTTCGACGAATGTGATAAGGGGAGGAGGCTGCCTGCGTGAAGAGCTGCAGGCAGACCTGCCCCGGGCACACATGGTCCAGTTTTCCTCGCAAAACATCCAGGCTTGGGAAATATGGGAAAAGTAGCTTCTGGAAATAAGTGCTTTCTTCAGCCGTCCTCACAGGGCATCGGTGTTGTGGGAGCTGGGCAGCCTGGAGCCATCCTTTTCACCTCAGCAAACCCTGGGCTGCCATAATTGCACTTTCTTGGGTGGCAGCAATATTCCCATTTACCTCTGCCCAAAGAGCTGCAAAATACCCAAAGCAGAAAGAAAGAAAAATCTCCTCCTATGGTGTGTAACGATCTTGAGTTCCCTTAAAAAGCATTTGGGACAAAGCAGGCTATTTTTAAGCATCGTGTCCCTTCAGAGAGGCACGCAATTTTATCTGGCAGTCCAATGGAAGGCACGGGCTTGGTTGTGTGCACCAAAACAATTCCCTATTTAAGGTAGCCAGGCTCTTTTATCTTAAGTATGTTCTCATTACTTACCGGTTTTCACCGTTAAATGGAAAAGCTATCAAGTGTGCTAAAACTTATAAATGAGTTATTCAAGAAGCATCAGAGTGCGGGGGCACGGGGCAGGGTGACACTGGCTGGGTGGCAGCCGGCTGGGTGCGATGGGTCCATGTCCCCAGTCGGGCTGCAGGGTGGAGCAGAGGATGCTACGGCTCCAGTCCCATCTCATCCTAGGCATGTTTGGGGAGGGCTTCTTGCTTTTTCCCAGAAGGAAAATAATTGGAAACTTCTGAATTCTGAGTTTAAAACAAACAATTGAGATTTTCCTGTGAGATCAGTGGAACCTTGAAACCCCAGAAACTGTATTCACACAAACCAAAGTACTCTGCAATCCTCTGTTTAAAAGAATAACCATAGATTAAATGTCAACCTGGAAAAGTGAGAAGGGTTAGCTTCCAGTTTCAAAGTCCTGTTGAAGTAGAGGTGACACTTGGGCTGTATTTTGTGGAGGGTTTGACACTATGGATGGAAAGGGATTCAGTCTGGGGGGCAAAGTCAAAGCTGAGCTCCAGTCCCACCACCGGCTCTCGGGGCAGAGGCAACACCCCAGGGTCATTTCCAGATCTGCTGGCCCCAGGGAAAAGCAGCTTTGGGATTTCAGGAGCATGTGCCAGGCCCTGGCTTATGGCGGTGTCTGTGGTGAGCCCCAGCATGAACAGAGGCGCTGGTGACCAGTCCCCACCATGGGCGATCCTCCATTGCGGGGACAGCGCTGATCCAGTGCCACTTTCAAGGCGTTGATTTTTTTTTTTTCCCTGTGAGTTATTTTAGGACATCTCCTTTCTCCCAGCCCAAGCAGCCGTGCAATAAGCATGCTCAATTCTCCCTCCCTCCCATAATTAATAACAAAACCTCCGGTGAGGCTTAGACGCTGGTGTTAATTGGAGCGCAGCACGGGCGATGGCAGCCGGCGCCAGCCCCGCTAAGAGGATTATTCACTTTCTGTTCAACCAACTTCCAGTTCCAGTGGGAAAACCAGTGGCACGAGGCCGTAGCCGAAGCCCGGGCTGCAGCACGAGCTATGGGGACATAAACAGTCACCGCAGCGATGTGCTACACTGTCCTACCCTTTACATAGGCTGGGTTGGTCTCAGGAGTTAACTTCAGGATTTTTCTTCCATATAATGTAGGATCAGGCTTTATGCTGATGAAAGGTACTTCTGTTCTGTAGCTCCGCTAGCCGGCTTTCTTACAGAGGAATGCAAATGTTGGTCCTACGCTTTCTTGCAGCACAGTCAGAAATACCCAACCCGCCCACTTTGCAGTTTAGGAATAGCTGAAGATGGAGTTTCTGCCTTGCAAGGGTCCTGTAAAATAAACAGACAAAGCTCTCAAGAGATGGATTAATTAAATCTACCACTTCTGAACTCCTGTGCTTAGTATGTTTATTATTAAGGCATTTAAATAGATAAAGTGGTTTATTCAAGATATTATCCTGGAATGACAGTAGGAATCTGCCATCTGTTTGGGAGCCAGCCTCTCCTGTTAGACACAGCGTAACCCTAATGCCATTGCTGAACCAAAATACCAGCACCTGTATCTCAGTTTTCAGTCTACACCTTGAACCTTTGCTGGGAATAGGACTAGGGGGAGATGCCTTCAGCAGTAATGTCTCTCTCTGTCGTACTGAGAGCTTTGCTTGTTCGCTGCATCGCAGGGCTTGGGTTGGGGAATACCGAGAGTTTATGTCAGTGATAATCCTCTTCGTGGCTGCAGCCAGGAGACTTTCTCCTGCCTCTTGAACGCTGATGAAGTAGTAAGAGCTGTATTGCCTGGCACCGTACCTTACGCAGAAGGCAGGATGCTGTCGAGTGTACGTCGCACGTGTTGGCTGTGGCAGTGTCCCCTGCACATCTCCTTCTCGCAGCATCCAGCTCCCTCTTCCCAGGACCACAGAGGATCTGCTTCTCCCATTCCAGCGTAGGCGAGCTCAGAGCTCACACTGACAGCCCACAACCTGCCAGAGCTACAGCCTAAAGACCTGGAAATTATCCCTGTGCACCAATAATCCAGCCTTTTAACATGTACCATGTTGTGCCCTCTGTGATAATGTACATCCGTCTCATTCTGTCCTGCTGCGTTGTGCCGGTGTGTCACTGGTGAGTAAGCAGCCAGGAGCTGGCAATGACCTTGCTTTATGCCTGAAGATTTGCCTAAGTGGGTTACAGCCAGAGATGAGCTAGCCCTACCTCTGTTTAAATAGTGCATGCATCAGAAATAGATCTTTTCTCTGGAGTAATAGGTCATGGCAATTTGCTTTCTATTTTTTGCTGTCCTACCCCAGCATTTGCGCGCCGAGTTCAGCAGCATCCCTCTGACCTGCTGCTCCGGTAATGAGAGATTTCAGAAGCAGAGCTTTTCAATTTTCAGTTTTTTCATGGGGGGAAAAAAAATGCACGTTTCTCTCTCCCTGCAAATGGTGGGTGCCTTTCTGCCAGGGAAATGGCTTTGCTCTGATGCCACACACAAGGCGAGAGGTCGGGAAGATGCCCCGTTCGGGCAGAGGGCCGAGATGCAAGCACCTGGGACCCTCCAAAACCCTCCTAGCCTTCAGCCCTGCCTGTGAGACCTTACCAATCCTTAACCCTATTTAAACCCCCTTTGGCAAGAGCTTCTGTACCCATCCTCTGGGATGAAAAATGGCTTTACAGGACCAGAGGGAGAGGGGACTGTTGGTACCTACGTCCTCTCTGCTGTCACCAGTGCTGGTGACTTCCCTGCACGCTTTCCCGTGCCCCGTAGCTGCTTGTAGGCAATGCTTTCACCCTGTGAAATGAGCAGAGGCTTGTCTCAGTTGTTCAATTCAGCCTCAAAGCCACCCTTCATTTCACCTAGCTTTTATCCCAGAGACCAACCGGTGAGCCCTCAGCGGGGATGGAGCTGCTTTCCCTCCCACCAGCACCAGTAAAGGAGATTATCCCTGAGCCTCCCACAGGGGAGGGGACAGGCTCCAGGATAGCAGGAGCTGCTTAGGCTGGCAAGAACAGATGGGACCCTGGGAAGGAGCAAAACAAGCAAGACTCTTGCCTATGAGGGTAGGGATGCTCACCGTGGCTGTAGGACAAGGCTGCTCCCATTAATGATACGCTGCAGTAATTGTTTACTTGCTTCGTCGCTTCAATTTCCAGTGCACAGATATTAAATGAGATTCCTCAGAGGAGAGGAAAATAAATTCTCTCAGAGAATTATGTTCTGGGAGATCCTATAGAGAAAACCATAAATTCATCAGATGCATTTTGTAAAAACAATTAAAAATAATTTAACTTGACACCAATAGCATTAAACGAGATTAAGAAAAGCTGAAAAAATGGGCTCACCATTTAATAAGATAATTATATTTGATACCTATCCTTTTCACCTCTTCTGGCTGCGATTGCAGAATATTCTTCCCACCACCTGCACCCCATGCATGCTCCCACTTCCAGCTATTCTTGGGGAATAAGGCTCCTGGGGAAAACCCATTGCCCATCCGCGCTGGGTGTTTGCTTCTAGCCATGCTGCAGTACACGAGCAGCCATCCTCACTGGCCATCCCAGCTTCAGGGAAGCCTGTCCGGTTGGCAGCACGCAATAAATTATAAATGATATAAATTGAACTGCAGAACTAGACCCGTGGCTGTTGCAGAAGCTCCTGTCTCTGGCACTGGGTCGTGCAGGCACCGCTTCTCCCTCCCCGTTTCCTTGGGTGCTGTAAGGCCCAGGGGTCTGCCCACCGCTCACAGGTGGGGAGATGCCATCCCCATCAGCAGAAACTGGTGGCCAAGGGCAGAAGAAAGGTCACGAGCTCCACCAGGCACGCAGCAAAGTCACTACACGGTCAATGTCCACCTGCTCCCTCCTTACGATTTTGGGGCTGGAAAAGCCACAAAACGGGGCGGTTTGCTGAAGCAGAGCTGTGCTCGGAGGCCCCAGCCCCGCACTCGAAGGCAATCAGCTGAAAAGAGCAGTGAGTGATGGAATCAAGGCAAGACAAAGCACGTACAGTTGCTTTCAGGCTAATATGTAGATTTATGCAGAAAACAAATATAAAGAGCTGCATCTGTTGCAAGCAAAGTATAATTCATCATCAGGGAAGAGGGCTTGTTTCCTCACAGCTACATTTGCTGTAGTTACATATTTTATTTTCCCCAGTTTTGCATGTCATGTGGATTTGGGGGTGGTTTTTTTTGAAGTTACATTTCTTACTTTGAATACAGACGAGTACCAAAATACTTCCCAGTGCTGGGTGACCAGATTCCTAATGTGGTACATTAGAAATCTGTGGCCATCGGCTCTTCGGTATGTTTTGCAGAACCAAGTGGGTAAAAAGCCAGCAACCAGCTTTTGAATGAGGGCAGAGCTGTTAGGTGTGATAACAGATAAGGCTTGCCTGGCTTTTCTGTATTTGCAGTACTTGACCCAAGGGATGACGGAGGGAAAAATTTCTAACTGAAATTTGCCCTCGAACAGGCAGCTGTTATGCACGCACGTATATTTTGGAAAGCAGTTCTCTTTTGGTGCTTGAAAGGAATCTGTGACAGCACAGCTGTGGGTTCTGACACCCTTTGCTGCCTCTCTGGGCCCCCACTGCCATGGGGCTGCCCTCCCAAGCCAGGTTTCGGGGATAACTGCAGGGAGATGTTCGGGGAAGCTGCTGGCTCTGCCCCAGGCCACAAGAAATAGGTAGGTGATCTCAGCGATACCCATGTGAATACAGGTCTCGTCAGCCGAAGAGGAAAGGAGAGCAAAGGGGGGGCATCCCCACGCCACCCAGCACTGCGCTGCCTCTAGCGAAATAAATAATAGGCAAAGCTGCAGAGGAGAAGGGAGTGCAAGGAGTTTGGTGTCATCCCTGAAATTTAGACGGGGAAAAAAACCACCCAGCAAACTAAGAACAGTTCATTCTTGGTCTGTTTATTGAGCTGTTATGTTAATATCGCATTGTTGCGAATGGCTGTATTAAGCATATCATAAATCATTAGAGAAAAGCAAAGCAGCAGTATGTGCTCCTGTAAACCTGAACTGCATCTAAATGTATATGGGCTCGTAAAGATGCAGAGACAAAGAAATAACAAAAGATAATTGCCCTTGACTGGATACTGGGAATCAGCGACAGTTGTAGACTCAAAATTAAATGGTAATTGAGCAGATTGATGGAACCTGATCCCACCCTTTGAAGGGCACCTGCAGCAATATCTCTTTCAGCAGTAATTGCACCTTCCCCTCTCCCAGTGCGTAAGTTCCCTCTGCGTCCCAGGCTCTGGCTGCTTTAGGCTGGGCCTATTTGTACGTAACCTGAATCCACCCCCGAGCTGAGCTGAACTGAAGTAAAAGAGCGGTGAAAGGACAGTAAAACTTCTTGGTAAACATTACGCATGGGAAGAGATTGCATGACTGCGTAAGGAATATCCTGACTTTGTTTTCCAAGCCATTTTCTGCAACTCATTTAATAGGTTTGGGCAAGAAATGATTCACTGTAAGATACTTACGGTCCTAGAAAAAAATTCTCAGCCCTAAATCAGACAGTGGGCTGGATCGCCCTGGGATACAACAAAGAGTTGGGACAAATTCCTGGATGTTGGTTCTTGCTCTAAATGTTACCAGCTTCAGCTCAGTCAGCCAGGACGAAATCTGCTGTGATATGGCTGGAGCTGAGCACTGTCCCTCTCTGGTTTGGTTAATAGTTACCTTCAAGACCCAGCTATGATAACAGAGGCCCCCAAGGCAGATATCGCTCTCCTCGTTGAAACTTAATCAAGGGGTTGATTCCTCCCCCTGTTCTCACTGCCCTCGCCCCGCACCTCTGTGTTTATACCCAAAGGCTGGCGGGCAGGAGGGGTTTCTGAGCAGAAACACTGCGTAACCTTCTCAGCACATGTTGAAATTTGTGAGTTAATGCGTTTAGAGGAACCAGCATAAATATTAAGATGTGGCAGCGCTGCTGTGGACTCGTGCATTTGAAATATTTCAGCTATTTCCCTACTTGCATTCCTTACCCACGTGCCTTCGAATCCAGTTTATAAAAGGGCTTTTTTTTTTTTTTTCCACAGCCTTGAATTCCAGAGGCCTTTAGACAGATAAGGAGGATCCCTGTTGACCTTGCTTTTTGTTTACCCTAAGTGCTTTACTGGCTCTCCTGTGTCTGACAGAGGGGAGCTGGCACCGGGGAAAGCAGCCCTAGCAGGACAGACAGCAGATGGAAAGAGGAATTCATAACCCCACCGAGTATTGATCAACCCCAGCAATGTGTCCTTGTTGGAAAAATATGGGATAGCAGACATATTTCTGGCTTGGTTGAGAGGAGGAGGAGGGATGATGATCAGGTTTCCTAAGGTACCAAGCACATCTGCATCAACCCATCTCAGCTTCCCAAGTCCCCAAGATGCCACGTGTCACCCCCGGGGACGGTGAGGTGCGTTGGGTGGTGTCGCGCTAGAGGTGATGGGCATGGCCAGGGCTGGGTGGAGTAGATGGACATCCACACCAGGAGGAGTCGAAGGAGAAGGGCCAAGCAGAGCTACACTCATCTGGAGATGAGCAGTCCTTGGGGAACGCAGGCACAGAACTGCTAATAACTTAATTGCAACCCGTTTACTCCTTGAAGGGTATTCTTTGGTAATTGCCTTTAATGCACCTTTGTTGAAGCAATAAGGCAGCATTGACTTCCTACCGATTTCAGCATAATTTCAGTTTAAATATATTCAGGTGGTAATCCCTGTCTTGCCAAAGCAGTGATAAAACCTCTGGTGTGTGTATCAGCACATTTCACAGTTTTTGGGAATAAAATTAGTTATCCTGGCTGGCCGCTTTGGTCTCCCAAATGACAGATCTCGAGAGATGTCAGCAGTTTTCTAACCTATCAAAATGGTCAAGAAATAATTGTAATTTAAGGGGATTTTTTCCGTCCTTTTTTTTCTCCTTCATGATCCACTGAGTAGCAAAAAGGCGTGGTTAGTGCTTCTGGAAACAGAGGTGCACCCCCTCTTCTTCCTTCCCCACTGTTACCTTTTTGAGTATTCCCCAGATGTCAGGATGTGAATTTGTCATTCAGTTTGGTCAGAGATGCATGTAAAAAGAGTTTAAACAAGGTATGTAAGAGAGGTTGTTTAAAAAGCTCACCCCTTTTCATCTGCTTTGTCCGTGTCATGTTGCCCTTCTATTCATCCTCCAGCCCAAAACAAATTATTTAGAGGCAAACCACTCTGGACAGGGACTAGGGACTTTTTATTATTATTCTTCAAGTTGTACAAAGGATAGGAGACAAAGCATGTTAGGACACCAGTAATGGCCATTTTTGCAGCTTCTGTGTTGCTGTAGTGGTATTGACGTGTCCATCGTAGACAGCAGCATCAGTCCCCGTGCCATCATCCTGCTGGGGTCGGGGAGACCTGAGGGAGGTCCGTGCTCCTCGGAGCCCCGGTGAGGGAGCTCAGAAAGCCCTGGCAGGGCATGAGCCATCCCAGCAGCTTTTCTTGTTGTAAAAATCAAATCCCAATATGGGAAACCAGGGCCTGACAGAGCCAAAAAAGATGAACATGACCTAAGAGGGGATTAGTTTTGAGACGCTGCCGTTATCCCTCTCCTCCACCTCCGTTACCTCCTCTGCCAGCAGAAGAGCTTTAATGAGAGCGTAATCACTCACACTCTTGCTGCCTCGTGCGATTTCCCTCCCCCCCTTATCCCCCCTCTAAATTAAGCAAAGGATTAATTTGCTAATTTTAAATAGTTAAACCTGCAAATCCAAATGGCAACATACAGAAACAATTCCCACAAAGGTTTCACTTGCAGCCCAGTAAACTGCCCCATTCCGTGCCCTCCAGCAATGCCAAGGGAGGCTGCAGCTCCCCAGGGAGGGATGCAGCCGGCCAGACCCGTGTCTGCGCCACGCCAGGCTGCAGGTGAGCACCCAAGCCTGAGAATCTTTAAATGAAATGGCTTTATTTTGTGTGCTTCCGGGATGGTGTGTGTTTGGTTTGTTGCTGGAGTCTCAGCTGCAGGGATGTACAGGGCTGGCAGGGAAACATGAAGCAATGCAGCATCCTCGTGCTTCTAACTCCCAAAGCCAAACCATGGGGGTTGTGGCATGTGATAGGGCTAATCTGAGCACGCAGGGACTGCAGGATGTTATTTGTGATGTTTAGAGAGGAGACGACCTTTGTCATAGAATGGTTGAGTTGGAAGGGACCTTAAAGACCATCCAGTTCCACCCCCCTGCCCTGGGCAGGGACACCTCCCACCAGACCAGGTTGCTCCAAGCCCCATCCAGCCTGGCCTTGAACCCCTCCAGGGATGGGGCAGCCACAGCTTCTCTGTGTGGCCTTAGCCAGTATCTCACAGTAAAGAATTTCTTTGTAATATCTAATCTAAATCTCTCCTCTTTCCATTTAAAACCGTTCCCCCTTGTCCTATCGCTCCACTCCCTCATCCAGAGTCCCTCCCCAGCTTTCCCCTTTAGGGACTGGAAGGGGCTCCAAGGTCTCCCTGGAGCCTTCTCTTCTCCAGGCTGAACAACCCCAACTCTCTCAGCCTGTCCTCACAGCAGAGGGGCTCCAGCCTCTCATCATCTTCGTGGCCTCCTCTGGACTCACTCCAACAGGTCCATGTGCTCCTCATGTTGGGGGCCCCAGAGCTGGAGGCAGCACTGCAGGGGGGTATCACCAGAGCTGAGTAGAGGGGCAGAATCCCCTCCCTTGACCTGCTGGCCACAACTTATTTATTGTCTATGAATAAGCAGTAGTAAATAAAAAAAAAAAATTAAATACCAGATGCAATGCAAGTTTATATCAAATGCAGCGAGTCAGCAGCACACAATGGCATTTGGCTGCTCGAGCTTTTAAAAGTCTGTGAAGGTGCTGAGGACCACACTGCCCAGGGCTGGAGCTGGAGCTGTGGCAGTGGTCTGGACATGCACCCACTCTTCGAAAATATTTATCCCTCTGAAGTGATCACAGAAGTTGTGTTCTGATCTGTGGACTGTTTTCAAGCATTTTTATCACGAGGCTCTTCCACAGCTACTACCAAGCCAAAGCAATCTTGTTTTCTTCCTTTTCTGGTTTTATTTACCAGGTGGGGATGTACGCTGCCGGCCCCAGGGCTCGCACAGCATTTAAAAGGGGCTTGAATGCTCCCTGAAACCGAAGTGCTGAGCAAAATCCCATCCCAGCACCCGGGGGGAGAGCACTGCCACCTCTTCTCTGTCACTTGGGACAAGACGATGCAAGAAGTCCCAGCTAGGTGTGATCACGGCTGCTCCCAGAGTGGCAGAAATCCCATGAGGTGGGAAAATCTGACAGATGAGACCTTGTGGTCAGTATAAGAAAAGTTAGGGCAGGTGAAAAATAAAACAAAGCATCAGTGCCCGGCTGCACGGGTGAGGAGATGGCAGAGATGCGGGTACCGCCTGTGGCACGTGGGCAAGGACAGCTGATGGAGGGAATAGCACCTCTCACATGGGTATATTTATAAACGCATTACAGTCATCGCTTCTGTACGAGTGATACATCCCTTTTCCCAGCAGCATTCAAGCTTAAATCTGACCTTTTTTTATTCCCTTGCCTACTCTGGTGTCTGCGGGAATTATTTTAGAGGCACCAATATGCCAGCTCGGTTGTATCTGGGACTTTCAGCATCACCTGAGAACATAGCTAAATAACACCAACTGCAGCTGAACACGACGAGGAGAATACTCCAACGTACCCAAGTTGTAGCTCCATCCTCCCGCAGTTGTCCCCAGCCCTTCTGGTAGCTGGTGGTGGTTTGTCCTGCTCTCTCCCACGCCTTGCTAGACACGTATGGGAGGCTGGCACGGCTTGGCATGGCTCGCCATGGCTTGGCACAGCTCGGCACAGCTCGGGCAGGCAGCAGGCCAGGGCTGCCTTGCACAGGACTTTGTTAAATCTCTCCAATAGAGCCTAGAAAGCGTGAGCGGCTCCTCCCAGCGCTAGCTGGGGGCTAGGCTGGCTGCGGGGGATTAATCAAGCAAAGGGTACTAATAGGAAGCAGCGACAGATGTCAAGTGTGTGGTGCTCCTATATATAATTTGGCCTTAAAACACAAATTCATGAGTTCCTGTTTGCTTTCGTAATGTTGGAAGGTGTCTGTCACCATGGTATCTGCGTGCTGCAGGCAGGACAGAACCAGGCTTTTCTCCACACCAAAAAAAGCAGGTTTTTTTTTCCTTGGAAATGGTGTAATGCCCATTCTGAGATGTGGGGAGAGGCTGGGGGGTGTGCGGGGGATGGTGCTGCTGAGGGACACCCCGGATGGAGTCAGCACCATCCCCTCCCTCCTCCTCCTCCCCAGCTGGTGCTGGAGCAGGGCCACAGTGAGTTGGGGACAGCCGTGCTTGGGGACAGCTGTGGTTCCTTGGATGGGGAATATTTACTAGGGTGGATATCTTAAAGATTCCTGAGAATTAAGGCAGTGACGTGAACGAAGGCAGGGACCCTTCTCGCCCCTGCAGGCTTAGGAAGAAGAAACCACAGCTATTGCACTTGGCTTACGTGTTGTGCAAAATCTGGCAGACACATTATTTGTAATGAAAGATTAGAATACCTCCATAGCTCAGGAAGGACAGACCCATGGAACATGTGGCAGAAAACTTTTATGGAAGAGGAATGGGTAAAAAAAAGCTCCTGAATAAAAATGGCCAGTTTAGCGGCCAGTGAATATATTGGCCATCTAATTTTTGGAGGTATACGCTCACTTGTGCGTGTGTTGGGGTCCAACACAGACTCCAGGCAAACGCTGGCAACGTTTCTCCTGCCCATGGGATGACAGAGGGCTTGTACCGGGAAAAGGAAATGTGCATGGATCTCGGAGCAGTCCTTTTCCTTTTTTAGGGGGTGGTAGGAAACATAAATTCTTTGCGTTTGGAGGAAACTGTGCATTCCTGTGCTACCTCCGGGCAGGTAGGTCAGCACCATTTCTCTGGAAAATCCCCACCTGCATAATGACAGCAGTCAGCTCTTTTAATTTTAATTTTATTTTTTTTTTATTTATTCAATTTTATTTATTTAATTTTAATTCTTTAATTAAAGAATAATCCCCCAAAAAAACCCTAGCCAGACTTTTAAGGTAAATGCACAGTTTCCTTGGACCAACTATGGGTCTAACTGGGGGCTCTCAGTGGGCTCCAGGCTGCACAGGTATGAGCAGCAAGCATGTTTGCTATGGAGGACACAATCCAGCTTCAACTGAAAGTACCCAGGACACAGTTTTGTCTGCTTTCCTTACAACGCAGCCCAAAATGAATTAGCTCACCTGGAGATTCTCTGGTTTGGGCTCCCCTAGGAGAAAGCACTTTGGAGAGACTACATCGATGAGCCTGGCAGGAAAGACAGGCTTTCAAAGCTGGGAAAAATCTAAACATTTTAAAAAGTCACAATCCAAAGGCATTTGGTTAAATATCAGATCAAATGTCAGCATTAGCTACTGACTGTGCTTCAATCCATCACTAGCTGCTGCCTTGAGTAATTACCCAAGGACCGGATGCCAGGAACTCACCAGTGTTCTGGGGCAGATGGTCTACATGGTCTCCTACTCATATCTCACCACCTGCATCGGACAGCATGTCCTGCACGGGGCTGCTCAGTGTTTGGGACCTCAGGGCGGAGATGAGGGGGCTGAATGGTAGGTGAGATGAAGACCCAGCTGGTGGAGATGTTCTTGTGCTTATGGATTTGGATGTTGCCTGTGGAGGCCAGGAGAAAGAGGCAGTTTAAGGGTGGTTGTGACTTCCCTGCTTGCCTGCCTTCTTCCTCCCCCAACCCAAAAGCTTCTGCAATTTAGCATGAGAGAGAGCGAGAGAGCACATGAAATGCATTTTAGAATGGGGTTAGAGTAGTGCCAAAATGGTAAAATTAAATAAATTTAATAGCTTATGATAATAAGCAAACTGGTTTTTAAAACGGCCCTGCATTCATTCCATGAAAGTAGTAAGTATCTTATTTTTATGTTCTATTTCTGTTTCAGAATAAACTCAACATGCCTTGTTTGTATTAAAACCTCCTTTGCACTGAATAAAATAACTGTAAAGCATGTCCTTTCATCTACAAGGGCTCGTGTTCACACTGCTCACCCTTTAAAATTCATATGAATTTCAAGTTTTTCATTGCGTTGGAGAAGCAACCTATTTGATGTAGGCTTGTAAAGGAGAGGAATTACATATGTGTTTTGAATAGCAATAGCTGGTTTCTTCTTGTGAAGGGTCGAGCGGAAATATACTCTCCATGTATAATTAGAAATGTAGAGGGCTTACTGCAAGACTAAAAATGATTGCAACTGTCTGCAATGAAAAAAAAAAGTAAAAAAAAAAAGAAAGAAAATCATCAAACACGTGTATTCTTATTAACCTCATGAGAGAACACCATCGTTTGAAGACAGGGCGGCAGGCAGGCATTTCTAAGGTCTGGCAGTACGGAAAGCAGTGCTGGGGAGTCAACTGAGTCAACTGTGTTGGGCTGAAGGATGGTCACAGTGGCTGAAACAGCCTTAATCCACCTGGAACAGGCCAATTTGCAATGGGAGGTGGCTGCCACCCACATCACAGCCCTCTGGGCATCGCAGTGAGCTCCGCACCGGGAAATTCAGTGGGCTACATGGGAGGGGAGTTCTTTCATCTTCCATGAGATGTTATCAATGCACTTGTCA
This sequence comes from Chroicocephalus ridibundus, assembly GCF_963924245.1. Classification (NCBI taxonomy): domain Eukaryota; kingdom Metazoa; phylum Chordata; class Aves; order Charadriiformes; family Laridae; genus Chroicocephalus; species Chroicocephalus ridibundus. The sequence goes on from NC_086289.1 coordinate 67,888,148, forward strand.
CATCGAAGAAAATAATTTTTCCTAATCAATCAGGCACACCATGAGATCCTATAAATAAAGCTTTCTGCAGCCTGCGACCGCCAGACTGGAACCAATGAGGTAGCTCCTCCGCTTTGTTCAGCAGATACTCGTTTCCTAGCGTGGTGGTGATATTAAAATAGACTCAAATAAAGAATTATGCCATGCAAAGTATGTTAAACGTCATCCCCCCCACCAACCTTACAGGTGTGCAACTGATAAAAGCTCTTACCAATACAATCCATTTCCAGGATTGAGACTTAACTTTTGCGCCCTCCTGTCATCTGCTGGAATTATTTTTAAAAACATATTTTCCAGTTACTAATTCTACGAGTCCCAACCACAAGTGCCAGCAGCCTGGGAGGAAAGCAGGGATGGTGCTGGGAGGAGGGAAGCAGCCTTGACGATGGCTGCTCTTGGTTAACGTGAGAGTATCTTTGGTATCTTCTTGCTGGTAACCTGGAAAGCACCCAGTAGAGAAACTTCACCAGAGGGGTTAATATCATCTTGGCTAAATTAGCCGTATTACTGTTTGCTGTGTACCATAGTCCCATTTTAGCCCTCCTGAGCGGTGGCTAGGAGCCACCCCATGAGGCATACTGAGATGGGAGAAAAGCAGGTGTCTCCACAACACCTAAAACATTTCAGCCCAAGTCTGTGCCCTGGCTCACAATAGGTTACACCGATCTTTTTTCTGTCTGCCTCACAGTGCTGGTTGGTTGGTACCCAGCATGAGTCCCTGGAATTGAAACCATGGGCCTCCGTGGCACTTGGTCACCGCTGTGAAAGAGGTGGACGTTGAATAAGACTTGTAAATTGGCAGAGTGAGCACGTCCTCCCCCCGCTCCCCCGGTGCAGGTCTGTCATCTGCTCAGGATGACCAGCTGCATAGCAACGAGTTCAAAAGTCCCGAGAGTTAACCAGCTGCAGATGTTTCCCTCCTTCCCCTCTTCTCTTTGCCCTGTTTGGAAGAACTGACAAAGTCAGGCTGGGCTGCCGACGTGCAGGCAGGGCACTGGCAGCGCCGGAGGAGAGAACCGTGGGGGACAGATGCCCCCAGCTCTGCCACGCCAGGCCTGGGCACACTCTCTGGGTGTCTGTGCCATGTATGCACTCTGCCGTGCGTTGGTGCTTGGCATCACCCTCGCCATCCTATGGAATGGGAGAGTTTTAAACTCCACGCAACCTTAAGGATGTGTTTCTTACATGGCTTTCCTCTATTTCTGCCAGAAAACAAACTTTCAATCCAATTAAATGTTTTAATTTAATTATAATTAAGACTAGTTGCTGGCTCTCCCTCTGCTAGACCCCAGGGCTGTAAGAAGTTTACTGTCCCCTTATTCTCCCTCGTTATATCTGCTGGGTTGGGTCAGTAGGTATCAGCCAGCCGGGTGCTGCCACGTCTCCCAAACACCACGTTGAAGGTGCTCTTCTGTGTGATTAATGCTCTTCATTTCAGCCATGCAACATTAAAAGGTCGTCTTTAAATGAATCTGGGAATGGGAACATTTGCATGTTAAACTTGGCTTTGGTGACCTAGAATATATAAACTAGATTAGGTTTTTTTAGCAGAGTTATTTATAGGCTACTCTTAACTAGTTACTTTAAATTACTACCAAAAAAAGGAAAGAAACTGAGAGTGTGAGAAGTAATTTGTAACGTGTGCCTGCGTACATCCCTTGGGGTGTGCGGCGGAGGATGCCACTTGCGTTGTAATTAACAGCTAACACACACACACACACCCCCCTCGCAAAACCGGGCACCGCAGAAGCGATGGCGAAAGGTGCCACGTGCCCTTTCCAAAATGCCCAAATTTTTCCCCGTTAAGATCTCTTATTTCTACGGCACAAACAGCGTTTCCCAGACCCCCCGGAAGGAGGAGGCCCGGCCCTGCCCGGGGGGGGCAGCCGCTGCCCGCCCCGCCGCCAGCCCTGCCTGCAGCCAACGGCACCGGGCGCCGCCGCGGCGATTGCCCGGGCCCAACCCCAGCTCCCCCCGCCGTGGCTGCCCCGGCCCCGGCTCCCCCCGCGGCGGCAGCGGGGAGCACCGCCCCCCCCCCCCCCCCCCCACCCCACCCCCGGCCCCGCTCCTCCCCGCTCCCGCCCGCGGAGGGCGCTGCGATCGCGGGGCCGCCGCCGCCTGCCTCCCGCCCGCCCGCCCGCCCGGGGCGGCCCCGCGGCGGCAGCGGCTCCGGTGCGCGGGGGCGGCCCCGACGAGGCGGGCGGCCCGCCCCGGGGCCCGGCGGTTCCCGTGGCCGGTGCCGGGTTTGTCTGACGCGGCGCCTCTCGCTTCTCTCCGGCAGGACTCCCGGGAGGATGGGATGGATTTAGGGAGCGACGCCGGCAGCAGCCGCTCCAGCTCGGAGTCCAACTCCAGCAAAGCCACGCCGTGCTCGGAGGGCAAGTCCTCGCCGTCCCCCAGCAGCCTGGACCTGGCGGCGCTGGAGGACTCGGAAGAGGAGGAGGAGGAGGAGGACGGGGGCTACCTGCCCTCCCCGCCGGCTCGCCGGGAGCCGCCGCGCTGCCCCGCCGGTGATGCCCGCCGCCCCTCCGCGCCCGCCCGCCGGAGCGGCTCTCCCGCCGCCGCCGCGCCCCGCCGCCCCGCCGCCGCCGCCCGCCCGCGGCCGCACCAGCGCCCGCCGCCGCTGCCCCCGCAGGAACGGCGGCGCGGCGGCGGGGCGGCGGGAGCGGGCGGGCGGCGGGCGCGGCGGGGCGGCGGAGCGCAGCCCCCGCGGGAACCGCAGCCGCCGGCCATGGACTGGGCGGCCCTGGAGAGGCACCTGGCCGGGCTGCAGTGCCGGGAGCAGGAGCGCGGCCAGCGGGCCAACCCCGCCTCGGTGAGTCGGGGTGAGTCGGGAGGAGCCGGGAGGGCGGGCGGGCGAACAGGCGCGGTTCGCCCCGGGGCGGTGACTCGCTGCCCGGCCGGGGCGGGGGGCTGCGCCGGGGGAGCCGGGCTTGGCGGGGAGTGCGCCGGGGGGTGGCCGCCCCCGGGAGCGGCTGGGGCCGGCGGGGTGTCGCGCTCCGGAGGCACCTCGCTCCCCCCATCCCGGTGCGGCGGTGCCTCCCGGGAAGAGGGAGGCCGGAGGAGGTAACTTTCCCGGAGCATCTTCGGCTGCGGGGATGGGGCAGTGGCGGGTGCCGGTGCCCGCGGGGAGCGAGGTGCCTCCGCCAGCGCTGGGCCGTCTTCAGAGGTGGTTTTCCCTGGGGGAGGCTGAGGAATAGCAGCCTTTCTGCTGGCTGGAGGCAGTGACAGGCTGGTGGTGTATGTTCTCCTTGTGTGAGGGATGATGAGAACCCGATGTCAGCCCAGATGAAACCCCCAAGTGCGTAAATTGTTAGGCGGTCGCGTTATTTGCAGAGTGTTTTAGAAATTGTACGTAACTTCTGAGATGCAAGCCGCAATGTTGGTTAGATGAACAAGCACTGCACACGCGCCTGGGGCACCGTGCCGGTTGAGACTCTTCCATCATGTATGAATTAAAAGGAATCTACAAAATCTCCTGAAACCGCTGCAGGAGCCCTCGGATGCGATGACACACGTGATGAGACATGTGTGCCTCACCACCCACACCCTACAGCCTCGCCGCTGGCGTGCTGCTTTTTTTTTTTTTTTATGATTTTTTTTTTTTTTTTAAGGCATTCCATCCCCTTACTTCCTGTGAAGTCATCTGGCTCAGGGAGGTGGGGATTTCCCCCTAAATCCTTGAATTACAACTAAATGGTGAGAAATTCTGGGTGGGTGCTGGATGTGATAAATAAGCTGATAGAGGAGTGGGACAGCTGCCATGCAGGACACTTTTTCCAAAGCCGGAACATTGTAGCCTCAACACCCTGAGGACCTGACAGGTAACATCCTTAATTACAGTCATTTATGCAGAAACTTGGCTTTTCTTTTTTTTTTTTTTTTAAAGAAAAAAAAAAAGGCAGCTCATTTTTGTGGTTTGGGAGCTTATTTCTACAGCTTTATCTGATAAACTCCTGCTGCCCCGAGCTTCTGGAAGCAACAGCAGTGCTGGAAACTCTTTGCCTCTGGGTATCTGCTTAACCAGGTGAGGTGTCACCTAAGGAATTTTGCCTGCTTACCTCTGTAAGGATTTTCCTCCTCCATCCTTCCGTTCCCTCCTGCGAGCACAAAGGCACTGGAAGGCATTCATGGCTTCCTCACGCCCCGACTTGTCCTGTCGAGTCAGGGTTTGCAGGTTGTGCTGTGCAGCTCAGCCGCCCGGGTGCGCCTCAGCAGCACGTGGAGCCAGGCTGAACCATGATGGGTGCCTGGCTATGGCCATCAAGCAGCCCAGCGCCTTGAGAGCATCTCCCGTGGGTAGGGCTGAGCTGCCGGTTACTCTTACACTCGCAAGCAATCAGAGTTTTCCGCTCTGCAGGCATGGGTTTTTCAGTGTATGTGGCCCTGGAGAGGCTTTACTCAACCTTCCACCAGTCCTGGAGGCAGCTTTCAATTTGCTTTCCTGGCTTTGTCTTCACTCTTGCGATGCCAGGATTCCCCTTCTCCTGGTGCACAGGGAGGAGGAGAAAGAGGTATTCCAGCTCTGCTCCTTTCATTTCCCACCTGGGGTGAAGGAAAAGGGCTGTTGGCAGCCCAGCCACCACTGGGAAGAGGCATTTCACCTCCTGGCCAGCTCGGCCCCCCATGGTACTGCTGTCCCCTCCCGCATGGTTTGGGCTGTGTCTGTAGCACCTAGACCTATGCCCCACAAGCTGCAGGGACTCGATACCTTCAAGGCTCACTGAAACCAGATTGAAGAGAAAATCTCTCTCTCTTTTTTTTTTTTTTTTTTTTTTCTCCTGCCCCTGACATTTTCCTGCCGTTCAATATCTTGTTATTTATAACAAAATCTTGCCTTGCCCTGCTGGAAGCCCAAGTGTTTGTAAACATGAAAATCATGAAGTTAAACAAGCCAGGAAGCAGCTACAGAGAAGATAGACTAGCTTGCTCCAACTGCTAGCAGAATATATTAGAAAAAGAGAAATTTCAGCATTGTAGGCCTTTGCTGGTGTAGTCTAAAATGATCTCGTCACCAGGGATGTGATGTGAAAGCAGCTGTTGCTTTGAGTGGAAACGTTTCTTGGGCTGGTTTATGTTACCAGGAGTCCAGTGTAGATGTTCTATTACGGAAAATAAAATCCTGAGCAACTCCTATGAAACTAGAGAAATAGAGAGTTCTTTCTGCTGTCAGTGCCTGTATTTAGTTGCCTCTTATCATGCTCCAAGGGAAAGCAGGGCAGGGCCAGGCCACTGCGCTGGGGCAGGTGTGACCCATCACGGTTGCCTCGGGCCTCAACTTTGCTGCTCAGCTGGTGCTGCGCTCCTCACCATCGGGTCAGACATGGGTGCTGGGAGAGGAACCCTGCCCTCTTCATCCCTGTCTCCTGTCCCTGGCTGGCAGTGTCTGAAGCGGGTTTCAGGAGTTTCTGGTGATCCCCAAGCCTGCAGTGACCTGTGCTGAGTCCTTGCTGAGGGATGTTGGTCGGGCTGGAGTCAAAGAAGAAGGAAAATCGGACTTCTAAGGAAACGCTGACATGATTTTAGGAGGTTTTCAAGGCAAGGAAGATCTGGGCTGACATGCAAGGAGGGGTTGGGAGGGCTGCAGCCAGACTGAATAAAGCATTTAAGTTGAAAAGGGACATTCGGTCACATCTGTATGTGCTGAGCTCTGCCCCAAGTCGCTGGGAAGGTCAGGAAAGTGAATATTAACTATGTCAGAATGGCTGTTGGTTAGCTTCAAGATGGAATGACACAACACAAATGAGATGTGAGGGACAAGGCTGGTTCCTCGGGTCACAGGCAGGGTAATGGTGGCATTCATGAATAGCCTGGCAATTTCTGCTCAACGTTGGCAGCCCCATTAAATGATGCTGGTGAGAGAACCACAGGACCAGCCAGGTTGGATGGTGCTAGGCTGCAGGTCTGTCCGTCCTGACTATGCCATCTGCATGGGCAGATTGATCTCAAGATGTGGGCTTGCTATAATGCCACCCAAGTCCCTAATGCCACATCAGTTGAGTGGATCTGGGAGGATTCACATGGGTTAGGTACATATGGAAAGATGATGTCTAGAAATGGAGGATGTTTACTTCTTTCTCCCCAAATGAGGGTGAAGTGACTGTTTCTAGAGCTGCAGTTGGGCAGACAAGCTGCCTGCAAGCCCACTGTGACATGCACAAGCCCAATGGGTTGCGTTAAATGGCTCTTGAGTCTGCTGGACTTCTACCTAAGAGAAGGAGTGACATCTTTTCTGAAGGCAGTTGATGCTTAGAAGGTTCATCAAAAAGATGCTTGTACCAGTCTCATCACCCAGCTGCGGGAAACCTGCTGCCTCCGTTTTTTTCCCTTTGCTCAACTCCTGGCTGTATCCACAGCGATAACAAATGTGCTGTGAGATGATTTATGGCACTAAGGAGCTGTTGAGGTGCTCGGGAAGCAACGGCGCTCTGCTTGCTGTTTCACTAATGGCTCTAATAAAATCCAAATCAGCGTTAATGGTTTTAATATTCTTTCCATTGCATCTCTGAGGATGGTAATTACAATCAATAGGATGTATTTTCTGAAAATAATATCTGCAAATTCCATAGTCAATTAAAAAAACACTTGCAGGAGAGGAAATGGCTCAGACAGACGACTTACCCCTGTAAAGGGACTTGAGGGCTTGTGATAGTGTATAGATGGATGGCACTACGGAATGAGTTTTGCTGTCCACAAAGCAGGCTTATTGCAGGCAGTGGCGATGAAAGCTCATCCCTGCAGCCTCCAGGACTTCTGCAGAAGCCTTCTGTGTGGGTAAGGGTCTGCCGGAGCCTGTGTTTTCCCTTTTCGTCACTAAAATATTCCTGTGTACACTGTCGAGACAGATAGATGCCCGTTATCTGGTACCTTTGGCAGTACATATAACAGATCGCACAGCAGCACCGTCTGCCCAGACACATAACTCACCCTCAGGCGTGTGGGCTCATGCATTTACAGTGTGTTAGGAAGTTAAATTTGTTTCCTTCTGACTCGTTTCGTCCTGTCTTGAGTTGGTGGAGGCGGGCATGGTGCTCCTGCTGCCTTCACAGCCGTGTTTGGTCGGTGGCCAGCTGCCCATGGACATCTTTGGGGAGGACCCTGAAAGGCAGCAAAGAAGAGCCAGAGCCACTGGTGGCAGTCTTAAATTCACTGTCTGTAGGTTGGAGAAGTGTCAGGTGTGCATTTGAAAACAGTTGGAAACCTCTGCACAAGGCTTTAAGGGCTAACGATGCCAAAAGCTGGTAGGATGGAAGATATCATGGACCATATAAATACCTGTTTCTTCCGTCTGTGGCTTTACTGGTGTCTCCCTTCATGGCTGCTGAAAATTTGAGGCTAATTCAAAGTACATATTACAGTGTGGGATTAAATGTTTAAATAATTTAATAATTGGCCCTGGGCAGGGGGCTATTTTTGATGGAGCAGTAGGACAGCTCTGAAGAGAGAGCTGGGTCAGAGCAGCCACGGTGGAAGGAGGAACGTGTAGACCAGGTTGGCAAGAGGGAGTAGAGGAAAGGAGTGAGCAAAGATGCTTCTGGGCGCAATGGGTGTTTTTAAAAGCCCCATGAGAGTATCGGTGTAGGGCTGTCGGGAACGCGGGCTGGGATCGAGCGCAGAGCCTTGGTGTTGCATGTTGCAAAGCTTTGGTCTACCTGGGTGTGTTGTCCCTAGCACTTAGGGAGCAAGTATTTCCTTGAAGATTGGCGGTGAGTTTGTTCTCACTTAAAATAAATAATAATTGCTTAATTGAGCTTGCTTAAAGTGTTAGGTTGTTCATCCCTAGGTGGTGTTCGATGTTGTCTTGGCTGCGAGTGTTGGGAGCGGGAAGTAACAGCCAGGGGTTTAATGCCTGAAAGCAATTTTCCCCAGACAAGAGCTGTCAGTGCATTAACTTCTGACACACTAATTTTCAAAATCAAACTTCTGGCTTGCAGGAAATTGCACTTCTGTCAGTTCTACAGCGTAGAGGCCCAGCAAGACCACCTCTCTCCACCTGACAGCTTTTTACTTATTCAGTTTGACCATTTAACTCTTCATCAGGCAACTGAAGAAAGTCAAAGTCGTGATGAGAGAGGTGCTTCGGGGCAGTTCATTTGTTTTAAGGCTTAGCCGACATGAAAACCAAACCTTTTAGCTGTGGAAAAATACTGTTACTTCCGTCGAACCAGGGGGATGTGTTTGCTTTGTGCCAGTGTCCCCCCAGTATCCCTGGGTGCGGGACCTGCGGGATGTGTGGCAGTGGGCGATGTGTCGCTGCCATGTTCTGCTGCGGAGGAATCAAAACGGCACTGTACTTTGGCCACTTTCCACCCAGCTCAAAGGTTAGATGAGGCTGGCGAGATATTAATGATTCTGCCAAAGTGTGCAGTGTCATTAAGCTAAGAAAACATCTATAGGTACTCTAAAGTGCTTGTTGCTTGAAGAGCGTTGGTAATTACATAGATTGGAAAGATGTATGTTTGCTGCTTCTGCAACGGGGCCAGGCGAAATGCCCACGATTAATAATCTTGAGCAAAAGCTTTATCTCCATTGCTGCTGCAGAGCCTTTCGTTAAAGAAAGTGCTAAATACATGGGGTGTCAGTGTACGGATTCTCTTTTTGATGAATGATTCTCCTTTATTTGGGTATTCCTATTACGTGAATTCCTCTGTGTGATGGACCCCAGTGAGCTGGCAGCGCTTCCCAGTCGATTGGTAAGTGACTGGTTCGTATGGGATTTGGAAATGGCCAAAACAAGCTGAGAAAGTTGCGTTGTTCTAATGCTAATTGCATTGCAGGCAGGAGTAAATCTCCCTTTAATGTACTTGCATGTGATGCTGAAGCGTGCTATTCGTGCTGCTGCCTATATAAGGCCAATGAGTGTATTTTAAGAGTATGTTTGGTATTGGGTATAGTAAGTAGCAAATGCTAAGGATTTCCAAAGAGAGAAGTAAGCCTTTATGCGAGTCAATATTTTCATCATCTCGGAATGTTGTTGGCGTAATCTTGAAATGTAAGGATTCTGTGGCCTGGAGCCTTGTGCCCCCTCCCCTCCTGCGCCTTCACTAATACTTTCAAATTCCCCCTTAAACATAAGTGACTGGTTGGAATCGCAGTGGGCAGCAGAAACATGTATTTGACAGGATAATAATTGTGTACTTGTGCATCTGTTTCTTGCATATTGGGTGTGATAAATGCAAGGTAGTGGTTTTTAATTCTCTGAATTAACCTGCGCTGTGTAAAACCTGTTATTTTTGCTACGGACAGCCAGCAGTTACTGCGGTTGCGCTCTGCCTGGCAGTGGAGTAGGATGGGGCGCCTGTAGCACCTGGCACTGTGGAAAATAATGCTCTATGTGGAGAGAGAAATTGTAGGCAGACGGTATTTAAAAACCGTGTGAAAAGTGTTTATTCAGTGCAACTCAAACCACATTGTAGGTCTGCCGAGGAGCACTCGAAAGCCAGGCTAGCTCCATCCCAGCGGCAATTGCCGGAGCTGCTGCTGACAAACCCTTTCAGGAACAAGTATTAAACTCACCAGGCCCTCGAACTCTCTCACAGGCACTTAGAAAAGGTAATAAAATAAATGTAGCAAGCAGAAAGCGATAGGGTTGAAGTCTAACCAGGCGGAGATTGCTGGAGGAGCCGGAATGGCAAGCAGTGATTTTGCTAAGGCCGGAGCAGCCCCTCCTGCCCCACCAGCATCGCCCCCAGGCAGCAGGCGGGCGAGTGGTGCTGGGGCTGTCATGAAGAAATCTCTGCCCTTTTCATGATCCTGCATCTGTAGGGCAGGACCGTCCTCGACCCCAAAGCTAATGGTCACAGTCGTTGCACAGGGACCTCGGGCATGTCTGCTGAATCTCCCTATTTAAATATTTTGAATAATACTCCAAATACCTCCAAAACCTTACTAAATGTATTTATATTAACAGCAGAATTGGCTTAGCAGTGATATGGACAGCAGGAATTGTTGTGATTTATTTCCTTATTTCTCTCCACCTGGATTTAAGGCGGTTTTGCATTAAGTGGCTGCTCATTGGAAAATCAAGTGCAATGCTTGGTTATTTTTTTAAGTTTGTGTAGAAACTGGAAAGAAAGAACTGGGTTCTGGCTGCATTCAGGGCGTCATTGCTCCTAACTGCAAAAAAAAAAAATCAGTAGAATTAACATCAGTGGTGTAAAGCTGGCTCCCTGTCTCCTGCAGAGGCATGTGGGCTTGGAGCACCTGAGCCGAGCAATGCTCCTGCAATAACCTGGTGTGGTAAACAGCACCTAGAGAGAGATTTTCCAGGCAAAACCAGCCCATACTGCTTCATGGTGGGCTTTAAATAACTCCTCAGTATTGTTTCTGTAGCATCAACGTGAGTTGCTGAAGAGCGGAGGTGCTGCCTGAAGTTTCCTCGTGTGCTTACTGTCTGCACCCGAGCCCAGTCCTCTGCTCCCTGAGCGTTTCTGACCCTGCTGCATCTCCTCCCGGAGTGAAAACGGGCATCCTCTTCTCCGGCGTAACTTTTGTTATTGCGAGACTCTCGGTGCCCATAGGACAGGGAGCAATAGGAGGGAGCGCAGGCAGGGCTGGAGGGGCAGCATCGCTGTGTGGGCAGGCAGAGCCCTGCCACGCAACTCCCTGTTTACCTGTTGCCCAAGCACACAAAGCCCCATCTGGGTTTGCAAGGGATGCTTGAGATTTACTCTCGCATCTAAAGAAAGCAAAGGAGAGACAGAAAGCCAGAGTGAGCTTCCCTGCGCTGTGTGGTACAGTTTGTAAACGCTTCTGTGGGAAATAAACCAATATTTTGGCCAAGCTGCCTCTGAGAAGGTGAAATAAACTTTCTGAACTCCAAAACAGTTTGCAGTCAGATGCTGTATGACTTCCCCTAGTGAAATGAAATGTTCACTTTCTTGTGTTAGGAGACTTCTGTATGGTAGCTATTTTAACAAATAAGTCGGCACACTCAGCCATGCAAATTACTGTACTTACAGCATGGCCAGGATGCGGAGGTGCAGCCTGAAGGAGGTTTACAGGGAACACCGTTTCATATTTGGTGGGAAAAATGGACTTTGGTGATGATTTTCAAAGGGAAATCCCATTGTGAAGGTGTATAAAATTTCCGAGTTAAGTCATGAAAATTGGGCATAATCACCACTGGAAGAAAATCTGATTTCCCAGTTTCTCCCAATGATTCAGTACAGGTATTTATTTTTTAAAACAAGAAGCTGTTTAAGCTAATCACATCATCTGATCAGTTCATTATTATTTTTTTTCCAAGGCTGGACACCTTGGACTGCGAGTTCCTGTAGCCAGGGGCCGTTCCCCCAGAGAGACATCCCCAGCCGAGCATCGCAGCTGCAGGGCAGAATGACAGTGCTGAGGAGTGGCTTGGACTTCTCCAGCAGAGGCCTTTACTCTGTGCTGGCTGTTAAAACTTCAAATAATTCTGCTTTTGCCTGAGAATTTTCCTTAGCTATAAGTAAAAAAGATTTGAAAATATTTCTCCCGGCTTGCGCGCTGACCGGGATCTGCAATCGATCCTGCTTCTGTGAGCAAAGCACTGATGGCTTCAGTGGAAAACGAGTTTCCCTTTTGCAATTATCTGCAGTTGTTGCCTTAGACGTGAGGTGCTAGATAATAGCTCTTCTCTTCAAGGGTTTCCAGCTTTTTCAAGCACTTGTATCATTTTGCGGCGCTTTGTCTTTCCCTGTCGCGCCTGCGGAGTCATTTGTGTCACAGAAGTGGTAGATCTTATTTATATCACCACTCTGGGTTTCCTGCTCAGTGATCTATAGATCTCCTTTAAATGAGAAAATCGTGCTAAGACCATTTATTTCAGCTCATCTGTGCTTTGTTAAAATGAAATCCGAGCATTTGGCTGCGCTGGAGGAAATAGTTGCAATTCAGAGGGGCTGGGGAGGAAAGGGGAGTGCCGGGCTGAGATTTAATCCCCTCTCCGTTGGTAGATGGCAACACTAAAAAAAGGAGAACTATATTAAAGTGCTTAATTCTTTATGCATACAAAAGCTGCTAGTATGTACGGTCCATAGGGAATTGTGATGCTTTTAGTGAGTTATTAAAAATTTAATCTAAACTTTTTATTTAATGTAATTCCTCTATTGAATTTATTAAAGAGGGACTTGGGGAAATACCAGAATTCTGTACCTGAGTCATGTGTGGCCATCCTCTTCTCTGTCTCCTTTGCCTGATAGGAGGTTGATGATAAACTCTTCTTAATAGTTAGAAAAAAATTAATCTGTGAATCCTTTCTCCTTACTGAATTCTCTGTGCTGTGCATTTGCATTAATACATAATATCCAATAGCTTAGCATATATATCCTGGCACAATCTAGCTGGCCTTTTCTTTCTTCTTCTGCTTTCTCATCTATTATTTCTCAGGTTGAAAATCATAAAGCCAGCTTCTGGCTGTGCCTTGCAAAGATGAAAGAGGCTTTTTCTTAGGAGGAAGTTTCCCAGCTTGTTGCTTCTGTAGGCTGACCTGGGAGCTGTTGGGGGCAGCAGGGAAACATCCTGTAGCCTTGAAAAAACATCTCTGGGACCTTTTCCAGTTGTCTGATTCTGGGAAGGGCAAAATAGGTGAAAATCAGGGCATGCGCCTGCAGATCAGACCTCTGTACAGCCTTGTCCCCTCCCGCTTCTCTTGGCAGTTTTTTAAAACGTATCCTCAAGTGACCAAAATGGCTAGTATTTGCATACCTTAAGACTATTTAAATTGCACACAAAAGTTGCTCAGGAGCTTATCCAGTCCTTCTCCCTGTACAAAGGCTGGATGAACTGTACCTGTTTCCCAAGAAATGTCAGTCCAGGCTGTCCTTAAGACGTGTGGATAAGGGTTTCCCACATTTTACAGGTAGTACTGGCTGTCCCTGTATACCGTACTGCCATATACATATATCTTTTGCTTGCTGTTCCCCATCCCAGCCCTCTGCATGGCTCAGTCCGACATGGAGCGGAAAGCTGTGTTATCCTTAGGGAGCTGCTCTGCCGTTTCAGGATGGCTCTGAAGTTCCATCTGCCCCGGCACTTCGTCTGCTGTCCCTCCTGCCTTGTTATCTGTATGCTTTCGTACTCATTAAATGATGTGGACTTAGCATTAGCTGAAGGTTAATATCATTGAAATTGCTGATATTAATAATAGATGCTGGAGAGCTTCTGCAGCATCCAGAAACTCTTCTGAGGGCTTCAGCCTTTAGGAAGCCACGCGCTAACAAGGCTGGAGCTTGCAGCCAGTGTTGTCTGTAGAATATAGCACACTGCTTAAGGCATGCCTGTTAGTTACTCTTATTTTTTTTGTTTGGTCCAGTGCAAAACATAACTGGAATCAAGGCTGGAGCAGTTTGATGTCTGGATCCAACCAGGCAGATGTCGCTGCCTTGATCCCCAAGAGGCAGCACTTCATCCCAGAGACAGAGCCAATTTGCTTGACGTAGTAGTTGTAGCTTTATTAAAAGTTTTTTTGCTTGTTAAAGTAATGTATTTGGAGGAAAACTAGTAAACATGTAACATAGCACATGCCCAGCGGAGATACAACAGCTTCTGGTAAAATAAACTTTCCACAGTAGAAGTATCTCCGTGCCTTGGACATGCTCCTGCTGTTTCTAGGCTGGCGACAGGTATTCCTTGGAGTAGTACCCGCTCCGGCAAAGCAAAGCGGTTCTCTGCTCCCCAAAGCAGCGCCCCGAGAGATTGGGGTAATTTATTTTGTAACTTTAAACTGTAATTGCTTTGCTGTGGCAGCAAAGCATTCTCATCGCCATCTCTTTTTCCTCCTATGGTTCAGATATTTGGTATCCCCCATTCCCGTTCTCCCTTGTTCCCTGAAAACCAAGCTGTCTTCAGGCCAGACCTAGGGTCTGCTCCCTAGATGGGGTGCCAATGCAAGCTCCAGCACAGCCCCCGCCACCCCGAACAACATCCTACAGCCCACGCATGACATGCAGAAACATGGCCACAAGCAAGGACAAAGAAAATGCTAAATAATTGTATTTATTACGGAAAGCTTTCCTTTGCTCTCTCTGGGTTGGTGCATCAGTGGCTTGGAGCAAACGGCGACCCGTCAGGTGCCAAAGCCAACTTCTCTGGAACAGCTGAGGAGAGACCACGCAGCTTTCTCTGACCTCCAGCAGCAGCTCTTTGGGCCAAAAGATGTCTTGCCTACGCTCGGTATAGAACTGATTGAGCGGAGAACCGCAGCCAGCCCGGGGCAAGGTGCAGGGGCACGCAGAGGCCATGCAGGTGTGCAGGATGCAGGGATGCTCCTTGGCGTGGAGCTGACACTGAAGGGGTGACCACGATCCCTCGGTTTACGAACCTGCCTGGCTGTTGCTCTACTTTCAAGTTAAAATGCCATTTATTATCCTTCTGCTCTGGGCTCGCAGCTCCCGGCGGAGGTGATGGAGGGAGAAGCCATGCAGCAGAAAGCAAACACCGTCTCTGAGCGCCTTCTTTCTGTGAGCACCTTTTCCCCAGCTCCTTTTGCACTGATAGTTTGGTGAAACCCAAAAAATATAAACTGTAGTTTCTCTGTAGAGGGAGTCTGAGGCCCAAACCCAGCTTCTGCTTCATGGCGTATGGAGAGGTTGTGCCAATACCTCGTTGCTGGGGACTTCCTGGAGCTTGGCAAAAACATCACTGAGCTTGTTTGCAGGGTTTAGGCTTAGTCCTGCAGCCACCTCAGCCTGCCCCGGCGGGCATAAGGGTGAATTTAATGTCCTTGACGTTACATGCCAGAAGTCAAACACAACATTAAATGCACAGGGCACAGGCCGGGGTGAGTGCTCCGATTCCCCTGGCCAGCTGCGAAGGCTGAAATCGGGCCAAGGCAGGGTTTTTATTTGCAGCACTGCTCTCTCTTCTTTCTTATACTTGACTTCTCGTTTGTCTTCACGAGCATTGAAGTACTAAAGCCTCGTTTCGCTGCTTCATTAGCGTTTCTTCTGTTTAAACTTGAAAATTATATCGGAATAGCGCATGGAGCCTGAACGCATTGTGTGTGCGTTGGTCCTGCCGGAAAAGGGGCTCGGAGAGCGGAATGCTGTTTCGGATGAATGTGGTGCTTAGAGAAGCTCCAAAGACAGCCCCCGTCGTGAGAACAAACGGTAATTCTCTGCATTTTGGCCTCAGGAACAAGGAGCCACTGTGTGCAAACGTGGCCCTGACGTGCTGCTCCCAGGTATTTTGAGCACTCCCAGGGATTTTCACAGTTGAGGTGCTGGAAAGCTGCCAGCAGTGCCTTTGCTGGGCTGGGATGTCCAGGTGGCGACGGCGTGACTTTGGGTGAGGTGGCCCTGGGATGTGCCCTCAGCACCCACCCAGCAGAGCCCGGGCAGGATGGGCACCGGGCTGCTACGCATCTGCTGGGCTGAGGGACTGGACGGTGTCACTCGCGTCCCCTTGGCAAGGCGATGGCCCTGCTCGTTTTGGCGCTGGCTGGGTGGAGAGTGGGAGGACCGGTGTGGTGCTGTAATTGCAATTAGCGCCAAGGGAGAAGATGAGGCGAATGGTGAGGCTGGTGTGGCCGAGTGCTGCTGGAGCAGCCTTGGAGGCGGTTCCCACCACGTTAAGCCGTGTTTGAATATTGATTGATTATTGATTGTTCCCTTTGTTGTCCTATGGCTTCATCCCAAGATAAAACACGGCGCGTTGCACCTTACCCTTTCTACTCATCCCAATTAATCCTCCAGGAGCAAGCGCTGCCTTTGCTAGGCTCTTCTGCCATCTGTGACTCAGTCGTCATTCACATCAAACGTTCAATTTTGACACAAAGATGGTGTAAGTAAAAAAAAAAAAAAGCCAACCTATAATAAACCCTTTACATGCCTGCCTATCAATATTGGTCCGATTCCAGCAGACACCTTAAAATGAATCACCCGTGATCTTTATTCCGTTTAAAGACTTGCAGAAAACAATACACCATATTATTAGTAGGAGCTGAAGGCTGCCAGAGCAAGTCTGCTCGGAGGAAAAGAGTGTGCCTGAGGCAGAACAGGAGAGGGGGAAAATCTGATTTCAGAGACAAGAGTCATTCTCTTATATGGTGCGGCTCTGCCACCAGGCAGCAGCCCCGCGTGGCTCCTTCGCTCCATGACTAATAAGGCTCAGCTGGGATCCACCCTTGCTTATCCTGTTATTTTTAGCTTTTTCCAGCCTCATGCTTAGTGTGCCTGCCCTGCCGAGGGATGTAACTCCATGCCTTCTTTTAAATACTGGTTTTGCGACCCGGCAGTCTCCCGTGGAGGGCTGTGGTGTCAGGACCGGGCAGGGATGAGGTTTCTTATCGCTGATGGTATTGTTTTTGGAGCTTGTAACTGATACCCATTGCAAAATGTGCCGTGTCCATTAGTTGTAATTAGCTTTCCAACCTTACAGGCTGCTACAGCACAAGAGGATTATTATTTTCTTCTTTCTCAAGTGACAGTGAGGTTGTGAGTCAAACTCAGAAAATCAGATTTACGTCCATTTTCTTAAAGGCTGACAATGTAAAATAGACCTAAAACAAGAGCCAGGTTTTGCACGCATGGACCCAGGTTTGTTCCCACACAGTAATCGCACCCTTCCAAAAACCCCTGATCCCAACAGTGTAGGAGTCTGAACCTCTCTGAAGGCTTATTGATTTTGGGGGAGTTGTGCGCATAGTATAAATAGACCCGAAAAAAGGGGTGTATTTCTTCCAGGCTGTGTCAGTGAGCTTGGAGTTAGGGACATGAGACTTCAGAGCTGTGTGAAGAATCCCCTTCTGTCTATTTTTATCCTGACCATGACTCAGAGGGAGGTTTGTCTCTGTAAACTCATGCTTTTATTGAGGAAGCATTTAAAGGACACTGCTGTTACCTGTTTGTATTACTATCTTATGGTATTTGGCTGGCTGGAAAAGAAACTTAATTTCAGAGTGAGTTTGTAGTATGGTTTATTTACTTCTTCAGCCTGCGAGTCCCCGTTCTGTGCTTTTACCATCCATTTTGCAATTAAAATAAAGTTGCAAAATAAAGCCAGCCCAGAAATAAGCCCTCTCAGCTGCTCCCTGCTGGAGAGCACGAGGGGAATGGAAAGGGATAGACGGGCTCAAGGCGACCGGCGGAGGGATAATCCCATCCCCACCCACAGATGTTGCCCTCTGACTCCCGTGGGGTCAGTGGCTTAATTTATGATTGATAACTCGGCGCCTAATTTTTGTTATCGGATGAACATTGGTGCAGCCTGTTGGTAAGTGCCACGCTAAAGGCAAATGAATCGCCCATATTGAAATGCAGGTTATAGTGCTGTCTGCCTGCATGGCCGGGCTGGAGTTTCTGGGACTTTGCCACAATTAAAAGGGCTTAATATTTCATCCAGAAATTGCTTTTGGCCCCAGACCAGTAACTTAATGGTTGCTAAGTGTTGAGCATGGGACGTGGGATTTCTGTACCTGCTTCCAGCTCATCAGCATTTCCGTGTAACTCCTGCTGTCCCCAGTCTGACGAAGCTGAAGGCCACCCTGTCCTTCAACCTTTCAGGGAAAATTTCTCTCTACCCCCTCTTCTCATGCCACTTTTTTCCCCTTTTCTCTCTTCATTGTTGGAAAATACATTAATTTCTCTCCCTGCCTTCTTGTTAAAATGCAAGGCTGCGTAATGGGGGGCCAATGCAAATATAAAAGAAATTTATATTTGAAAAATGAAAATGAAGAAAAAAAAAAAAAATCAGTGGTGGAGGAGGGATAGGAAAGCCTGCCTGCAAGCTGCACACAGCAAGCCCGAGCGGGCTGCATGGTAAGGGGAATTTGAAAACACGAAACTGGGTTATTAGCTCCGTTAAAAACTTCTACCAAATTTGTTATCCAAGAGATCTGACAAAGACGTTACTCAGAGCTCATGCATCAGAAGAAACAGCTTTAATGATTTTGAGTTATTATCTATCAATATTTATAGGGCTGCAGATTTGGGAATCTTTCATGTAAGATCTCAGGTGTTTTGGGGGAGCTGCTGGGTGCCTCCAGCTGGTGCCAGCATCCCCTCACCCAGGCACAGCTCGCAGCAGAAAATGGGCTTTTGAGATGAAATCGGGGGGGTCTCGCCTTTATTTCAGCCGGCGGCGTGGCCGTGCTGGGTGCGGATGCCCCGGCTGCCGGTGCCTGGCTGCTCCTGGCGAAGGCAGGAGGATGAGGTCGGGCACAGCTGGTCCGGGCAGCGCTGGCGGGGACACGTCTTGGTCCATCGGCCATCTGGGGATGCTGCTGGGGGTCAGCTAGCCCTGGGGCTCGTTTGCACGGCGGCTGTGGGGAGAACTGGTGGGTGAGGTTTGATTTTTGGTTGGGTAGAGGCGATGTAAAAATAATAGGCTGTGACAGAGTGTCGCATGGTTGGTGCCAGCTAACCCAGCCCCTCTGCTTTCACTGAACGTCGGGTCTCCTGCACGGCACCGTCTGTGTGCACAGGCTAAAAATGCTGAAAATTGTCTGTAGCTGATGGGATTTGCTACAAATCCCCTCCCAAATGGGACAGAAGTAGCATTGCAGAGCGAGGTGGGCTGCATCATTTTAATTTATTGATGCTAGTACAAAAACTTAGAGGTTCACCCTGTCCTGCTGAAAAGCTCACGTTCTCCATAGCATTTTGCATACTGTCAATATTACATTTCCCAAAGAGCGGCTTATTCTTAAGAATATAAACAAAATTGCAAAGAGGCAGCTGTAGCTTTTCTGTTGCTTTCTCCCCAGGCTCCTTAGGAGCTGGTAGATGCCATTCATTAGCAGGACATACTTGGTGGGCTTTCATGCCTGCTCATCATCAGACCCCGTGTAAATTCTGTATTAAGCAAGTGTGATCCAGCTTATAAATTGTATAATTGAAAAGTAAGCCTGTGCAACAGTACCAGCGAGTCTTTCTAGATGGTTTTCATGGAAAACTCTGGTTGTTTACCATATGTTTTACCACTTTTGTATCACCAGAAAGTAGTAAGTACTTGGGTGACTGAAATTATTCACTCCAATTCCCTGTAAAGTGCTTGACATCCTGTGCATCGGAGGTACCAGAATGTGAAATTACTGTCACCTTCTGTTCCATGTTTTGAGGGAAGAGAAAATCATGGTTCGATTATGTAATGGCAAGGATGTGGAGAAAAGTGATGGTTTTAGATGAAAAATGGAGCATGAGGCTGTTAAAAGCGCAAGATGTGCACTTCTGCATCAAAATAACAGTGCAGAGGGTATCCTTCCTGGTACTCCTTTATTCCCTGGTCACATACAAGTTCCAAACTAATAGTAACTCACTATAGAGTGGGGTTTTTCCCCTGCATTTCCCTGATAAAGTCATATTTGGTCCTCAAAGGAACAAGAAGAGTTTTATTCCAACATTTCAGCACACAAGTTTTTATCCTAAAAATTGAACAGTTGGTACCCGCGTGTTTCAGGAGGGGTTTGTGACGCTGCTGTCTGTAAAGGGCTCCAGAAACCTCTGTGGAAGTAACAGGAGCGCGGAGGAGGGAAGGGCACTGTTTGGATTCTTAAACTGTTGGAGGTTTATCGCCTTGTAGAGAAGAGTTACGCATCCAAAATGATGGAAAACACCTCAGCATCATCCTCCTTAAATAAAAAAGTAATAGTCTAAAGCATTGTATATGTATGTAATCCAAACAAATATTCCCCGTTCCAAGCAGATGTCTAGTATTAACTGATTAAAAAAGTAATCTTTTTCTTTTTTTCCTTGCTAGATTTAAACCCTGGAAAAGCTTTAGCTTGGCTTAAAGAGGAGCTAAATCCATCACTCCTAGTAAATCATCAGCAAATAAAGCTGAAATCCCGTGATGCCGTATATAATTCCTGGTTCCCTGCAAGCTTGCTGTGCTTGGGCAAGCCCATGGGCTCGGGGTCAGCAGGAGCATCCCTGAGAGGCCGGTGGGGGTCGCTCGGGGCGGGCTCCCTGCCTCTCCCTCTGCTGTGCCCAAGTGATGCGGTGTTCATCTTCTACCTCATTTCTGCCTGGTACATGACCCAGCTGTATGTTTATTTTGAGATCTGACGGAAAAGCATATTAATTGATCCAGCTATATGTTTGGTTTGCAATTTGAAGAAAAAAAAACTTATTAATTTAGACTAGCTTTTTGTATCAACCAAATGGGCTGGCCAATACCAGCCTGAAAAATAAACTTTCCCAGCTTCACCTGCCAAGGTCCCTCGAGGAATGACTGTGGTCAGGAAATCGTTTCTGGTGTTTTCATTGGAGACAAGGGAACCCAACGCTAGCCTGCCTTGTTGAAGGAACGCTGCCTTTCCCCTTGCATAGTTTTTGGGCTAAAGGGCTCTGTGAGTCCTTGCAGCTGGTGGGGTTCAGGCACACAGCGCCGGACACGTGTGTGTAAAAATAAATGTGTGAGACAGTGAGAAATGACAAACACATCAGGAAAAGGGCTGTCTGTGGCTTTCATGTGAGTAATACGTCCGGGCTCCTTCCCTTCCCTCCCGCGGCGGTGAGAACGTGCACCGCTCGGCTGCCCTCTGCTCCCAGGCGGTGTGAACAGGGGGGTTTGGCTTTACTGCGCAGCTTTGTTTTTTTTAAGGAGTGTTTTCCCCGAGTAGGAATGGTGATGGGAGAGTTGATGACCTCGGCTGATATCCCCTTCTCCCCTGTTAATGATTGCCTTGGGCCTGGGGCAGAGATGCGGCAGCCAGGGAAAGCGCCGAGGGCTGCGATGGGGCTGCAGGGCCAGCCTGCCTGCAGGAGCGGCGCTGCCTGCGTTTGACACCTGCTGCTGCGAATACGGCTGGTATATATATTTTATATATATTTTCCCCCAGAACTGGGGATACCAGGTGTTTTCTCCTTCTGTAGATGGGTAATTAATGAAATCCTGTTGTTTCTCTACAAGAATTTGAGAGTGTCTGGTAAAGCTGTGTCTTCTTTCTCTGCGGAGCAGCTGCCCCAGCGGTGTGTCTGCGGGGAGTAAGTGGAGGGATGCTGCTGCCTGCGCCATGGGATTGAATTTCTTGTGTCCTCACCGTTAAAGCCCTGCAAGCGTGCAGGGCATCAGGCCTGGTCTGTTCCTGGTGGCCCGCCTTAACCACAGCACAGGTCCAGGCTGGGGGGCTGCTCAGCCAAGGTTGACCCTGCCTCTGAGCAGCATCTTCCCAGACCCTCTGGAGGAGACCTGGAAGCGGGGGCTTGAAGGGAAGTGTTTCGTGCGGGTGTCCCCGGCTTGGTATCAGACCCCCTGGAGACGTTCTCCGGGGCTTTCTGAACTACACATTTCTAGTTTGGAGCTGGTTTGGGGGAAAGCTTCAGGAAAACTTGTCTAGATCATCACATAAGTGGTATCAGATGCCCTAAGGAGGCAGTGCAGGTACCCCCCAGGTCTCTCTTCCCAGCCGAGAGGGGCTGTTGGGGGTCATCAGGGCTTTCCTGGGGCTTCCTGCTGGGTTGTGCCTCCGTGGTGAGCAGCAGCGCTTGCTCACTGCCTTCATCCAGGAGCATCGTTTCCCATTGACCCACCTGGAGGACTGCCAGAAGCCTTTCACTCAATTTAATTACTCATTGCTTTAATTATTACCTGCCTGCCTGCCTCGTTTCTGAACGGGTAATCGCAAACGGATGCAGAACAGAGGAGCACATCCAGAGGTTGAGAGCAATGCCTGGCCCTTTCCGGCTGCATCGCAGGCTCGTGCGGGGCTCCCCGCCCTGGAGGGAAGAGCCTTGCTGCAAACGGGTGGCTTTTCTGCAGCGGGTGACATGCTGAGCCGAATTTTGCAAAAGGAATAAGCTGTTAAATAGACTGGGGGGGGGCTTGCCCCGTGCCACACCAGGCCTGGGTGCCGGGAGGTTGGTGCAGTTCCCACTGGGAATCTGCTGCGTGCGGAGCAGCTCTGAGTCACTGCCGTTATAGATAGACCCGCACGTGGGAAGTGGGGGGTAATTTCAGGAGTTTTCCTTGTGATGCACATAATAAATGGCATTAGAGATTACGTAATATGTGGGGCTCCTTTCAGCTTGCCGCAGATAATTTTCCAAAGATTTATGCGGTATCTTGAAAAGTGGGGATTCTTTATTTTGATGTTTGGAAATAGCTGCCTAGTTGAATGGGACTCTTTGCAGATCCAGTAAAAAACAGGCATGACTTCATCTTCTCTTAAAAACTTATGCAGAAGATATTATTTTTTTCTTTTTAAATGAAAGCTCTATTTTTTTTTCAAAGCTCTTACTCCTGCAGGAGAGAAGGCATTGAGGAGGAGGGTTGGAGCTGAGGCGGGTCTGGGGGTTTCTCTCCAGCTGCACGGGGACTCACCATCCACCCACGGAGGCTCTGGCCTGTTTGTGGGGGTGAGAAGCTGGGAAAGCTGGGGCAAAGCGATGATCCCACAAAGGCCTTTTTTTTTCCAGAGGCACATCTGGTGCGGGGAATCAAATCTGAGACGCTCTGTGAGCAAGTGTTTCTGGGTTTCACAGTCATGTGCATTTCTGAATGTAGCCACAGCTGGCTGTGACTAGGAGCAGAATAAAGCCCTATTTGATGAACGAAGGAAGGCGAGGCATGGAATTTCTTTTAGTTGCGAGCCAAAGCGCTATCGCCTGCCCGGGTAAGAGGCAGTGCATGGTGCGAGCTCAACCCATGGCACTGCCGTCGCTCTCTGGGTGCTTTGGTGCCCCTCGGATGGTCCATGTCCAGCCAAAAATAGGGACTGAACATGTGACTTGCTGCATCCTGGCACCCAGCTGTGGCCCAGACCCCAAACTCTTGCGAATGAGGCTGTTGGGGTACGTGTTACCCCCTGGAAAATGAGTGGCAAAGTCAAACTGAGCTGACTTGAGCTAACTGAGAACCCAGCACTCAGCAGGTTGCAAATGCAGAGAATTATAAACTATGCACTTGTCCCGCCATTCTTTCCAGTCTCTCCTTTTAAAATAGAAAGCAAAATTAGGGTTCAGTTCCTTCTATTCTGTTGCCTCGAGCCTGAGCTTGCAAGCAGGGAAGAAAGTTTGATAATCTCACAATGCTATTTTGGGGTAGCACAGGAGTATTCTGCAAATGGCAGTAAATTCCTGCTGTGTGTGTAATGATGGGGGTGCTGGAGAGGGGCTTCCCAGCCCTGGGACACAGAGACTTCACTGTCCCCAGGTTGCAAGTGCCAGCTCAGCCCACCAAACCATCATCCTGCAGAAAGGCTCTGCAGAGCCAGCGCTGGATGTTTGCCTCATCTTCACTGGCCTTTTCTTTGGAGAAATTTGGTTAGAGAAGGGTTAGAGTGGTGGGAGAAGGGCGCTGGGGCGAGCGCAAGCATTGCCTCCATCCATCCCTCTGCCCAAAACCAGGTCGCATCCGAGGTTGGAGCCCAGGCCAAGCGGGTGCTATGGCAGAGGGCTCCGCGTTCCCCCTCGCTGCAGGGTGGAGGTATAATTAGCTGGAAATGTAGGGCAGAGCCTTTTCCAGTAAAGATTGCGCTATGTTTCTGCGGCAGAGAGTAAAAGAAAGGTGTCTTTCAGATCTTATTTCGCAGCTCGGGGTCTCGCAGCGTCTCGGGGAGGCGATGCATCCCAGGCTGCGGTCCTTGGAGCCGCGGTCCATCGCCACGCCGGGGCCGGTTCAGCTGCGGAGCGACCCCGTTCCGGCAGATGGAGCCGAGGGGGGCGGGGGCGGGGGTTGGAACTGGGGGGGCTGGAACTGCGGCTGCCGCAGCATCGCCCCGGGGCCGGAGGGGGAGGAACTTCCCAGCCATAGCGCAGTGTCTAGGGGCGGTTATTTGGGTTTTTTCCCCCCCCCCGCTTCCCCGCGGAGGAGCGCGGCTGGCACCAGCCCCGCGCGGAGCCCCCCCGCTCTTTGTGCCGCCGCCGGCGGAGGCGGGACCGGGCTCTCCCCCTCCCCGAGCTCCGCCGGAGCCGCCGCTGCGCAGGCGGAGCAGCGCGGCAGCATCCATCTTACCGGCGGGCGGCTGGCCCGGGCTCCCATCCTCTTCCTCCTCCTTCTTCCCATCCTCCTCCTTCTTCTCCCCATCCTCCTCCTCCTCCTCCTCCCCCGCCGGGGCCGGAGACCCCGCGGGGCGGCTGGGCGGTAGCGGCGGATGATGCACGGAGATGGTACACCAGGAAAACTGCTCCTACCAGGTAAGGGGCGAGCGCGGCCTGGCCCCCACGATCCGAGCTTGGCCCCCCGATCCCAGCCGCCCTCCACGCTCGAGCCGAGCCTCTCCGCCGGCCTCCGCCCCGCCGCCGGCCCCGGGGTGTCGGGGGATGCGGGCAGCCCGGGTCCGCCTTTTCGGGTTTACACCGTGGGCTCCTGCCGCCGGGGCATCCCGAGGCTCTCAGGGCAGCGGGCTGGTAGCGGCCGTGGCGGGGAGAAGCCGTCTGTTTGCCCGAGGGGCTTTTGTGGTCGCCATGTGAGGCTGGCAGGCGCAGCGGGCGCCGGGGATGCGCTCGCCCGGCGGAGGGCGGGTTGGTCAGGCAGCTGCCTGCGCCCCTGCCTGCGCCCCTGCCTCCTGCCTGCCTGCCCTGATGAAACTGCTCCGTGTAAGTAAGCGAGCTGCGGGTTCGCGGTTCTGGAGCTGCCGTAGGAGAGCGATGGGAATTTTAGAATAAATAGCGTATTTCTCAGTGCTTTCTCTATTTATGTAAGAATGAGAGCTGACCTGCAAGATAATTCTTTTCAGATGCAGTCTCGTCGTGGTTTATGCTGTTCCGCGAAATAATCCATGCAAGAGCTGCGTGGATTGCATGGAATCCATGCAAGAATCATCCAAGGCCAGGCTGGATGGGGCTTGGAGCAACCTGGTCTAGTGGGAGGTGTCCCTGCCCATGGCAGGGGGTTGGAACTGTGTGGTCTTTAAGGTTCCTTCCAACCCAAACTATTCTATGATTCTAACTGGTGATGGGTTTTGGGGTTAGCATTTCCTTCTCTGAGCATCCATCACAGCCCCCCCCTGTCCCCTGGGGGGGCCCTGGGGCCTGGCAGCAGCGCTGGGGGAGGCAGCATCAATAACAGTGTTTGCGTCAGGATTATTTTGGTGGGGTAAGTCAGAGCTTGGGGTGGGCTGTTATTGTGGCTTCATTTCCCTGTAAAGAGGGGGTGGGTGCTGTTGGGTGCACCTGCACAGAAAATGGCATGTTTAGGGCTCGATGGTACGGGCAGATTATCAAATGCACAAACGCCTGTCCATCTGCTCCGGCGATGCTGAGAAATGCGTTTGCGTACGTGCGGAGGAGTGTGTTTTGCAAAACAGCCAACAGGCATTCCCAGCGGCAGTGCTGGACCCTCAGGAGACGGGGCTTTGCCCAGGACAGTGGCATATCCTCATTTTCTCCACCACCGCATTTAATTTAAACTTCAGTCTGTGTTTTAAGACAAAATGTCTCATATTGCAAAATACATCGTGAAGGGAAAAGATACAAAAGCGTATATATGTACAGAGAGAGAAGAGTTGAAGAGATTTTTCACTGAATGTTTTCAATCCAGCAAATGCTTCTGGAAATGAATTTCCATTTTTAGCTTCTTTGCAAAAAAAAAAAATCCTGGGGTTTTTTTTTTTTCAGCCTCCCTTTTGAGGGGATCTGATTTTTCTGCAGCTCGGAGCCTGTTGCTGTCTAGTGCATTAATAAATGGTGCCATTGTTTCTGCGCAGCGGATGTTTTCCCGGCATACTTGTAGGAACGCAAGGGTTAAAGGTTGCGCATTGTTTCCTGGGTGGAAGCGGGTCCTGCCATGGTGGTGGGCGAGCGATGCCGAGCCGAGCCGATGCCGAGCTGCGGCGCAGGCCTGGCCAGCATCCCTGCATGTTAATGCACTGGGCTCGCTGCGATGGCAGCGCTGCTGCCGCCTTTTATCTGCTTTAATCTACTTGCTTGTTTATGAATTGGTTCCTCTCCTCCAAACCAATAAATATTAGAGTGAAAACAGCCAGAAAGCATGCAAATCGTAGAAAAAAAAAAAAAGTCCAGAGAAACGGTCTTTTCAAATGAAATCTGTTTCAAAACCTTCCTACGACACTGCAAAGATTAGGAGCAGCCCCAGCCCCCTCCCAAACCCATTAACCTAAAGGCCAAGTTTTAATCCTTTTGTGGACGGCAATCCCGGGTTTCGGATCCGACTGGAAGCCAGCAATGATAGGATTTTGATGGCTGCTCGGAGTGCCCCAGGGGAGGAGGGTGGCAGCATGTAACTCTGCTCGCCTCCCTCTTCTCGCCCCTTTTTTTGAAGCTGCTAAATAAACTAAAAATAAACCAAATAGAGGAACAAGCCAACGCAGGGGGAAAACTTGAAAATGTGTTTGTTTTGGAGAAATTCAGCAGAAAAACTCTGACATGACCACGTCACGGCTGGCACATGAGCTCCGCGGCAGGGAGGGTGCTGAGGGCAGGGCACAGCGCAGGTGGGTGCTGAGGAAGAGGAGGGTATTCCTGTTGCATGCTGTGCCTTGCCTCCGAAGTCCTGTTTCATACCATAAATGAGCTGGCACTGCTGCTCTCTGAAATTGAGGTGGCCCTAGGTCCTCCTGGGGTTTTGAATGTGGCTAAGTCAGGTCCGTCGTTTGAATTTAAGCCGGGTCCTCCATGGTCAGGACGTCCCAGCGTCTGACATCTTTCCCATGACCACATCCTGGAGGCTGCAGCCACTCTTCCCGCTGTGTATTTTTCTCTTAGTTATTTCTCTTTTCCTGTTTCATACCGATTTCTTTTCCTATGCCAAACGTTTCGTTTAGGGCTCCATATTGCTCCTACAGTTTTACAAGAGCAATGTCGGCTCTTGCACAGTGGGTCTACGTTTTGTGAGGTCCCGAGCTCCTGCAGTATAAAAGGCCAGCGTGCAAATCCGGGCCTTAGCATGGAAATAAAGGTTTTATTCTAGTGTGTGTATTAGCAGTGCTTTACTGGCCTGCAGCCTTAGCTAATGTTTCAGTTCGCTTTGGTCCACCTTTGCATGGAGCAAAACAGGACTCTTCAGGGTGTTACCGCCTTCGTCTGTGTGTCTTTGCCACCGCTGTACGAGTGGGTAATATGTCTGGATTTACATCGTCTCCTTGGGTTGATTTCTAATGCGTCTCTAAAAGTGGAAAAACCCCTCGGCGCCCGTAGCCCCAGCCTAAGGCAGGAGACTCCAAACAGGCAGTTGCCCTTGGGAACCGGTTTTGGCTCTGTGCGCTGGCATCAGTCACGGTCTGAGCTATCTGCTGGCGGGAGGGTCTCTCGGGAGATGTTACCAGGCTTTACACAGGCAAAGAAAATTAAAAAAAAAAAAAGAAAATCTGATGTGAAAAATGAGATTTTTATTTGCTGAGAAATAATTTCTTTGGCGGGTTGGGGTGTGTGGAGCATCCTGCTCGGCCCCGTGTGTTCTCCTGGGACCTGGTCTGGGTGCGTGCATCAGCCTTGACTCTCTGCTGCTCTGGTGATGCCAGGTTTGTGCGTGTCTCTCCGGGGGGGCTGGTTGGAAAGAGCCCTGCAGTGGGGAGGTGCTGGTGTCGCTGTGGGTCAGGCTGGCTGCCCAGGGCATGGACCAGGCAAGGCTGGGTGGCCCCCACCGCTCCCAGGTCCCCACCAAGCACCAAACCATAAAAGTTGGGCAATAAAAATCACAAGCTTAAAATATGAAGGGCTCATTAAAAATAAAATTATTTTTTTTTTTATTAGGTTTCTTTTGTTTGATATCTTCAGGGGTTTGTAGGCTTTCGTGGCATGTAAAAATACCAGGCTGTCATCATCTTTTTCATTAAAGTGAATACAGATTCTCGTGGCAGAATATAACCTCAAGAGACGGGCCTCGGAGAAAACCTCAAATGCCACGAAACCCAGCGTGGAGCGCTGGCAGAGCCGGAGAGCTGCTGGCCTGTGGCTGGAGGGACGCTGCAGAGTGGTACAGCAGAGGACCCACAGTTGATGTGGCCGAGCACGCTGACCCTGCATCCCAAACCACTTACAATAAAATAAAATAAAGCCTGCATTTTAGACAGCTGAGGCTGAAGGCCTTCTTGTTTAGGCAGAGGTAGAAAAGAAAGAGCTCTGCGAACTAGATGGAAAGCATTTGGAGCGCAAAAACTCAGGGAAGCATCATTGAGGGGGAGGGCATGGTCCATCTCATCCCTAAATTTCCAGTGACTTGTAAGTGCCTTGTACCGGCCGCTCTGCGCTGGAAGGATGCTGTGCTTTGGAGGGACTGTCTGAAGAGATTACTTCCAAACTTTACAATAAAATAAACGTTTTGCGAAGTAGTTCTGGCAACTTGAGATTTCTATGAATCTGGAAGCCACCTCCGTATGCTGGCCCGAGCGCCCCATGGCCACGAACGCCGGTTTCGCAGGGAGGGTGCTTGGCATGCTTTCATTGAACTTTGCTGGGAATTTAGGGGGTTTTATCCACTGATTTGGTAACCGGCGGTGTGTGGGAGCTGATCCCCAACAGAAAGGGGACGGTGGTGGTTTCCTCCCCCGGTGGAGTATGCTCCAACAGCATTGAGGGTTTTTTCATTGATTCAAGCAAGCGTTACGTACGCACAGTAGAGTTAAATTTAGCTGTTTGCTTGTCCATATGCAGTCAGTGCATGTTTAAAGCACACAAAACTTGATGTGTCCTATTTCCTCGCCTTGCATAAGGACGACTCGAGCACTGTCATCCCCGGCCGGTGTGTTCCCCGCGGCGCTGGGTCCGTGGCCCCGTGCTCCCACACATCTGACCTGCTCCAGATACGCCCGTTCTCAGCTTTCCCTTCATGCTATAAAAAGCAAACTGGGCTGAGGTGGCCATGGCCACCTCTCCCACCCTCCCCCCGCCAGCGTTGCCGTGGGCTGCTGGAGAAGCCGTGGCTGTGGCCATGGAGGCCAGTTTCCTTCTGATGCAGTCTGGCGTGCTA
Organism: Chroicocephalus ridibundus; assembly: GCF_963924245.1. Taxonomy (NCBI): domain Eukaryota; kingdom Metazoa; phylum Chordata; class Aves; order Charadriiformes; family Laridae; genus Chroicocephalus; species Chroicocephalus ridibundus. Next base: position 67,916,975 of record NC_086289.1, read on the forward strand.
GTCCTTGGCTGGTGATGCCAACGTGGAGCGTACCTGACGGTGTTGCCCCTGACATTGCCTTTTTTTGTTTGTTTAAACCCAGTAGCTGGGGGTGGGGGTGTGGGGGGGTGTTTCAAGCAGAGGCCGGTTGCCGGAGGGACGGTCACGGGAGTTTGTTGGGCTGCCCCGTGCAGGCAGCCCTGCTGCCCGTCTGCCTGCGGTGGCTTTTTGCGTCGGGTGGGGAAGGAGACAAACACCGAAGGGTTTGGTCCTTGCACTGAGACAATCACAAAATTCATTCGTCTTGTGTTTTTGATATCCAGGGTTTAAATTGGCCGTTCCTCTGCTAGTGGGGAGATGCCCCTCCCAGGAGTGCAGGGCCAGGTCTGGTCCTGGTCACCGAGCAGGGCACCCAAATCTGCCCCCAGCAATGGTTATGGGGGTGCAGGGGCTCCCGGCCGTGCTTCTTAACCTCGTTTGGTTTTCTCCTGTTGCGTTGGACGAGGCGGCTGCTGGAAGCGGGGCTTTCACTGGAGGCTGAGACCAGCTCTGTGGGATCTCCTCAGGGGTTGCCTCTCCGTGAGGCTTGTCCTGGAGCATCCCGGCTCGGAGGGCAGGGCAGAGGTGAGCTGGCCTGAAACCTGAAACGGGGGATAAACCATTTTTTTAAATGTAGGTGAAAAGCGCTAAAAATATTTTCGATAAACTGTGTCACTTCCTTCCCTTAGGGCTGACTTTGATGTCAGTTTGCGGAGGGATGGGAGTTCACGCAGCATCCTTCCCCCTGCGCGTTGGGTACTACGGGCGCAGCGGGACCGGGCCGGGCTCCCCAGCTCAGCCCAGGAACGGGTCTGGGGACATCCCCCTCTGACAACGGAGGGCAGGGTGATGCGGGAGCTTGTCCCAAATTGGGGCAGGGGGGGGAGTATGTGACAAATTGCAAGCTCAGCCTCCAGCCCAGTGCTCCTGGCTACCACATCCTTCCTCTTGGGCTGTGAGATTTATTATTTATTATTTTTTCAGATTTATTGTGTCAGGATCCATCCCCACGGCCAGGAGAGGAAGTTAATTTAGCAACAGCAGGAAAGGACACAATGAGTCAGTGGTGGAGGGGAACTAAAAATAATTAAATATCCAGAGAATGACTTTGTTTCATTTGGGAATTGCAGTTACAAAGCAGTGTTGTGGGACAAGAATGGAATTGAACAGTCCTGCTTATTATTACTGTTTTTTCCTGAAATTTCAGAGTAGAGTAATGCCGTGATGCGTGGTTCGTATGTCGTTAGAGCTGGTGATCTAACTAGAATACGCATTTTGGGTGAAATGATGTCAACATGACTTGGATATGTCATTTAAACATGTAAACTTTGGAGGGTTGTTAAAATTACTCATCTAGCATGCAGCGTGGTTGTGTGGCACCAGAAATCAGTACTTTTGTTGCTGCTGCGCCACGTTTTGAGGATCACTGAGAAATTGTGGCATCAATTCCACCTTTCTAAGTATTCCCTATAGAAATGCCGGCCTCGAGCGCGTGATCTCTGCCTCTCGCTGCCCACCCGCGGCTGATCCGGAGCGAACATCGCACTCCGTGATGGGTGAGACGGAGGTGGGATCTCAGCAGGGACTGAGCAGGATTTGCGCAGGGTCGGGGAGCAGCAGCCGTGCCTGGGAAGCCTGAGTCTCCAGGCAGGACTGCTGGAGGCACGAGCTGGAGCTGTAAGCGGTGCAGGTTTGGGGGCTGCAGAGCCCCCCGGGAGCCAGGTCTGGGGTGCTTGGCCACCCCTGAGCAGGGATGAGGCATTGCAGGCGTCCCAAGGCTCTGCAAGCCCACAAGGCGGGCGGCAGGTTAAGGCTGAATGCCTTTTTGAGCTCTTGGTTAATTCCTAGAAACTTTTTTTTGTACCTTAAAAGGCTGGTTTAGCCAAGAAATAGCCCCCTTGGGTCCTCCTGGTGTTTTTTGTCTAAAGAGTGGGAAAAAAAACTTCATCTTGTGGTTGACATTGCCATGACTGCCCATCCTCGTGCGAGGGCTGAGGGTGCTCCGGCTCGGCCTGGGTTCACTGCTGCGGCCGTGGGCAACTCCTCCGACCCCCGGAATTTCATTAGGATAACTTCCACGGGGAAAACCCTGTGAGAAAGCCCCTTCCTCCTGCCTGCTCTAGCCGTGACTACCCCGCCAGGCTTGGATTTTGACATCAGATACCGGGTTTTTTCCTGCCCTTGTGTAGCCGGTGAGGGCTCGGGGCTATTTTTATCCGGCGCTGGCAGTGGCTGGAGGAGGACGCGGCTTCCCTGGCCGGCTCAGCCCTCGCCTCCCTCTCATCAGCTGGCCGAGGCTCCGGCGCTGCCGTTGACTTTATTAGGGAAAAGCAAGGTGCTCCGGAGCGGGCAGGAGGCGAGAGGGGCCGGGGAGGCATCCCGGGCAGGGGACGGTGGGCTGCCGCAGGTCTCGGCTCTGGGGACGAGCGTTTGGTCCCATGGTGCCGATTGAAGAGCGGAGGAAAGACTGAGATGCCCCGGGGGGAGCGTTTCACCGGCCACGTGAGGACCCGGGAGCGAAGGAGATGAGTCGGGAGGGTGATGGCATGGGTGACGTCATCAGGAAAGCAGCCGCGCCGGCCGGGGAGGGGAGTTATAAAAAGGTAAGGGACAAAAAGGAGCCTTTTGTCTGCCAACAGTCGCCCTCTTGGCAGGAGGGGACTGGGCGAAACGCTGCCCAACACCCTCCCAGGGCGCTGCGTTTCAGGTGCCGGAGCAGGGAAGCGCTCGATAGCATTTAATGCACTGATGCGGGGCAGCAAACCTTCCTCCCTCTGCGTTTCCGTGTCACTTTATGGTAAAGAAAATGTAAAGAGATGTTTCCAAACGCATTCTCCTACCTCGAGACCCCTGGGTTTTAAGGCAGTTTGCCACGTGGCTTGAGATACGCAAGTTTGACTTGGTTTTTGAAGAAAAAGGAGATAAAAACAAATGCTCTGTGGTTACAATTTGTGCTTGTAAATCCAAGAATAGCCCTTGTACTTGATGGCGATAAAGTAAGGCACTGCCTATGGGTCTGGAACTTTAAATATAGTAATTGTCCGTGGCTGGTAATGACAGACCCTGGCAAAAATAGCCTCGGTGGCCTGGCCGTGTCCCGGGCTGTGTACCCTGTTTGGTGCCGGTGGATGGTTCCAGCATCCAGCCTCCACTGGCCTCACTGCGTTTTAACCCCTCGCATCGCAGTGGCACTGCAGGGTCCTGCTGAAGTGTTGCTGGCACCCCTTAATCTGTAATTTACTGTGTAATTAGCCTCTTCCCTCTTCAAACAGGCAGCGCCTTAGCAAAGCTTGCCTGGTATTTGGTCGGGCTTTGGTCTCCATCAGTATGACTCCAGAAGATATTAGGAGTTATTAGCTCCGTTATTAGGAGCTGGCTGCTCTACCCAAGGTAGGGGGGGGTCTCATCTCAGAGCATGACGAGGAGCATAGCAAATGGCTGCTATACCTCAACGCTGAATAGATCTGTAAGCAATTTTATGTGCTGTTTCAGGTGATGTCTGTAAGGAGTAAAGGCTGCTAGTACGGGTGCCTGTATGCTAAATAGTATGGAGTGTACGTGGTAAAAAGAGCAGTCCAGCTACTACTTCTTGAGTGACATAAATAACACAGTATGGACTTTGCTCATTTTCCCAGAAAACAGTAGAAATCTTGTGCCCACTACCATGAGCATCTGTTCTCCATCCAGCTTCGGGTCGGTTGGGGATGGCGCCCAGCATCAGCGGTACCTCCGTGTATCCCCAGGCATGGGACTGTGTGGGGAGAAGGCGTACATTGGATAAATTCAGGCTCTGAATTACCCCAAAAATGGAGGGGTTTTTGGTGCGAGGGACGGCACGTGTCGGAGGCGGGTGGTGAAGAGCACAAACGGTCGTGTATGATCTGCAAACACCGGCGAGGTGATTGCAATAGGTTTATAAACAGCAATAATTACAGCGGGCGACGGGGATGGGAAACGGTTGAACCTCTCCTGGCAATCTGCCTTTCCTGGGATGGTTGGGTAAAGCATTTGACATGTAGGCGGTCACAGCCAGACCCCGGCATTGTGTTTTCATTCGTGTACTTAAACAAAGGTAGCTACTGACCTTCCGAATTGGAAGGTCAACAGTAAGAAGGAAAACATCCGCCCAAAACTGTTTGGCCTTAAAAGCAAAAAGCAGCCTTTTGTTTAAAATAATCGTCTGAACCAGACTTCAGCTCTACGGACCCCTGAAATACAGGCGTTTTTTGATCTGGTGCCAAAATACACATTTGAAAACATGGGTTTATGTTTTTCTTGCTAGTGCTTTTGCATTTTGAGTATTTGATCCATTACTTTTTATATACCAAGTAAGTATATTTGATAATCAAAAAAACACTTGCAATTTTCCTTCTCAATTTATAGTTTTCAATACCCAGCTCAGGATGTATACTGCAGCTGTTGGGTAATTTATCTAGAGCCTAAAGTCCAGTTCCCTTAGGTATATTCTATTTCTTAGTAACTGTTCCCTATTTTATAATAACAAATAGGACTCTTGATTTCTTTATGGTCATTAGCCTGTGTCTGGCTTATAAAACAGGATATTCTGAGCTCAGTCCTGGGAGCACTGTTATTTAGTATCCTCAGTAATGACCTGGTGGAGAAAACAAATTGCACATTGAGTAAATGTACAGATGTCAGAGCGGGAGCAGTTGGGTCTCGGTGGGAAATGGAGCAAAATTAAAAAAGATCTGGAGAGACAGCCCCATCCGAAAGGGGTAAATATGTGGAAGTGTGCCTGTATCTATGTGTATTTTAATGCAAAGAAGAGCAGATTTCAGCACACAGAGAGTAGGCGGGTGTGCTGCGGGGGGAGGGAGCCATCCGGGCTGGCCAGGGTGCGCTGTCCCGGCTGGGCAGGAGGACGTGGAGATGTACTTTGGGCTCCTGATTTCTGTTGGAACGCAAGGAAAATCAGAAGTAGATGGGAAGATGTGGGACAGGATCAGCTGAGTTGGAAAAAACGGGGAGGCTAAGTATCCCTGACTCCGTGAAATATTGATGCACTGAGGGATGCGGCTGGTGCTCACGGGGGAGACGCCAACGTGCATCATGAGATGGACACCGTGAGGAACCTGCACAGGCAGCCCTGTCTCTGCTTTCAGACCACTAAAAACAATATTTCTCACTCATTTTGACTTATTTTTTTCACTGTGCTGCCTTCACCAGCAGGGCTGGCTATTTTTTCTTCTCAGTCTAGCTGCCTCCATGTGATTGAGGCATCAATTATTGAAACGTGAAAAAACAAAGCAGAAAAACGTAACTGGGTGGTCTGGGTAGAACTTCAGAAGCCAGGAGCTGAACCCAAAAACTCAATAGTGCTTTATGCCGTGGGGGTTATTTTTAATATTTTAAATAAAAGAAGTTACGTTACGAATGAAGTATGTATTTTGGTAAGGGACTGACAATATAATGGGCAGTGTGATAATGTTATGTATGTAGTCAGCACTGGAGTTGGAATTAAATTGTTAGCTATTTTAAGTTAATAATTTGCATTTTGTTACATTTCATTTCCTTGCATCAAAAAAAGGTGCTTTATTTTTACTTAGGTGAAATATGGGAAGCGCAGTTATATTAATTAACACCGTGGAGGCAGCCCGTGCTTGCCTGCTATGTTTTCTTTTGTTGTGTATTCTTGATTGAGTATTATGTGTTATTTTAAAATTAAATGTTTGTGGGCTTCAGAATGTTCCTTCTATCAATAACTTGCTGCCTTGTATGAATTTGTAGTCAGCGTTGGCACATAATCTGTTAGTGACAGACACGGGGATAGTACTGGTACTAATTTTTAATGTAGATCTGTGATTTTCATTTATTGCACATTGGTTACAATGTCATCTCCATAGTCATTGATCGGTGATTAACTTCAAACCACTTTGTGGCTTGCCCTTATTCAAAAAAGCATATATGTATAAAAATACATTTGTTAAACCGTGGATAATTTGAATAATCTGATAATGAATAATTTGATAATGGATAATCTCTAAGCATGTTGGCAGAAGAAGGATTGTGTGGTTTTGGAGGCTGCTCAGGGAAGTGGAAGACGCTACTGGTGCAAGCGTGGCCTTGGTGGCTTATATATTTTATATATATATATATATATGTATAAGGTATGTATCAGAAGTATACATTAGGTGTATGTCTATATAGATATGTATCTATTGATATGTGGAGAGAGATGTAGATGAGCTTTTCTGTTGGGATGGGCTATGTGTCCCACCCAAGCGTTGGAGACAGCTTGGGGGATGCTGGGAATCATGAGCGTGGCGGGGGGGCTGGTGGGACAACTCTTCCTGCGCGCTGTCGTGACCGGCAGCTTCATCTCTTCTTGTCGCCCTTCCCTTTCAGGCCCAGAAGAATGAGCGGGAATCCATCAGGCAGAAGTTGGCTCTAGGCAGTTTCTTTGACGATGGCCCGGGACTTTACACCAGCTGCAGCAAGAGCGGCAAGCCGAGCCTCTCCTCCCGGTAAGCCAGGGGGCCTCGCAGCCCAAAACCTCTCTGGAGGCTGAAAAGCGTGAGATGCCTCCCGTGGGTCATCCTGAGACCTGCCCTTCAGAGGATCCCTCAGTTTTTGCTTGCAACCGTATTCTTGACTTTTCCTTGTTTTAGAGCAACGTCTTATGCTCCAAACGCAATAGTTGTCTGTTATGTAACTAATTGTAAATGATATGCTAAAATACTAGGTTAAAACTGTATAGAAGAGGTATTTGGATGCTCAGAGGATAAAGCAATGATGAATTTTCCTGAGGTAGGTTTCCTTTTGGTTTGCATTTAGGATCTCTGCCCTGAAGTGAGCATTGCTTTTGAGTTGGGCGGACCGAGAACGGTGGTGAATGCACAACTGGAGTTATTGTCAGGAAAACAGTTGATTTTTTTGATTTTTTTTTTCCCAAAGGAGTTCTTTAAGTTGAGTTGCAAAATACTGAGGATTTTCACGTCTGAATGCCTGGTTTAATGCCAGATGTGTGTGTCCAAAGCAGGGCAAGGCTCGAGGATGGTCCCACGGTGCCACCAGTCCTGTGCCAGGCAGCGTGGTGGTGATGGTTGGTGAAAAACCACAGGTTTGTGAAAGCGCATCTTCCTTAGGTGGCTGAGGAGGTGGCAGCCCGTTGGAAAGAGATCTGATGCTGATAGCTAGCCCTGGAGACAGCAGGGCAGTGGAGAGCAATTAATCTCAAGCACAGAAAGCACCAGAGAATGGAAAAAATGAGCTTTAGCATGGCTCCCTGGCACCCCCCAGCATCTACATCCTCCACACAGGCCCTGCTGGCTGGACACGGCTGCATCCCTGGGGCTGGCACATTGCGTAGCATGGATACCTCACTTATTCTGATTTTTTAAATATCTACATCAAATATACTCCAAAAAGGCTTGTTTATATTCAGCTGCCGGGGAGTAACCCATGGCACTTGGAAAGGATTGAGCGCCTCCCACATTGGGAGTGAAGATCTACCTGTTGCCATGGTGTAGGAGAAGAAAAAAGTCTGAGAGAGGCATAAAGCCAGGAGGAATACTGTTATTACACCAGAGAGGTACAATTGTGAAATTAAATTGAACTGCGAGTCATTTGAAAGGGAAAACAGTTTTTCTCTGTGTAGTTACAGCTAAACCAGGAGCTGCTATCTTGTAATTATAGCACGGGTCTAATTAACGCTGCACGGCAGGGTTTGGCAGCTGTGCCACGAGAAATTACCAGCTGTACCTGGACGATTTGGCGTTTCATTAATATTTATCGTTCAGGCAAAGCATTAGTATTGCACGCTGCCTGTTACAGGACCTACAGGAACCTTTGGGGGACCGTTGCTCTCGTTGAGAACTGTGCTTGTGTACGAAATTAAAGAGCATGAATTGCTGGGTTTCAGGCGTTGGGGTCATGCTCTCGAAAGGCAAGTGAGTCATAGACCCACGTTTTGCGCTTGCTCTGCCCTTTCTGTGCGATGCAATTTGAAGCTGAGCCAAGGGTGCATTCTGCTGCCCGGCCTGGGTACCCGCATCTGTCCACCATGGCTTAAAATCTTGTGTAGAATTATGGAATAGAATCATAGAATGGTTTGGGTTGGAAGGGACCTTCCAAGGCCATCTAGTCCGAGGCCCCTGCCATGAGCAGGGACATCTTCAACTAGATCAGGTTGCCCAGAGCCCCGTCCAACCTCAAGGTTTCCAGGGATGGGGCATCTACCACCACTCTGGGCAACCTGGGCCAGTATTTCATCACCCTCATTGTAAAAAAAATTCAATTATTAATGCTATCTGTTTTATGGTAATGGTGAATAAGAAATTCCACGAAAATAAATGGAAAATAAGGGTTTGCTTTCTCTAAGTACCAATATAAGCCCCCCGCCATGTTGAGAATGAGGAATAACAGGCAGCAGAATGTATGGGGGGGCTTGCCCCGTCTTCAGCAGGTAGTAATGGGGTAGGGTGCACCAAGAAGGCTGATAGAGGTGACCCCCGAAGTCTCTAGTTTCTGGGGCTGATTTTTAATGAATTTGGAAGATGTGCAAGGAGAGCAGAATTTGTGGGAGACAAATGGGCCTGACTCTGGTGTCAGTTGGGTGAATTCTTCTGGAGATCCCGGGCTTGGCTGGTGGCTGCAGAGCTGCTCCGCAATGTGAACATCAGTGGGGCCTTTCACAGACACCCTTTTGTCCAAAAAATCCATTCCATTGTTTGCTCTTGGAGGCTGGTCTGAGCAGAGAGAGCCATGGGGTCCACCTGGAGCTTGGTGTGCCATGCTCTTCTGCGGGCATCAGCCGGCACCCATAAAACGTGTGTTATCTGCTGATGACCTGCGCTGCAGTGGCTTTGGGGGATAACTGTCGTTGTAGCCAAAGCCGGGATGCTCTCAGCTGGAGAAGTGCTTTTCCCTCTCTCAGCCTGTGCTGGGATGCTCCTGCCTTGAGCCACCGTGGAGAAAATCATTCCCGGGAAGGTGAATTTGGGTGGTCTTAACCTGTCCAAATTGGGCGATGGTGTGGAGAGTCCAGAAAACACAGTAACCATCTCTTGCTGTACAGTAGCGCCTCTTGGCCACAAACAGCCTTATTAACCTTCTGAACAAGTAGTTTCGATCGTGAACACGTTACTTTATATAGTACAATAATAAATTATTTATATTATTTATATAGAAAATATACTTTATATATTTATATATAATATAATTTTATATATTCCATATATACTTTATATATAATATTTTTATTTGATGTAATAATATAGCCACCTGTGATGACAAAAGCTCTGCAGTGTCTTGGCAATTCTGAAGTTCATCAATAGATGGTGGTAGAAGCATTGTCATCATCCGGCCACTGTGTTCCCGGTCCCACATGTAACTGCCGCTCGGAAACGGCAGCACGGGGCAGCCCCGGGAGCTTACCCATGCCCTGCTGCTGCGAGCTGGTGGTCCTGGCTCGGCTTTTGGCTGGGGGGTGACATTCTTCTTGGAAAAAAGTGAAAGTGGTTATATTTTCCTGAGGCCAATACAACATCAGGACAACAGCATCCTTTCAAAAGGTGAACAACTCGCTGCTGACAGCGCTCCAGCGTCTTGTCCACGCAGCCCATCGGCGCGGCGGGAAAAGCTGGCGCAAGGGGGCCAAGGTGTCACCTCTCCCTTTGCCCCCACAGATTACAAAGTGGGATGAACCTGCAGATTTGCTTCGTGAACGACAGCGGCAGCGACAAGGATAGCGACGCCGATGACAGCAAGACAGAAACCAGCCTGGATACGCCGTTGTCGCCCATGGTAGGTCCGAGAACCCATCCCACAGAGGCTCTGGAGCATGGAAACCATGAGACCATCCGTAATGGAAGCTGATAAAGAGCTGATCCTATTAAAACAGCGGTGCTAAACCCCAGAGCAGCAGGTTCAGCCATCAGTAAAAGAAATGCGAGATCCTAAGGGGCAGATAGCAAATTGCCCCTGGCTTGCACAGAGCTGCTGTAGAGCAGATGCCTTCATGTGAAGGTGTTCCTCCTTCCTTCCTTCCTTCCTCCCTTTCTTTTTGGCTCTGATAATTATCAGGGCAGTAATGGATATGACGCAGTATCAGCTCCCACGAGCTTTCCTCTCCTTTCTTTTCCTTTGTGAATACAACACCACAGCCCCCGATGTTTTCCTCCAGCTTAACCAGCCTGTCCCTTCAACACCTATTGATCTGGTTGGCTCCGCTTTCCATTTGAAGTGCTCGAGTTGCTATTAATAGTCAAGGGGGCCTACCTGGGAACTACTCTGATTTTTAAAGGTAGACTTGAGGATTAAAGTAAAAAAAAATATCTGTGCTTTTTGCCTTTTCTGTAGAAATGATACCACTTGTAAGTGTACAAAAGTATGTTAAGCTGACAGCAAACTTCTTTGCTGTGGCACGGTTGGGGCGACGGGCCTGTAACAGCTGCATGTCTGCTTCCCTAGAGCAAGCAGAGCTCGTCCTACTCCGACAGAGACACGACGGAGGAAGAGTCGGAGTCCCTCGATGACATGGACTTCCTCACCAGGCAAAAGAAACTCCAAGCTGAAGCCAAAATGGCCTTGGCTATGGCGAAGCCCATGGCCAAAATGCAGGTCGAGGTGGAAAAGCAGAACAGGAAGAAATCGCCAGTAGCGGATCTTGTAAGTGGGGGCCGTGGGACGGCATGGAAGGGGGGTAACACCAGCTCTTTTGCTGTTTGCTTTTGCTTGTTAAGACACGTACAGCAGCCGTCAGTCCTTGCTCACGGTGCTTGTAGAGATGCAGAGGAGCAGTGGAGATAGGGACTGTCAGTCAGGAGTTGAAGGGTTGACATAGCTTGTCTCATCAGGGCGTTACGGGATGCAGGGAATGAGATGATGAAGTGTGAAGGTTCTTACTGCCTTGAGGCTGGCATGGTGCTGCTCACCCTCTAAGGTGCAGTCTGCTCAGCACATCCCATCCCATCGCATCCCATCCCAACCTGGAGCACTCCTGCCTTGGTCCAATGCTGCTCGCCGTAGCCCTCGCCTCCCCTTGCATCGTTCCACCACTGTTCCTGGTAGATCTGAAGACCTGGGTCAAACGTTGTGTAGATGTTTTAGCTTGTTTTGGTACTCTCAGTGCTGTCCTTGATGCAGGCTTGCGAGAGGGGGACGCCTGCAAGGCAAACTGCTCAGGAATAGAAGTAATTCGAAGAAAACAGTACAAAATTGAACATTTCTTTTCAGCTGCCACATATGCCTCATATAAGTGAATGCCTGATGAAGAGAAGTTTAAAACCCACTGATCTAAGAGACATGACTATCGGGCAGCTACAAGTGATAGTCAATGATCTCCACTCACAGATAGAAAGTAAGTGACACTTGTTTAATTATTCTTTGGTATGCCCCATTTAATTAAGAACAGTTCTCCAGGATACACATAGAAACGTTGATAAATGTCGTATTAGACATGAATATATGGAAGAGACACACCACAGAAGCTGGAGATGGAGTTGCCTCCAGATTTGGCTCTTTCAACCTTCTTCTTTCCTTTTTCCAGTTTCTCCTAAAGCCCTCGCTTGGCTCCGTAAGAGAGGAGGGCTGTAGCATTGTGCCAGCACCTAATGGCCCACTTGTAACTCAAAACCCCGTGGGGTAAAAATAGTCTTGGGAAGTCTGCCTTTCCTGGAAGCACCTGCCACTCGTGGCTTTATGGCTGCATCTTCATGTGATGCTATGCCACAGCATCAAAAACATCTGTAAGCGCAGAAACCCTCTGGTTTAGCAGATGTCCCAGGGTAAATCCATTCCCTAGTTAACACGATGCTGTGCTGGCTACAGCCCCTTAACGCATTTTATGGGTCCTTGCGTTTGCCCACAGGGGCGGTACTACACCGCCTCACCTCTGCTCTCTCCAAAAGATCCAGGGGTTTATTTCCCCAAGGGATCTCCATCTTCCAAGTAATTAATTAATTAGTTAACCATTTTAAGGTAGACTTCTCTAGTGGCCGTAGGTCAAAAGAAGGTTGGTTGGGTGCTGCTGTGCTGCTCCTTTCCCACCTGTGTTGGTTAATTGGCATCCCCTCTGGAAGCAGCCCTTCTGAGGATGCGGAGCTGCGCCGTTGAGTCGTGATTTGTTATTTTGTGCTGCAAAGGCACCAAAAAAAAAAAAGCCAACGCTCGTTAATTAATGTTACTTTAGAAAGCGCCCCAAGTATGGGAGCATGAGCGTTAATGTCGTTAACACCGAGCTTGTGTCCCAAATGAAGAGGCGTTAAACCAGTATTTAAGCAGTCTAAACGCCAGCGCTGGCAGCGAGTGATGGGCAGGTAGAGCCTTTGGGGGAGTCTGGGCCAGCAGATCAATTTTTCACATGGTCCTTTTCGTTTTCTTCTTCTTCCCCACTCTTTGACACAGCCCCAAGCAAGAATCCAGTGTCACAAACATCCCTCTTGAGCAGAGGGACTGGCTTGGCCAGTGTCCCCAGAGCAGGGCGGGTGGGCACACTGAGAAATTCATCTTTGTTTTTGCTGCTGCATTAAGCTATTTCAGGGGAGGAACTGCTTGCATGCAGCAGCAAGGGGCTTACAGTGTATCCTAGAAAATGTGCATCCTTTGGGGAGGTCCCTTCTGGTTCTGCACACCAGCTTAAATGTAATGCAGCGGGGAAGGATGATGTACGGGTCCCAGCCCAGGGTTCCTCGGGACATCCCAAACTCACCCCCTTTCTCCCCGGCACCAGGCTTGAACGAGGAGCTGGTGCAGCTGCTGCTCATTCGGGACGAGCTGCACACGGAGCAGGACGCCATGCTGGTGGACATCGAGGACCTGACCAGGTGAAGGAGGTTCTTCGGGGTATTTTCTCTCTCCTCGCAGGTCCCCAGCTCACCATCAGCAGCGCATAGGGGTTTTCTTTTAGCAGAATTTCAGTTCTGAAGCTTTTGCCATCAAAGGTAAGGGCTGGGCAGGACGCTGCTCTCTCCTCCAAAACAAGAGATCAAGGCACTTGGGTTCTGGAGACTGTCAGCAGCTTTTAAGAGCTCCCCAAACACATGCGCTTGAATTGGTGTTTCCCTTTCTGAAGCCTGAAAAGAGCATGGGAAGGAGCAATGCTGCAAAACCCTTGTGCATCTAAGGAAAATCCCAGCAGCTCCCCGTGTCCCTCACCCCTCTCACTGGGGTGTGCGACAGCAGGTCTGCCTCCACCGTCAGGAGGACTTGGCCGATGGGAGCATTTCAGAGTCTCTTAAATATTAATGTCCAATAGCCGATAAAACAGAAAGCCTTGCAAAATATAGGCAGGTTTCCTAAAGGACTCCATCTCCTGGGCAGCAAGGCTTAAGAGGCGTTTTCCTTTGAGATCCTTCGTGATGTGCTGCAGAAACACAGAGGAGTATTGAAAGCTGAAAAAGGTGATGCTGGTTATTGTCAGTGCACGAGGGCTGGGGTTTCAGAACTGAAGCAATAAGCTTGCAAAAAAAAAAAAAAAAAAAAAAAAAAAGCCTAAACTTGTTGCTATTTTAAAACACCGTGGTGCTGCATAGCAGCTGGTTGAGATTTGACGGTGCTCTGCCCGGAAAAAGTTTCCGCCAGCTGGGGTGGCCGTGAGGGATTTGGGGAGTGGCTCTTGTGCTGCCCAGGGGATGGTGACCCCAGGGACAAGGAGGCAGGTTGTCACTTCTGGGTCTAGCGAGACACCGTCGTTGCTTCCCTTAAGGAAGAGCAAGTGATGAAAGGGGGGGAGCATTTGGAATGGGGAGAGAACTGGGTCAAACAAACGACAACGACACCACACATCTGTTTGTCCTTCTGTGGTTCAAGAAAGGCTTTGCTTCCTAAATGCAATTAATGACAGTTCAGTAAACGAAATTTATTGGGAAGCTGGTCAGGATGGTGGCGGCTTTGGTGCATGGTGGGGGGCACCGCCTGTCCCCATCCCGGCATTGTTCGGGGCCATCCCTGCAGGAGGGGAGGAGATGATCCCAGCTGACCCAAAACCGCTCTGGAGAAGGATTTCCTCTCCCCTTCGCCCACCTCCTGGTTCCCTCCCATCGGGAAGGAGCCTGGGCAGAGACCGCACATCCCTCGCCTGGTGCTTGTTTTTGCCTCTGGGAAATGCTGGTTTTGGTCGGCTGCCAGAGCGGCGCGGATGCCGGCTTGGAGCACAGCCCTGCCTGTGGTTTGGGTTTCCTCCTCCCCCCGGCCCAGCCACTGACGCGGCTTCTTTCCTCCCCCCAGACACGCCGAAAGTCAGCAGAAGCACATGGCAGAGAAGATGCCAGCAAAATGAACCCCGGAGCCCCGGGAACAGAGCTCGAGCGAGGCTTCATTTTGCTTCTGTGTGTGTCCAAGCGCTGATGTCCACGGTGGCGCACAAGAAAACCAGTGTTAGTCATTGACCATGTCTGAAGCTTTATGTCCGGTGATTGGCCTCTGCTTCTTAATTTATTTTAATTTTTTTACTCGTGCCACTAAATATCAGGCATTTTAATAATATTATTACAAAAAAATGTACAGTACTTATAACATTATAAATCATGGGTGAGAAGAGAGGGTAGTTTAACTTTATTTTTGTTTGTTTAGAGATTTTCAGTTGAACGATATTTTACCATTGACTACTTTTTTATTCTTCACTGTAGTTTTAAAATAAAGAAACTGTACTTGACGGTGCTATACAAGTCAAAAAAATACATGCCTGCCTCGTAGTGAAGTTGTAGCTTTCAGTAATATGTATATTTTAATCAGTTTTCAACATTTTGTGAATGTTGACTACCTGACATTCATTTTTAGATGTGCTATTAACATTCGGTTGGATTCAGAGAGTTACCTTGAAAGTTTTATGTATAAATATGTAAAATAAAAATTTAAAAAATTGTTTCATATGATACGTCTTTTTGTTGCCTAGTGGTTGACTTTGGTGATGCACCAGTAATGTATTCCTCCAACTAAATGTGCAATTCCTAATTTGTCATCACCAGAAAGAGCCTTTTTTTTTTTTTTTTTTTTGCCGATCGCGTGAAATTATGGAGAAAAGACAGGATTTTTGTAGAGCTATTTATTTGTGAGTTCATAATGTATGTACGACATGGATTTAAGAGATTCTTATACAATAACATTCACTGGGCCCTAATGTTGTGACTATTGTTAGAATCAGCAGGCACATACCATAGATGGGATGTTTTTTATATTTTATTGCCTGGGCTAAATATTTAAATGACTCACCGATGTCAGAAATAAATAAAAAAAAAAATCTATGTTAAAAATCTAAGCAGCATATTAAATGTATTATATATGGTAATTACTCACCTCTCTGCCTTTGGGCTGGGCTCCCCGTTAGTGGCTGCGTTCATTAGCTGAGAGCCGGATGTGTCCTCCCCTGCGCGTACAGGCGGAGGGACACTGGGAGACTAATAGGCCTGTCTCCAACCCTCATTTATTTGATTTAATGCTGAAACAGCTCGGCCATCCCCTTCCTAAGGCTGCCGGGCCGTAGCTGGCAGCAGACAAGCGTTTCGCCCGCGCCAGCTTTTTTTACATTTTAATTCTTTTTTCCTCGGGGGCAAATCCATCTTAGCGAAGGGTCTGGCTAATGTCTTATTCAGGGTGTTTTCAGAAAAGCATGAGCTGCATTAAAATTTCATCCCCCGCCAAGAATGTATTTTGTAAAATGACTTCTTTCCCCCCCCCCCCACTCTTTTTTGCAGAAAGTGCAGGTTATGGAGGCGCCAGCCCTCGGCGGGGTTTGGTGGGGCTGGGGAGGGAGGGGGGGTGTGCTGGTTTAACTTAGGGTTGTTTTTCCTTTCCCAGGAGTTGCTCCAGGGGCTTTCCAGTGGACAGTCCCTGTCCCGCAGTCCCCATGGGGGCCCGTGTCCCGTGTCCCATGTCCCTGCCGGGCAGTGTCCCCGAGCTGTGCCTGCCCCTGGCTACTGCAGAAAGATGCTGGGATGGATTAAGCTGGAAAGCCCTCGCCTGCAGACCAGGGATGATGTAAACTCTTTATTTTTCTTTCTTTTTTTTTTAATCTATGCAGAAAATTATATATATATATATATAGGGGGTGTTAGTTTCCCTGTAGCTCTTGGTTATCTTGATGCTGTTGCCTGCATGTGGGGAGACCTGCTGGATTTTATATTTCTGCTCTGTAAAAATGCCGTATTTGCAGCGCTCTGAAGCCAAAACCGTTGCGGGGGGGGGGGGTGGGGGGGGGTGCACGGAGCTGGTGCCTCCATCAGCAGCGGCTGGTCAGGTATCGGTGGGGAGGTGCTGGCTGCTGGATTTAAAGCGTGAACAGCAAAAGCCCCAAATACAAAAAAGTTTGCTCTCAGCTTTAAAAAAAAAAAAAAAAAAAAAAAAGTAAGAAAGCCCCCGGGTGCTCCCAGGGAACCCCATGGCCGCCCCCCAGCATCGCCCCTGGTATCTGGTATCGCCCCCGGCAGGGTCCAGCTCATGGGGCACCGGGGTGAGGCAGCCTGGTCAGGCTGGCGTTTCGTTCCCTTGCTTAAGTGCCTTTAACTTGCTGAAGAGAACTAGTTATTCCGGTCACCTACTGCTGGTTTTCCCCCTTACATCCTTTGTGGGGGGGGAAGGGGTTGGGTTTTTTTTGAAGAAAAAGCGTGTTTCTGGGTAACTGCATCTCCTTGGCTCTGTGTCCCATGTACCGAGGTGTCGTGCTGGTGTGTACGATGGCAATGCTGTGGAATTAATGGATTAAATGACGTTTTTAAAAGAGAAAGGTGTTGCGTGGTGTCTGAGCTGCTGCCGCCGCCCGGTCATGGGCAATATGTATTTTGTCACCTGTTTCTTGCCGGGTATCAGTCACACTTTTTGAGTCTCCTGTGTCCTCCTGGGTGGGTTTTTGGTTCCTCTTTCCCTAGTCCCCACCAAACATAAACCATCTCGCACGGGATGCCAGACTTTGCAGGGCTTTCCTTCTGCAGGCTGCCCGCAGCTCACTGTGTGCAACGGGAAAAGTACCTCCCGGGACTAGAAGTCACCAAAAATACCTGATGCAGTCAGCAAAAACACCTACCCGCCCTGCCTGTGCATGGGGCAATGGGGATGGGGATTCCACGAGTTCCCCGCATCGCCCAGCCTGCCACCCTCCATGCACCAGCTGCGCTTGGCTGTAACTAATTCTTTCTCTCCACGGGGAATAGCTGCTCCTCGCAGCATGGGATTTTTGGTAGCCTCCATCCTTGAGGAGAATTTGAGGGGTTTGTTCTGCCTTGCTTTTTCTTTCTTTTTTTTTTTTTTTTTTTTTTTTTTTTTTAACTTTTTGACCTTTTTTTTCTTCCATGAATGGGGCATTTACACGGTTCCACTTGGGACTCCCAGTATCAATACTGTAACCCTGGAGCTGAATTCCCCGAAGAAGGCTCAAAGGGCTCTCAGTCAGAAGGTTGCTGTTGGGGGGGGGGGGGTGGTGAGCTCAGCAGGGACAGTAATAAACAGCTTCTGTTATGACAGTGGCCACTGCTCCACCCCAGGCCCCAGGATTCAGCATGCAACCATCAGGTGCCTGAAGCAGCCCCCATGCCCGGTGTACCTCACCCATAATTGGGGCGGGGGGGTGTGTGTGTGTGGGGAAAATGTGTTCATTTGGAGAAAACATTAAAAAAAATTAAAGGAAAGCCGAAGGGACAGGCTGTGGCAGGCAAATGTCCAGCTGCTGCCTGCAGCGATGCTGCCTCCAGAGATCAGTGACCCCCAGCAAAAACGTATATAATTCATAGCATGGGGGGGGGGGGGGATAATAAAAGGCAGCTGCAGAGCTGTGATAAATGTTGTCTCCTCCAGCTGGCGTCGCTGGCTGGGGCTGAGGGAGCACAAGGCAACGTGTGTGTGAAAACTGTATGACACCCCCCCACACTTTCTCCCTGCCTGGCACGGCATGGCCATGGGACTTGCATGGCCCCATCACTCCCAGCCTGTGTCACCGCAGTCCAGTGCCGAAACCACCAGCACATCACCCGCGGCAGGTCCTTGCTCATGGAGACCTGGGCACCACCATGCCTCACCAGCACTGGGGGCAAGGGACAGGCACAGAGCATTGCGCAGCTTGGAAACAGTTTTGGATCTTGTTTTTTAGCTGTTGCAACTTTTTTTTATTATTATTATTATTTCTTTGTGCGTGCTGCCTGAATAGCTGGGCAGGAAAGGACCTGCACCATGTCCTGTCCCCCATCACGCTCTCCTCTGGCACCCCTTTCCTCAACCGTACCTGGCCATCCACGGGAAATTCTGCTTGCTTTTCCTTGCCTGCCTCCAGCTGGTCTCACAACATGTTTCTTCATTTTTTTTAAGTGGTCTCTTGGTTCTAAACTCACCTATGCTTGAAAAGCATGAAATGTTACATTAAAAAAACATTAAAAAAAGAAAAGTGAAAAAAAAAAAAATCATTCTGATGTGTGAGTTGATAACATCCCGCTGACGTTTAATCAGCCCTTGGGAACAGAGGCATGCTTTATGAGCCACACGCTTCCTCTCAAACAAACCTTGCGGCTTGGGTTCCCCTTTTATTTTTTTCCTCCCTTTTTTGGTGACACACACACACACACACCCCCACCGCCCATGTCCTGGTCACCACGGAGGAGCAGCACTCGCTGTACACGGGGCTCGCTGCACATCATCTTGCTGGGCACGCAGGTACCGCCATGGACCGTGGCCACGTAAAACCATAGCAGAGCATACACACAGTCTTTTACTTATTTTAGCCTTTGGAGGCCAGGCACTAACAAACTTAGGAGAATTAAGTCAGGTGTGGATTCAGACGAGAAGGGCCGGGGTGGTGGAACACGACCCTGTGCTTGCTGCCTGCGGGGTCCCTGCTCCCAGCCCACTTGAGGACGTCCCCGGTTGCTTTGCGCTGCTGCCAGGGAAGGCGATTAGCATGAAGGCACTGGATTTTACCTCTTCAAAGCAAACCCGTCCTTGCACATCCCCAAGGGAGGCTCAGCTTTGCACAGGGCATCCCCAAGGAAAAGCCGTCGGGGGTGGGGGGGCTTACGGTCCACACTCGCTTCCCTGCAGAAGCCTACGCCCACTCCCGGGGAGTTTCTCTTCCTTCTTATTGTAAAGCAAAGTGAAAGCCATGCGTGTGGGACCCTTCGTCCTCCACCCGCCGCCCCAGAGGTGACTAGGGACATCCCGCACGCTGGGCAGCAAAACCACTGCGAGCTTTGGCAGCGAGTACCAAGCCTTGCTTTGGTCACTCGGTAGGATTAGACCTTCCCTCTTCACTTAGATCAACCATAAGCTCCTTTTTAGTGGTGAAATGTTATTTTTTAAAGTCTTTGACAGTGAAGGGGATAAAAGGATCAACGCAAAATAAATGATCCCAATTCTCAGTGGTTCATGACTTCACAGAATCACAGAATGGTAGGGTTGGAAGGGACCTTCAGAGATCATCTTGTCCAACCCCCCTGCCAAAGCAGGGTCACCTGCAGCAGGTTGCACAGGAAAGCGTCCAGGTGGGTTTGGAATGTCTCCAGAGAAGGAGACTCCACCACCTCTCTGGGCAGCCTGTGCCAGGGCTCTGTCACCCTCAAAGTAAAGAAGTTTTTTTCCTCATGTTGACATGGAATTTCCTGTGTTCCAGTTCGTGCCCATTGCCCCTTGTCCTGTTGCTGGGCACCACTGAGAAGTGTCTGTCTCCATCCTCTTGACACCCACCCTTTAGAGATTGGTAAGTGTTGATGAGATCCCCTTTCAGTCTTCTCCAGGTCTCTCCGCCTTTCCTCATAAAAGAGATGCTCGAGTTCCCTGCTCATCTTCGTAGCCCTTCACTGGACCCTCTCCAGTAGTTCCTTGTCTTTCTTGAACTGGGGAGCCCAGAACTGGACACAGTACTCTAGACGTGGCCTCACCAGGGCAGAGCAGAGGGGAACGATGACCTCCCTTGACCTGCTGGCCATACTCTTCTTGATGCCCCCCAGGATACCATTGGCTTTCTTGGCCACGAGGGCACATTGCTGGCTCATGGTCAACTTGTTGTCCACCAGGACTCCCAGGTCCCTCTCTGCAGAGCTGCTTTCCAGCGAGTCAACCCCTAACCTGACCTGATGCATGCAGTTATTCCTCCCCAGGTGCAGGATCCTACACTTGCTTGTGTTGAACTTCACTGGGTTCCTCTCCACCCAACTCTCTAGCCTGTCCAGGTCTCACTGAACAGAAGGCACAGCCTTCTGGTGTGTCAGCCACTCCTCCCAGTCTTGTATCATCAGCAAACTTACTAAAGGTACACTCTGTCCCCTCATCCAGGTCATTGATGAATATGTGGAACAGGACTGGACCCAGTACTGACCAGTACTGGGGAACACCGGTAGCTATAGGCCTCCAACTAGGCTCTGTGACTCCAACTAGACTCTGCAAATACTAAATTTCCAGTATTTGATGCTATATTGGGATGCTGGCTCTGTTGCTGATGGAGCAACCGCCATGAAAGACTGGCAGCAGAGCCTGGACACAATGCTGCTCAGCACCGTACCCACCTACCCTCTGGCTTCCTAAGGACAGCGTGTTCGGGGAAGAAACACGACATCAAAAGAGAAGTGAAATAGTCACGGCTGTATGAAAAAAGGGAATTGCAAGGTTTCACATGGATCTCCTGAGCTGACAGCCTGCAGGCAGCAGCCATTTCCAGGCAGCTGGCTCAGCACTCCTCCACCTCCCAGCGGTGAAACTGCCGACAGAGCTGTGGGAGGAGGAATTTTCCCAGGTGTTGGCCTCAGCCCACCATGGAGGTAGGGCTGACACCCCCAAACAGGCACTAGTTTGGAAAACTCCCATCAGACACTCAGGGAGTTTTGCTGGAGTAACCAGCACCAAAGGCTGCAGCCAAGGCTGTAGGAGACTGACCCCACCAAAGCAAGACTAAGAGCTGGCGAGGCACTCTGCAGAGCTCTGCAGCTCCAAACCACATGGAGATTTACTTTTGGGCATCGGGAAGGGATCCATGTCACTGTGCAAGACCACCCATCCTGCATCTTCCTGCTGCCTTGGAATATGAGGTCTGGGATGAAAAGGGACACCAGCCCCCAAGTCCAAGCACAGGTCAAGAGCCTGCAACAGATGCTTTGGGTTGGAAGATGTGCCTACAGGTTGCACAATCATATTTGGGGTGCCTTTGAGTTCAACATCACACCAGCAGCCTGCAGCTTAGCACAGCCCACTTGGAAATGGTTTGGGTCTCCTTTAAAGCCCTTGTATGGCCAACAGATGGAGGTAGCCATGAGCAAAAATTAAGCCTCTGTGCTCTGGGTGCCTTCACCAAGGGAAGGACAGCACCTGGAAGTGCCACAGGCCCTGTCTACGCACCAAACATAGGGCTTCTTCTTCCTCGGGCTTGAATTTGCTTTTTGTGGTCAACGCCCAGCTCCAGTGTGGGGAAACAAGACCGACTGTTGCAGTTCGTAGCGCCCAAAACACATGGTTTCAAGTCACCCCATTTAATTTTCTGTACTCTATGCAAAATACGAAATTGTAAATTTTTTTCTTAATCAACACCAGGGGTGGATCCCTGGGGACAGCTGAAGCCTCATTTATAGCGCTGTCATGTATTTTCTCCTCTCCGTACTATGTCTCCTCCAAGCTAGCAGTAACAAGCTGGTTGACGAGCTGGGGGCTGCCCTTCTGCTAGGACATGTGGAGTAGCTGATGCTGCCTTGGCCTGGGAGTAAGATACCCAACCTGAAAGAACCAGCTCTTCTGACAATCCTTGCCCAGCCGTGCAGCACTCGGTTGCCACAGTTCCTCCCTGTCCAAGACCCCTTCTCCCCAGGAGCTGCTGTACCTTATACGACCTCAGCTGTGACCCTGTCCCCAGCACAACAATTCCCCTCTAAGGGTGACGTCAAGCCCAGCTCCAGGGCCGCCCCGCCGTGGGATGCAGGGCTGCCCCACACTTATGTGCTCAGCAAGTTTCTTTACGAGCAGCAGCTTCCTCTTCCAGCACAGGAGGACCCAGATGTCATCCCTCACGGAGCGAGCGATGAGCCCGGTTGCGGTTGCATGACTGACCGTGCCCTGAAGATCCTCGTGGCTCCACAAATACATGAACAGCAGCTTCTTCAGGTTAACTGCAAATCCTTTGCTCCCTGCCAGTTAGGGCTTTGTAGCATGTATTGCCTAGCCAGCTGTGCACAGGAGGAGACATACGAGTGCCAGGCCATGGTGAGAGGCAATTGAGGTTCAAACACCCACAAGACGACCTCAAGGGAAGAATCATTACACACCTAAGGAAAAAAAATAAAATCCAATATGTATGAGCATAGCTCATGGCTCTCCAAATCCCTCTTCTAATTTCAGAGGGCTGCTCCTCCGGGCGTGGGGTACCACGACTGCTGCTCCTCAGGGCTGTTGGGGTCAAGGGCTCTGTGTGCTACCCTGCCTCAGCACCCTCATTAACAGAGATGTGATGAATGAATCCTCATCACTGCCAGGATTAAGCCAAACACAACCAGGGAAACCTCCCGGAGCAGCAGCTGCTCCTCGACTTGCGGTGAAGCAGGAGATCCTCACAAAGGGCTCTTGGTGACACATGTCAGGGTGCCAGGCATCCCCTCCCCATCCCACCCTCAGCTGGTTCCTGCACCCCCACCCCGTGACAACAGGCACGAACCACAGCACAACCACCACAGAGCCCATGTCCCCGTATCACACCCAGATGCTCGTCCCTGGGCTCTGTGGTGGAGCCAGAGCCACCACGCTCACCCTAGTCCATGGAAATCAGGGATTATTCTGCCTAACGGGGCAGCACAGCCCGACCTGCCCCACGGCTGGCCCTGGGGATTTTTTTCACTTTCTCTGCACGTGGGCAAAATGCAGCTCTCCACTTTCGATGGCAGGAATGGGCCAACGCGTGCAGGTTCCCAGGACCCGATGGGGAGTCTGCTCCTCTGAGCAATCACACAGGCTTCAGGAGAAGAACTGGAAAGAGCTTACACATAATTATACAGCTTCAAACAGTTCAAATGTGGTGTTTCGTTCATGCCCTAATCAAACCAAATCCAGAAATTTCTATTTTGATTATTTGAAAACGAAAGCAAAGTTGATTGCAGCTACGTCAAAAATAGTTTCGCACATTAAATCTCTTAAGTCTCTGTTGTGTGACCCATGTTTTTGCCCGTTGCCCAGTGGCAGTGGGCAGAGCTGTAGCCGCAGCCCAGCAGCACACACAGCACGTACATTGCAAGAGCACCCGAGCAGATGCTGGACTCAGTACCGTCAACTTTCCCTTGCCGATGATAAAGCGTACAGCCAGATGTGAAATGAGTCATTAACCCACCGCAGACCCCCTCATTCCTATTTAGTGGAAGCCAGCTCAAGAAAACCAGCTCTCAGGCCCTGTGGGTCACCCAGTCTGTGTCCAGCCAGCTCCCCAAACCCACGGCGGATTAAAGCTGTGCCAGGAGAGATGCACATGCCAACTGGTGGCAGCTAAATCGAAAAGCTTTTTCTGCGGTGGCTTTCAGATGGCATTTTTAGGATTCAAACCTGCTTAATGCTTCCCAGCCTTTCCACATGGGCTCAGCAAAGCCCCGCTTCCCTGCTACCTAATTCCCTTGAACCCCAGACTCAGGCACTTTTGCAATCCTTTCCTCTTTCATTTCTGAGGATGAGGTAATCTGTAATTTGAAATCAGTGCAGCTGCCGCAAGTATCTTTAATGTTCTCATTCATGACGATTTGCCTGCGAGGTGGTCGCCTTCCCCATGGATTCAGCAAATGGAGCAAGCAAGTTAGCCCGTATACTTCCATGTTTCTTCGGGAATTACTGCTCACACAGAGCATCATTTATCCTGACAACCTACGAGCGCACATGAGCTGGGTGCTCTTTTTTCCTCAAGTAACTTGAACAAAAAGCTTCTATTTTCCAGTACCTGTTACAAGCAGGGCCTGCCCTTATCTGACCTGATGGGACTTAACCTCTGCGATCAGCTAAAATATGAATAATCTTTGGTCTAATGAGGATAATACGTATTCGATGTATTTGTGGTACTGGAAATTGGAAGTCAAATGGCACTTGCTCACACATGCAATCCGTACTTTGCTCACACTCTGCTCACACGTGCAATCTTTGCTCCTGCAAGGACATCGGCTGCTTCAGTCCCTCCTAGTGACCATTGCAGGGTCCAGGATGTCCCTGCCCATCCCTCCAGCACGTGCAGACAAAATACCGCCCTGTGATGCCACAAGGGCTGGAGAGACATAATTTTCTTCTAATAATTGCTTTGGTGGAAAGGACTGGTCCCTTTCCCACCTTTCCCATGAACACCTAGGGGCCATAATCTCCTTTTGGTCAGGGCTTCATTTCACTGAGACTGCTTTTTTTTTTTTTTAAATGCTAACCAAGGTATAAAAAAAAATATGAAATGTGTCCCTGTATAGAAACTGTCTGCCAGGGGAGCGCTTGACCCGGAGGAGCGGTGTGGGGAGCCAGCGATGCGCTCCCTCCCACCCATACAGCACATCGCAAAGTGCTTCACCCTGGTGCAAAATCCTGGGCAGAGCATTCCCCGGGGCGGCGGGTGCTCGAATAACTCCTACCAAATACACGTTCTTGGGACTGGAGCTTGGTTCCCTCTCTCATCGGGGGAACGCTCTGACCATGAGTCATGCCAGCAGCTCTCCGGGTATCCCCAGGCACTCGAGACTCTGACCCATGCACCTCAGTAAGTATTCTCGGGTATTAAATCATCAGCTGGCTCAGCACCAAAAGCACAGGCACTTTTCCCATCCTGCTCCTTCAGGACTGCTTGAAGGGTTGAATCCATCGTTAATGTGATTTGGACAACCACATTGCAGCAAAGAAATGCAAAAAAACCTTTGCCCTGATGCATCTCCTGGTCAACCAATATCACCTCTCCTTTTTTTTTTTCCTGGGTGCAAGACCACTGCTGGGTGAAACGGCAAACACAAAACCAGCAAGAAGAGAGCAAAACTACGGTCACCCCCTTCTCCATCACAGCTGTCCTCCTGCCTGCCCCATTAGGACAGAGCCACAGCAGCTGAACGCACAGAGAGGAGATAGAAGGGACGGATGAAAGAAGAGAAAAAAAGTACCCAGGGGTGAGAAAAGCTGCAGTGGGTGAAAACAGAAAGTGAGAGTGAAAGAGGGACCTCGAAAGTGCTGTCAGGCTGGCAGCGCTGTGCTCAGCAGAGGCCAGCACTCCCTCCCCACACACAAAACCACAGGCACCACTAGCACCCGTCACATTACTCACCCGGGTGTTTTCAGGGCTGGGGTGGCAGAGAAGACAAGGAGACAAAGGACAATCTCATGGGGCTCCTGAGGTCCCGGGGTGATGGGCAGGAGAGGCACCACTGCTCTGACGGAGGGAACAGGGGATGAACATGGTGCCCCAGCCCACGGCGCCTGCCCCTCCGCACTGCAGCACCATCCAGCCCCGTGAAGGTCCTCACAGGAGCTTTTTATTTCTATTAGTGTCATAAAACATTAAAACAAAACCCACAGGGGTGACGGGGAGTTTTAACCACATCACCAACCCTGTTTCTGTGGGTAAGGGTTCCTGGAGCTTGCCCGCATCTCTTATTTTCTGTAAAGCGTCACAACTTCGGTACGGCGATCCCTTAGAGTGACAATGCTGAGATTGATGTGAATGTTCCTTTAATAGAAAGCTTTGCAGTTAACCTTGCAGTAAACGCAGCTGGCTGATAATGGGTGAAAAAAATCAACTCCTAGATCCAATTGAAAAAGCTGCTGAAAAAATTTGGGACAAAAAAGCATAACTCTTGTCTTATCTCAGGCATACACTGATTCAGAAAAAAACCTTCCTCTCCCCACATGTTCTAGGATGCTCTTCAAACAAGGCTCCCATTTCGGTGTGAGAAGTTATCTGCCCAAAATGTAACCATTCAAAATACCTGTGTGGTTTTTCGGGAGCTACAGCACCTATCCAGGGGCGATGACCAGCTCCAGCCCTTTCCTGGGAAAGGCTGTGCCCTGGCACGTGGATTCGAGCTTTGGCGTGGAGCCTGCAAATAACACCCGCTGAATTTGGGGGTCCTCAGTCTGGCTGGCCACCTAAGGATATAAAAACTGCCAGGCTGTCACCTGAAAGCCAACGGCCAGAAACCAGCAGTGAAGAGCAGAAAAGCTGCAGTACGCGGCAGGGTCACGGGGAAAACCACATGAACTCCAGCGATGGCTGGAAGCGAGAAGAGCCAGGAGATGCAGGTGATTAACACCCAGGATCTTATGCGTCTCAGCGTGCTGACTGTGGGCTCAGGAAAGCCACTTTGACTCAGAAATAACATTTAATTATGTGACTTTAGCTCTCAAATCAATGAAACTCCAGCACATTCTCAGGGTTACGTATTTCAGGGGATTCCTCAATGAATAAGCACCAAAAGCCAAAAAAACACCAGGCAAGTTTCAAGTCTTTGCTTTCCCATTTAATGGACCCCAACACTTCTGTCAGGGAGGTTATTTTGATGAGATATATGACCCAGGATCTCCTGAAAAAAATATCCAGGATCAAAAAAACGACCCGTGATCAATCCTCCGTATGTTCTGAGAGCAGCAAGTAGTATAAAAATTAGTTTTATTTACTGAAGCATTCAGAAATCTTACTCTACACAACATTTTGCAGTTCTTTTTATGTGGCAACAATCTACAATTAACCGTCAGCCTAGCTGTGATATAATCATACTGCAGCTTTAATTTTTATATGTATAAAATTATTGCATAATTATATATATATATAATTATTGCATAATTATATATAATTATAATTATGGTGAAAAGGACCCTCCTACAAATAACCCACCTCTTCCCATTGAAGACACATTACAAGTTGCTACGTGACCTTCACAAAGTGTTCGGGAGCTGGCCTGCTAATGAAGAAAATTCAGGTAATTTGGCAGGTTACAGGAGAATTAACACCACGCAACCAGAGACCCGCTTAGGAAATATCCCTCTCCCCCCCCCCGTTTCACCGCAGCACACAGCTGACGATGGAGAGGACGGCGTGTGATGTTCGTGGCTCTTCTTACGTAGCTTAGTCTGAAAGCAAGGTAGTCTTCATTTAGCTTGGACATTGAGAGCAACCATGAAGACAAAAATTAGATTGCTATTCATTAGAGGGGAGAGAAGGCAAGCCAAGACTGAAACAAAAGTTTATAGCACCCCAGCGCCCCGTGTCAGCGCACATTTCCAGGAACCTCCCAGTTTTTTTAGAAGAGTGTGGCTGGAGAAGATCCTATTTGTCATCACTCGCATATACGGTCCTCAAAACTAAACTGAGCTGAGGGATTTGGGGGTTTGGGTTTTTTTCTAATTGGGTTTCTTTATTATTATTGTTTTTCCTTTCTTTTTCAAATAGGATTTTTAAGTATTGTTTTGGTTGAGTGCAGTGTAGCCAAGAACAGAGCTTCATCCAGTTTTGACTACAATAATGTTACAGTTTTATAGCCAGACCCAGAACGGTTCTTATTTTTCTCAGGAGGTTAATTTCAGCAAGAGCAATTTATGGTTGAAATAAAGTCAGTGGAATTACATTTTCTCGTGTAAAATCATACATCTTCTAACAGTTTTAATAGACTGTGGTATGCAATTACTGCACTGTATCTCTAAATGCGTACATGATATATCCCGATCTTTTGTTGCTTTAATAACAAATGCATCACCCCACCTCTATAATCCTTCGTTTGCCTGATGAGATGGGTACCTGAGATCAGGACACAATATGCCATAAAAAGAACATTAATTTTTCAATTTCAAAAGAACTTGCTGTTCACTTTTTGATGCCGCCGACACAGAAAATATTACTAAGTCTGCCTCACAAAAATAATATTAATATTAGGTGTTAGGCTAAGGAACATCAAAGGCCAAGCTATAGATCTGCGGTTATTCCCATTTTTCAGCTAAGGCAGAAAGTTGGTTAGTGCCTGGGATGGGACCAGCCCGGCAACTGCAGCACCAGCCCCGGGGGTGAGAGGGGGTCGATTCACCTCCTCCGGGCTGGCCACGAGACCGTGCTCGCCCTGGGCAAAGCAGACAGACACAGAGAAGCTCAAAGGGCAGACGGTACACAGTAATTCTTGAGATGCTTCATTCAGGCTCAAGACTGGTCAAGGATGCTTTGAGATGGAGGAGGCAGACAGATGGATGAGGTTAGGAATGAAAAACAGATGTAACATCTGCCCAGAATAAAGGTATCATTAAGACTTTATTACCACATTGCCAGGGCCCAGCAGTTAATACCTCAGACTTCACTTTGAGACAAATCTAGATGAAAAGTGCCTTACACAAGAGCACGCTTGCATTCAGTCCCTGGCCGAAACACAAGCGCAGCCGGGCAGAGAATACAGATGTGGTACAAATCGGGCAAAAGGAGCAGAAACTGGTCAGGCTCAACTCACCACCCATCCAAACCAGCACAACCACCACGTTAACACCATGTTCAGCATCTGCCCCAGCGACTCACACCGCAGTACACATGGAATTGGTGCTCCAGGGGGTATTTGAGTCTGCAGAGTGTGATTACAAGTGCTGGAGCTTCAACGGTTCCTTGGATTTACCACCTCTGATCCTGCAACAGGTGTACAAGGATCTTCGGCAGCCCGGCGTGGCAAAGACTTCTGTTTCGCATGCTATTGGGAAAATAAATGAGTGGTGACAACGGTACCATTCGGGCACGGTTCTTTATAGATAATTGAGAAAAAGCTTCCTATTTCTGAAACAGCAAATGTAGCAACATTCATTTATTTCTTCTTCTATTAGGAAAACATACACTCACCAGTATTAGAATATATTCCATTTTATCAGCAAATTAAACCCACCCCATGTTTCAGTAACATATTACTTAATCGATGGGCTGAGGGAGCATTGACCATGAAAGCACTTCTGCTTTGGGAACACCTGTGCAACAACAGAACATTCCTTGCAAATTACCTGTGAGCCATGTATCATAAGAGATAAAAAATCACATGAAGAAAGCAAAATATAGCTCAAGGTTTTGCATAAAAAGGAACCAGAAGTGTCCTACTTGTATGGCTGTCCTACTTGTGTAGCCTGTATTTGTCAGCCCCCCCATGGCTGGGGGCTGCTGGGGGACCCTTTGGAGGTGAAGCTCTCCATGAAGATGCCCTTGCCATCCTAGCCAGCTTTCTGCAGCCTGTGGGGGGGAAAAAATAGCTCAATTTTTTTCCCCCACCTCACTGCCTGGGGTCACAAACAAATCCCTCCGGTGGCTGGGACCCAGCAGCAGGAAGGAAAGTCCTCTCCTGGCCGGTGAGACCATTGAGAAGAGGCACCTCCAAGCACAGCTTCCCTTGAGATAATTGTTCTGTGCACAATGCCCATTCAACAGCAGCTGCATTCAGAGACCTCTGGAGGTGTTTGAGCTAAACGTTTCTCCTTTCACACAAATAACCGTAACTAATATCCCAGCACATGCCAAAGTGCAGCGCAGGACTGCCATAAACCAGAAACTGTTGTCCAAGTTGTGCATCAGTGCCCCCACCTGAAGAAAACCCTCATGCCCTGCTGCTGAGGGCAACACTACGACTGAACATCGGGCAAGGAAACCTGGAAAGCCAACCCGATGCCTTTTCAAGAACGCTCATGCAAGCACACACCGAAGGCCTCTTTCACTTCTGTGTCAGAAATAAAAAAAGTCTCCTACACAAGATTAAAACCACAGCCCACAGCCTAATGACTAGTGCAGAAATGGAAAACACACAGTGAAATTGGAAAATTATGCAGTGCTGGTATTCTAGCAAAGCAAGTCTCTAGACACACCACAACCTTCTTATGGGAAACAAGATGTCAATTAAAATAAAAAGAATCTGAAAATGCGATATAAAACTCTTGATTCATCCTGCTCCCTTCCAAGTTGATAGCAAAATTCCCATTGACTTCACGGCAGACCCTACGGATAGAAAAATTTTCTACAGCTTTTTGGCCAGGCTACGAATGGCCACGTGCAAGATGAATTAATATTGAAATATGTGGTGATTATACCAAGTATATTAGCAAAAAGCAAGTTTACAGGCAGGTTTTCATGAATTTTCATTAATAACATCTGTCACGGTTTAACCCCAGACAGCAACTAGCACCACGCAGCTGCTTGCTCACTCCTCCCCCCAGTAGGGTAGGGAGAAGGAGAAAAGGAGACAAAGACAGTTTAATAGACCGGTAACCAAAGAGAAAAAAAATAATAATAGTCATAATAATAGTAGTAATAATAGTAATAATGGTAAAAGTATATACAAAATTAAGTGATACAACACAAGGTGCTCTCACCACTTGAGGACCAGTTGCCTTTCCCAAGCAGTGATCACAGATTCCTGCCCCCCCCAGCAATCCCCATTTATATACTGAGCATAAAGTCTATGGTATGGAATATTCCTTTGTCCAGCTTGCCCTGTTTATGCTCCCTCTCAGCTTCTATAGGAAGCTGAAAAAGTCCTTGACTTAATATAAGCATGGGAACAGAGCATGTCTCCTATGAGGGAAGGCAGAGACACTTGGGTCTGTTCAGGCTGGAGAAGACTGAAAGGGAATCTCATCAACACTTACCAATCTCTAAAGGGCGGGTGTCAAGAGGATGGGGACAGACCCTTCTCAGTGGTGCCCAGCAACAGGACAAGGGGCAACGGGCACAAACTGGAACACAGGAAATTCCATCTCAACACGAGGAAAAAAACTTCTTTACTTTGAGGGTGACAGAGCCCTGGCACAGGCTGCCCAGAGAGGTGGTGGAGTCTCCTTCTCTGGAGACATTCCAAACCCGCCTGGACGCGTTCCTGTGCCACCTGCTGCAGGTGACCCTGCTTTGGCAGGGGGGTTGGACAAGATGATCTCTGAAGGTCCCTTCCAACCCTACCATTCTGTGATTCTGTGATTACTTAGCAACAACTAAAACAGTATGTGTTAACAACATTATTCTCATACTAAATCCCAAACACAGCAGCTAATAGGAAGAAAATTATCCCAACTGAAACCGGGACAACACCTCATCATTAGACATAGTGCTTAGAGATATGGCTTAGTGATGGTTTTTGTCAGAGTTAGGTTGATAGTTGGACTAGATGATCTGAAAGATCCCTTCCAACCTAGGCAATTCTACGATTATAGTTTTTAACAATAAAGAATGGAAATGTAAAAGCTTATCTACGGGTCATGCACGTACTTTCAGTAATTCTTATTTTTCTCTAAGCTGGCTGCCCACTGAGTGCAAAGGGAATAGTCCTGAATAAAGGACTTCCAGCCTCCGCAAGCGCCCAGCTCTGCCCCGCAGCATCCTCAGACAGGCTCAGCGCCGGCAGCGACCCCCGCAGCTGCAGCTCCGGGCCGGGCTCCCCCGCCCCCCGCCCGCAGTGCCGGGATTCCCGTCGGGGCGGCGGCCCCGCCGCTCTCGGGATGAGTGATGGCAGCCCCCCGGCCCGGCCAGCCTGCTAGAAAAGAAAGGAGAAGAGGGGGAACTCCCGCTCCCGCCGCCCCATAAAAGCCGGCGCCGTCCCGCCGTCCCCGGCACCTCTCCCTCGGCAGCGGGATGGAGCAGCGCGGCGGCAGCGCGGGCAGCGCAGGCAGCGCGGGCAGCGGCGGGCAGGCAGCGCCCCGCAGCGCCGCCGGACGGGTGTGCAGGCAGCGGTGCGGGCCCTGGGCGCTGCTGCCCAGGCTCTGCCTTGCGCTGGCCCTGCTGACACCCGTCCGGGCGCTGCCGCCGCCCCCCCGCCACCGCCTCGCCGAGGGGCTGAGCCGCTCCCGGGAGATGCTGGAGGCCGCCAAGGCCTCCCTCCACCGGCTGAAGGTCTGCCAGGGGCCCGGCGAGAAACGGGCCGGGGCGGGGAGTGGGTTGGTGAGGGGACAGGGGCAGGCGATGATGGGACGGTGATGGTACCCAGGAGGGCAGCGGTGGTTCCTAGATGGGCGGTGATGGGTTGGTGAGGGTACCCGGGAGGGCAGTGATGGGGTGGTGAGGGTGCCCAGGCAGGAGGTGATGGGATGGTGAGGGTACCTACCCAGGCAGTGGCAGTGGTGGGACAGTGATGGTACCCAGGAGGGTGGTGATGGGTGGGTGAGGGTACCCAGGCAGGAGGTGATGGGTTGGTGAGGGTCCCTACCCAGGAGGGTGGTGATGGGTTGGTGAGGGTACCCAGGCAGGAGGTGATGGGTTGGTGAGGGTCCCTACCCAGGAGGGTGGTGATGGGTTGGTGAGGGTACCCAGGCAGGAGGTGATGGGTTGGTGAGGGTCCCTACCCAGGAGGGTGGTGATGGGTTGGTGAGGGTACCCAGGCAGGAGGTGATGGGTTGGTGAGGGTACCTACCCAGGCAGTGACGGGGCAGTGATGGTACCCAGGCAGGCGATGATGGTATCCAGGCAGGAGGTGATGGGTTGGCAAGGGTACCCAAGCAGGCAGTGATGGGGCAGTGACGGTATCCAGGAGGGCAGTGATGTGTTGCTGGAGGGTGGATGCTCTCTGTAGACTCTCTTTAAGACTCCATACCTGATCTTTGCTTGCGTGCCTCCCTTGACCAGCCCTTTAAGATGGGGATTTACTCAGGTGTCTTTTTCAACCCTTGTTCACTGACCCCCACAGAAACACGCACAGCGTTAGTGGCGCTGGCAGCACAGCAGCGGCCGATCGAGCGCTCTCATTTTCGCTCTGAGGCGCCTGCAGAGCTGACTCAGGAAATACCTGGTTCCAACACTGCTGTTGTGTTCGCTCGTTGTTGCTGGTGTCATTGGCTTGGTGCTGTAGCATCTTTCTGCACTAAAGCTCCCTGTCAGTAGTGGCAAGGGGATTTTTTTTTTTTTTTTTTTTTGCTAAAATTCCCTGCTATTGTTAATAAGCTTCACCTCAGAGAACCGCAAAATCCCCTACCACTAAATAGGTGCATTGCGCCTCGCTTGCAGCGGGTCAGTTAGCACAGTTAAATGTCTATGCGGATGGTATTCATTGTTTTTCACATTCTAAGAGATACTTTACATTTGAAACTATAGCAACATAAAGCTCTCAATAGATTTGGTGTCTGAGAGGATAATTTAAAGTAATGGAGGCAGCGCAACTCGCAACAACATATAAACCAAATCTGTGCAAAGCCTGAGCTTATTCCCATTAAACGCAACTGCCACATGCATTTCAGTCTCTGTTTTCTAGCTTTTGTACTGAACTGTAGTCCTCACACAGCCTCATTCCTAGGATTCAGCAAAGCGCAGGCAGCTGTGACACATCACTTATAATTGTGTTTATTTACATACATATGCACGGTGCCATGAAGCTGTGTCAATGACCCTTTTTTACGCCCTTTTTAACACAGGAGCTCAACACCCTGGGATTTGAATGTATCCTTGAAGAGATTGATCTTGAAGATATCACGAAGAATCACATCAACACGATAAAAGCTTGTATATCTGAAGATACAGGGGTAAAAAAAAAAAAATATATCCAGTTTCAGCATCATATTTTCGTGGAACATAGCAGACATACATAATTCACACTTCCACAAAATCACCATGTCTCGTTTCTTCTTTAACTTGCAGACTGGAAACTGTACAGCACTGGAAAGATCTACTTTTGATACGGTAAATTGCAGGTTTCCCCAAAGAACCCTTCCTTTTGCCTGTTGTGCGTTTAAAGCGTGTAACAACAGCTTCCTGCACTTCCTAATAATTCTGATGTTTGCAGAGTAAATGCCTGCAGGGCATCTACGAGGATCTGAACGCCTACAGGGCAGAGCTGAAGAACTTCAATGATCAAAAGGTGCTGGCAGCTATTGACGAAATGATGAAAGTAAGTATTCCGGTCTCCTTCCTTTCTACTATTTCTGTCTTAAACCAGAGTTTTTAATCCAGTTTCCTCCTTTCTGTAGTCAGTTGAACAGTGACCTTTCTTTAATCTGGTAATTTAAAAAATTACCTGTTAATGTTTTTCCTAGAAGGGACTTGATGCTCATGAATTGTGTCTCGCACTTCCTATTTTTGCCTTGCTGATATAATATGGTCAACGCATCAGGACTCGGATGTATGGCTCCTTAGCAGCGATCCTTCTTTCTCACTGCTCCGCTCCCGCAAGGAGATGGGGTACAGGATTGTCTGCCAGTTCCTCAGAGAACTCAAAAATAGAATAAAAGATAGAGTAAAAGGGACATAGCTCTATTTCTCTTCCAAATACAGAAATATAATACACCTGGTATACTGAATATGACATGGGGTGTACTGAACTTTGAGAAGTATTACTGGTGAGTAGAGGGAATAGATGCTAAAAGCTTGTTTGTTTGTTTAACAAAAGCTAACTAAAAAAAAAAAAAAAGTTAATTGCCTTTGTATCGGCACAGCGTCTCACAATAGCTTGGAGATTCTGGCCACGGGCAGATGAGCTCAGCCTAAGGGGTCACTAGACAAAGCTGGCCGTAGGCTTATTATTAAAAAAGCATCTTTATTCTTAGTCAGAAAGAGCCTTTGTACGTGAATGGATGTTTTTAGCCCGAGGAAAGTACAGCTAGCTTACTACTAAATATTAATTATATAATTAAATATTTTAAACTTCTCATTTATGAGAATGCATTCTTCTTTCTAAGTCTTCTCATTTATCGCTCAGGGGTTGAAAAAGTTAAAGAGGTCTTTTTTTTTAGCCACTTTCTGGTGATCGTTTTGTAACGCCCTTACCTTTTCCCAGGCCCTGAAGACGGGCAGTGGGAGCGCGCCGCAGCCCCCCGCCGGCGCGGGTCTGACTTCCTTCAAAGCGCGGATGAGGCTCTGCGGCATCCTTCACGCCTTCCGGATCCGTACGGTCACCATCAACAGGGTGATGAGCTACCTGACCTCTCCAGAGAGCTCACTGTGAGCTCCCAGCCCTCCGGCACTTTGGGTATAAATCTGACCTAAAGATGTTCTGAAGAAAAAAAAAAAAAAAAAAATAGGGTCAACACCCTGCGAGGTGGTTTGGGATTTTTAAGGAATCTAGCATATGATATTTCACAAAGTTTGTTATACATCATGTTTTAGCGAGATGTTGTCAATGCCTTTTAAGCTATCATGTTAAAATTCTAGATTTCTAGAAAATAAGCTACATCGTAGTTCCAAAATGTTCTCGAACCACTGAACACTCAACCGTAATTTATCTTAACTTTTTTATTTATTCAGACGTAATTTTCAGAAATTGAAACATATTTGTAATAATCAACTTATTTATGATTATATTCCTTATTTATTCTATTTATTGCTTAATAAAATTAAAGTTTGCATGAAAATTTTTGTGGATTTTTTTTTTCCTTCCTTGAGATGTAACATGAATACTCTTAAAATACTTTGAACATTGCTGGCCTGTAAAGATCACAGTAACATTCAGCACTGGTTTCATATTTTAAAATCCTGTTTCCGTCTTCTTACTTACATCAGATGCGTTGCTTGTGGCTTTTCTCTCAGATTGAGCACTCGGAGCAACCCCCTCGGTTTCATCCTCGTTTACAGCGATTTTCCAGCCGGTTACATAGTTTCCGGGGTGAAATCCTGGCCCCACTGAACTCAATGGCTAAATTGTTTGTTTCAGCGAGGCAAGGATTTATGCCGAGCTTTGGAGGCCGGGAGGGATGCCGGGTGCCGGCAGCGCATCAGCCTGCGCAGACGAAGGCGTCCATCCCCTCTTTGTCGGGTCTGCCCTCGCCCCAGCAGTGGCTTTGGCCACATCCCATGCCGCCTCCACTGCCCCTCATCGCCAGCACCTTGTTCTTCACCTCTCTCCCCTCGCTTGGTTCCTCCAAGCTCTGCCCTCTTTGGGGACCCCCGAGCATCCCCCTGTGATGCCGAGGGGCTGGTGGGACCCCCTGCTCTTCCAGATGCCGAGGGGATAGCTGCCATCCTCATCCTCTCCCCTCTTCCCAAGGTGTTGGTGTCACCTGCGCACCACACCAGCCCTTAACGTGTAACCTTATAAACATTATAATGTAATCTTATAAATATTATAATCTTTATAAACTCCCACCGCTTGAGCCCTGCTCCCACAGACCAAGGGCAATGGAGACCAAGTCGTAAGGTAAGAGCAACCTCACGCTTTGGTGCCGTGATGGAACCGTGATGGTTTAATTCCTTCTGTCTGCAAGAACTGGCCAAAGCCAAACTGAAAAGCACAGAAATACAACATACTTTTTTTTCTAACAAGGCTTCTTTATTTTGATTTAAAGAACCTGAAGGTTGAAGACCTTATCATCTCCATTGACCGTCTGCTATGTTATCCAATTACCCTCATTATTATAAATAAACATCCTACTTCTAGCTTAGATTTACTGAATTCTGCTTTTGACCAGAGGATTCTATTAGAACTTCCTTTTTTATCAGGTATTTTAACGGTTCCCTTGATGTCAATTTTCGCCCCACTTGTCCCGGAGAGGAGCCAGGGGCAGCTCTGCCTGGGGCTGGAGAGCCCCACACGAGCCTCCCTGCCTCCCACAGCAATTTTTTCCCCTAAAATCCCCTTCGGCAGCAGAGCCCGCAGGGTCCTGAGCACCAACACAGCCCTTTTCATCTGCCACCCCCCGGGATCTACATAGCAGTGGGGCAGCAAAGATTGGAAAGACGGCCCACACCATACAGCAATCTTGCAACATTTCATCCAATAGCTAAAATAAAATTTCTTTAAAAATCCAAAATCATACATAAATAGTGTAAATGTTTCCGGTTTAATCCTTATTTTTTAAAAGTATGCTTTTTCTTTCATAAACATATGCAGAGGAAGATGATCAAAAGAACCCCGTGTCTTTAAAAACAAGACAATCTCCCATATCAGGTCACCGCTCTCTTCCGCAAATAACATTATTTCCAAATCTTTTCCAATTCTGTCGTATGTCATACGCGCACTGCCGAGAGAATAACAGCCTTCGCAGAGATTTTGGCTTCTCCCATTTTTGTTTAAGCACCTAATTCTATTCAAGTTAAAATTAATCAAGTAAAAAAAAAAAAAATTATAAAAAGTTTATAATACAAAAAAAATTATACAACGTAAAAAATTATCTCATAAAAATTGACAGACTATACAGAAAAGAGTGAAGAAGAAATTCCCAGGGAAAATTCAAAGCTGCCTGGAGTTAATAGTGGTGTGCCCATGAAACCAGCCTTCGGGTTTTTAGAAGACAGAACCACAGCTTAACAAGGACTGAATGTACACAAGTATATACAGTAATTATGTATATATACAGTGATTACGCAAAGGAAATTATCTGCAAGTTTAGGATTATTCTTCCCTGATCTTGGGCATCTGTGAGAAATACAATGGACCTCATGATTTTGGCAGTTCAATTTTTTTTTTTTGTTTAAGGGGATGAAAGTTCCTGCATAACTTTTCTCCCTGTCTTTCCCTGATGTCAATAAGAACGTTTCCAGA
Organism: Chroicocephalus ridibundus; assembly: GCF_963924245.1. Classification (NCBI taxonomy): domain Eukaryota; kingdom Metazoa; phylum Chordata; class Aves; order Charadriiformes; family Laridae; genus Chroicocephalus; species Chroicocephalus ridibundus. The sequence goes on from NC_086289.1 coordinate 67,954,288, forward strand.
CAACGATCATATACCTGAATAAGGTAAACTGTTTTTTTCCAGTGTTCATGTCTTTTAGGACTGGCTCAGATGGGACAAAGCTGGGTGGCAGTGTTGGGTTTTCCCCCCGCCGCGATGCTGGGATCCACCGCGTGAGGGATTGCTCCTGAAAGCCCGACGTGTGCTTATAGCTGCGCCAAATTTCGTTATTCACATTTCTTGCGAAGATCCTGCCTACGCAGCCCACTGAGTGGTGATGCCCTGCATCTTCCTTCCCCAACCTCAGCGGGATCCCAGGGAAGCGGCCGGAGAAGCTTCGCTCCCACCGCACTCCTAGCTCCGGCTTCACCCGCTCAGCATCCCTCCGAGAAACCTGAGGAAAGGAACAAGCACAAACACGCCGAGGTTATCTGACCTCTACAAGTTACTGCAATATTCGAGTTGAATAATAAACGTATTAAAACCCCGTGAGACAGCAGGAGGCTGTGGCACAGACGGGTTTGTGAGGGAGCACGAGCAGGCAGGTTGCTTTTAGGGAGAATTAAGAAAGAACAAAGTTTTGCCTGTTCCAGAAAAAAAAAATAAATATATATATATATATATATATTTAGTTTTTGAGAAAGGCTCCCCTCGGCTGGCTGAGTTCTCAGCCCACTGAACAACTGTGGTTTGCACAAGGTGAACCAAACATAAAGAGACCCCCAGAAATCGGTGGGAGCACCCGTGGGCAGTAAGGACATACAGACACACGGGGGTCTGCAGGACCGACCCACTAAGTTCATCCGCCGGGGAAGGTGTTAATTAACTGTTCCTAAAATACATAAGAGTAAAGAGCCCAACATCTCTTCTTTGGACTCCTTGAGGAAAATCAAGAATTGGTTTAGGTATGTAACGCCGACCGGTTTGGCCACGACAGCCAGGTCACGCACCCAGCACTCCCAACACAGCCAAAAAATTGTTCATTTTATATCAGTTTCTGAAGGGAAGTATAAAAATGACACAAGTCAGTCAGTCATTATTAATACGAGAAGGGAGACAACTTTGACCTACACAGTAAAACACGTACTAAGTATTCGGTAAACTCTCCGATGCAAGTTCTTAAAATACATCTGAAACACAGTGATGTAATTAAATAAATAAAATGGGGAGGCGATACCTTGCAGGGCTTGCAGTATCTCATAGGGTGCTTTTTCATGGAGACTTCTGTACAAAGCTTCTGCAGTTCCGTTGCTTTTTTCTCTGTCTCTCCACTTGCTTAACAGCAGAAACTTTTGCATGTTAACTTCTTCCTCCGTTGCCTGAATCTGCTCAATGTCTTTCATTTCCATCTGAAGACACTCAATGGCGATTTCTCTCCACTGCCGACCAAACAACTTTGCGATCACCATCAGCTGCCGATCAGTTAAGGTTTTTGGTTCGATTCCATCTGAAAAGACATGGAACAAAAATCAGATTTAACATTGCTCTTGTCATTAAACTGACACTATTAGCTTTGCGCGTGGCCAGGGACATACGAGGAAGGTGATCTTATTATCCAGATTATCCAGCAAGGTCAGAGCCAAGCGCTGGAGAAGAGCTCCTGAAGGACTAAGAAGCCTGGCTCATGAAGATGGCAACATCTGATTGCACGATTCCTGCTGTAAAGGGTTTTTTCCCCATTTATAAGCAGCTATTCATCCAGCAGAAGAACCTCCCTTGGTACGTTAGGTTACCAAGCACCCAGAGATTTTGAGATATATAACGTTAAGGCCCCGCTAAGCACTCCTTACCTCCCAGCAAGTTCAGATGCCTGTTGTTCCTGAAACCTACAGTTGCTCCAGAAAGGTGACGTTTGTTTTTCCTTTTAATTACAACGGCTCAGAAGCCTCAGCCTGTGCTGTTACACGGCGCGAGCCGCTTTCCTTCTCCGCGTCACCAATTTCACATACAACTGAAGTTTTGAGAGATGGAAGCTCTCCCTCTGGTGGCTACATGGCTACTTTTGCTGATATTTTTTTTTTTTTCCCATTATTTATTGAACTAACATTATTTCTTCTGTATTTTTTTCCAAGGAACGAGTAGTAAATGAGGAGTTTCTGGGTGGCAGCTCCCAGACACCAAGCATTCCTGACCATCCGGACATCACGCGTCAACAATAAACGCGAGATCATTTTTTTTTTTTTTTTTTTTTTCAGAAAAACTCAGCTGCTTATAGCTCAGGAGACATCCCAAATGCAAAATAAATCTGAGACAGGCAGCAGAAGCTCCTTCCAAAAACATAACTGTTGCCCAGTCTTAGAAGACAATACCATTTTAGCTGACCCTTTTAAATCAAATTTCCTAGCTGCTTCTCCCCGTTTATTTACCAACTGAATGAAAGTGTACCAAAACACACAAATGTAGGTACAAATCCCGTATCTACAAAAGCAGCGCTTTCCCCTCCTATATCCCCTCCCACACTCTTAAAAAGAAGTGAGCTCAGGTTCAATTCATGGGATATAAAAAAACAGAACAAAAAGACAATCCAAACCTGTTATTTAAAATGACACAGAAATGCTCTACCTTCAGTGTTGCCGGTTTTCTGCTTTTTGCTACAGAGCTCCTCTTCTTCCGAAACGCTGAGGGCTGTTTTCCGTTTTTTGACACCTAAAGCGGGAGCTGATGTTACTTCTTGCACGTCGCTCGAGCTGCAACGGCAAGTGAGGTGCACAGAAAATAGGCAACGCCGACTTCGCCTCAAATCGACTTACCCGCTGCGCTTCTTTTCTGCTCGTTTTTGTTCTGATCGTAATGGATCCAGTCACCTGGGAAACAGTTTTCGGAGGAAACAAAAGGTGAGGCAGGAACTCCCATTGCTGTGCCCTACATCCAGCAACTCCCTGGCACAAACCCAAGCTGCTGGGTGGATTCCGGCTGCTGAGCTAAGATTTTCTATTAATGAGATGACTTTTCCCCTTTTATCCAACGTGCTGCAGCACGCCACCTATAATACGCAGTAAGGATTGAGTATTATTCCCAGTAAGTAAAACTAAAGCGGAGCGTCCTCCCGCACGGCCCGCATCCCCGAGGCCTTCGCCTGTTTGCTGAGGAGGGATGCTGCAGGTTACTGCAACATCCCCTGCGTGACCCCCCAGAGCTCTTCCCTTCGTGTTTTATCACTTCCAGCTCCAAACCTCACCACTTTAACAGCAGGGATTTCAGTGTATCCAAGGGCTGAATTATACCCCAACTCCTGCATCTTTCCAGCGGGAAGAAACCCGTGGTGGAAGCCCAAAGACTCACTCTCTCGTAGCTTTGCCTTCCATACGGTCGCATCAGACTCCAGCTCAACCAAAGACAAGGTGAAGTCGTCGGGTTTCTCCAAATAGACTTCAATGTAACTTTTCAGTTTCAAGAGAGATCCGTCAACAAATTCAATTTCCTATGCAATGTAAATATGTTAAAAATAAATATTTACCCAAAACATAAACTAAAGAGGAGGTATTCGGCTGTTGGCACAAATCTGAGCCCAACTCCAACCCTCCCAGAGTTTTGCTGTTGACTTTAGCATCAGGATTTCATCCCAATATTTTAGGGCTCCAGGAGGCAAATGCTTTCTGCAGCAGTGGAAAAAGAATGTGAAAAATGCCCTTAACGCTAGCGCAGGAAAAGTCACGTCGTACCACATTTCTAATGAAGCCGCAATGCATGAAATGAGGGTGGTGTAAGGGACTGACTTACCTCTGGAGTTATTTCAGCTTCTGGCTCACAAACTAATCTATACCTCTTTCCGTTCTGTAGCAATTTTTGGCATACAGGGGGCTTGTCAATTTTAATGAATTTCTTATTTGAATGTTTTACAGCTCTTGCGATATCCTAAAATTTAAAAATACGATTTAAAGGTTACTCACTTCGGTAAAGGAATTAACATTTAAAACCTGTGCTAATGCGGCTCCTTGGGCTTTTCTCTGTCCCCAGCTCTATGAAGTGTCCATGACCTGTTCCACAGGGCAAAATTTACGGAAAGCTGTGCGCTAAACACCATCCTCAATAAACATCAAATAAACTTCTTCAGTTGTTCTGCTACGTGGGTGAAATTAGATAGAAGAGGTCTGCAGCCCCAGTAAAAGGAAGGTTATTCGTTGCTGTCCTTTCTTGGTGTTTGCCTACATATTGTAGCGGGGAACGGGTGAGAAGACAAGCCCTTTTAGGTATAAATCCTGAGCTCCATGGCTTTTGGTGGTAAACAGGTTTCTGATGTATTTCCTTTCTCTAGCAGCTTGGGAGTGAGCACGTGGGCTGGTACAACTGCTTAAGTATCATGTCCTAAGTTGGCAGACCTTTTCGGTACGGAAGTCTTGTTATGCATATATAAAAATATATATATTTCTCTCTCCAGAGCTTTGCATGCAAACACTGGGGCGAGAGAAGAGCATCTCTTCACTGTACCCCATCCTGAACACAACATCCCCATAACCAGCCCTACCAGTGTTTCTACGTCACATCACCCTGCAGCCCTGACACGAGCCACACCTTTATAAAGGAGTCGTTGTTTGTAGCCACGTAGACCCGAAAGGATAAGGAGGGATGCTGGTCGACGACTTTGTAGAGGATGACGGCGCCGTGGTACTGCACGGGCTCCTGGCTCTGGATGAGCGGTCCCACCGGCGAGAGCGAGCTCACCAGCCACTTCACGTGCGAGGCCGAGTAGTCGGCGGAGGGCTCGATGGCTGCGCCCTCGCCTTTGATGTGCAAAACCTTGAAGGCCATGCCAGCGCCATGATCTGCGGGGACACGGGGATGTCTCAGCGCCTCCTGCGCCGGGGAGCCGGCAGCCTCCCGCGCCCGCCGGGCCGGTGGCCGGCACTCACCGCCGAGGCAGAGGGAGTGGGGAAACTGGATGGAGGTAAGAGCGCAGGACGAGTCGCAGCGCACGTCGAAGAGAGGGCCGCCCACGATCCACGGCTTTTCCACGAGGTTGGCGTATTTGCTCCAGGATAAGAGGGAATATGTGATTTTAACGGCCTCCGTGACCTCAAAAATCAAGCCCGTGAGGCTGCACTGGTAAGTCCCCTCGGTGTCCAGCTGCACCCTGCCGTGGGCAAGAGTGACCTGGTTAGTTTAGTTTCTGCCGCCTAGTAAATACCATAAAAATGTGGTTTGCAAGGGATAACAGAGAAGCTCCCTTCCCAGCAAGCACAGAGCACTTTATCTGGATAGCACAGATGCCACAACAATTTTTTTTCTCCAGTTCTATGTTTAAACCGTCACTGAAGTGTTAAAAACTGTCCGGGAGGACCCAGCCAGTGCCTGCAAAATAGCTGTAATGAACGTTTTGCATAACATTTCCTGCAAGCAAAGCAGCTGCTTTTACACGAAGGACTCAGCCCAGCTCCCATCAATGTCGGAGCCAACATCGTACACTGACAACACCCACACCACGCACAGACGCCACCAACATCACACACGAACGCCACCGACATCACACAGCCACGACAACTTCCAAGCCAGAGAGAGGGAGCACAAGGCCGGCGTCCAGCAAAAAATGCAAGGTCAGTGCAAATGGGGAGGACGAGTATTCCTGCAAAGCAGGGCAAGACCCCTCATGTGTGTCCAGAATGAAAAAGCACATAAAAATGTGCCTGATGTTAATTACTGCAGCAAGATGAGGCAGGCAGGAAGCCGTCCTAAGAGCTTTCTTGGACCAAGATCTGGAGGCAGCAAGGGAAGCTGCTCTAAATTGTTTATTTTTAAGGATTTGGGGGCATCCGTTATAACTCCAAATGTATTTGTGCACCAAATTAGTCTTCTTCCCACTTAAATTGGAGAGAGAAGTAACTTGATGAGAACAATATAAATGTATACCCATCATATTAAAATAAAACATACACATGCTGTCCTCCAGCAAGTCTCCTGGGGGTCACTTGCTCCTTCTGGTCCTACATAGATAAAAGAAAAATACATATTTAAAAATGTGACGGGAGCGCAGAATTACAATTTGCAGATTATCTCCTGCAAAATATGCGGGGTTTGGGGTGTTTTTGGTTTTGTTTTTTTTTTATAAACATACGTTTACATTTCTGCAGTGCTCGCAGGGTGGCAGACAGTTCACTCCTAGTGAGAAAACAGGAAGATCAGCTCATTAAAAGCAAAGTAATTCAACGCTCAGAAAAATAAAACCCAGCCCTCAAGAGATCTGCTACTACCTGATTCATTGCAGCGCGGTAGCGGTTCCTTCTCCTCCTGTTCCTCATCTACAAAAAAGAAGTTTGCAGCAAATACCTCAGCCTCCAGCCAGTTTCTGCTCCCATATTCAGCCAGGACAACCCACTAGTTTAATTTGCTTTGATCAAAAAAATACCCCAGGAGAATACTCCTAAGGCGAAGTTCTTGCACGCACACTTGCACGCCTGCGGGTGCAGGATGCAACATTTGCCAGATCGCATAACTTGCCCAAACTACTGGAAATTTTTGACAGGGGTTAAAAAATTATTAATCCCCACGATGAATTTTATCATGCCAAGTACAAAGTTCAATCACCAGCACGCAAGCTGGCAAAGGTGCTTCCCAGTGGGCAGGAAAGCATGCGAGAGCGACGTATTTGTCCCCAAAATGATTGAAAAGTGCCTGAATCCTCCTTACGAAACCCAACACCGCCGACAGCCAACAGAGCTGACGCATCGGGCAAAAGCTTTTAGCCCGAAGGGTGGATTTTGCAGAAGCCGCGTGGCAGAGCGGTTGTGAGGAGGTGTTGTGACAGGGTGCCTGCCGGCGTGCGGGGACGCGGGCGCCGTGCTGCTCGCTCCTGCTCCCCGTCCCACCAACGCCCCTCCCGGCCAGCAGGGACTCCAGCCCTGGGACAACACCACCCTCCTGGGCCGGCAGGCAGATGCGGGAGAAGGCAGAAAATGTATCGCTGCAGCAAACAGCCTGGAAAACATCAGGCAAACACCCGCCAACGCCTTGGCTCCCTGCCCGCAGCGATGCTATTTCTGTCCCCGAGCTGCAGCGGGGCTGCAGTGACCCGGGGCCACCCTCGGCTCCCACCGGCAGCTCCCTGCACCCACAGCCCTGCGCCGGGGCTCTGTTTGCGTATCGAGGGACGGCACATGCCACCCCCCTTTCCTCGGGTGTGCTCTCTAGCAAGGGGTTGTACCGAAAGACACGGAGGTGACGGCTGGGCCAGCACTAAATCAGCCTCTTGCCATCGCATCTCACTCCCCTTGCGCATCACTCAGCGGGGTTGGTTCCCCCACGCCTTGCAAGGCGGATACAAGGAACAAAATAAAAGCACACTCACCCGACCTTCCTCCATCCGACTCCTCCGCATCTGATGAGAAAAAGGTTTGTGATTACTAAAGACTATCAACCTCACGTGAAACCAGAATAAACTGCTGGTGGTGTAACCCATGTAAGCGCAAACCCGCAGGCTTTTCATCAACAGCAAACGCTTCCTTTAATTCTTTTCCTGTCCATCCTGTTTTGCCACTTTTGCTGCCAACTTTTAAGCAGATTTATAGCCTCTTGGTGTTTGGACAACTACTGTGGTGTAAAAACATCTGCCTGTATTGTGTCTACGAGGCTAAAGCAACATTAGCCGCTGCTCCTCTATTATTGCTCTGCTCGAAACGGAGCGGCTAGGAAATCATTTGCCCACAATAATATCATTCTGCTTTTCAGCATGCAATCACTGAATTAACAGTCTTATACAATAACCCTAAGACCGTTCCCATGAAAAGAAGCTGGTTGAAACTGAACATACATTTCAAAACGGAGAAAATACCGCGAAGCGATGCTCACCTGACTCCTCTTCCGAGCTACTGCTGGAGCTGTTTTCGGAACCATCCTCTCCTTAAAAAAACAACACCCCATTAATCACAGGCAGAATGAAATAAAGCAATGCCACAAGTAAGTAAAAGGGTACAATAAGAAGTTTAAATACATCAGGTTGGTCAGCAAGTTAGATAGCGTAACAGAGTAGAAAAAACACTGAGGCAGAGAGGAGCATCAGGGCATCAAATCCTAGCATCAGAGAAGACTTAGGGGTCACCCAGGCCCTTCTAACGGGTATGTGTTATGTTCAAGATGCCTAATTTTAATATTTCATACAAACTGGGACCATTCAGGAGCTTCACCCATGGCACATCCCAGTTCACCCAGTTAAATTATGGTTTTCACATGAGATGGGAGAAGCATCAGTGGGAGCCGGTGTGTTCCACCAGTGACATGACTCATGGGGATGCGCCACATGCATAAGTTGAAGAGAAACCAGTATTGCAAAGCAAGTGACTTGAGGAGTTGCAGCAGTGTCTACACTGCGGTTTTATCACGGGGGCAATGGGGGGCGCGAGGCTGTCCCCGCCACCCCACGTGCAGGGAAAGCCACCAGCCACGGGTGTGCTCACCCACTGGGTGCTCCTCGGCTGAGCCCTCTCCCTCCGCACCGCCGGCCGCCACCTCTGCAAGAGAAAAGCAGGCAGAGCACATAAGCTTGAAAGAAATTTAACTCTTCTCTTGGCGTTTTTGTACTATGCAGGTCAGAGGAAGGGAATAAATAGCAAAGGAATGAGAATTTTAAAAATCAGTATAAAAAATCAAAACTCTTATTCATCAGCAGAGAGCATTACACTGTGTTTTTTAAAGCCAGCAGTTATAAAATCGTCGTTCCTGTTCCAAAGGATGGGCATTTTTCATAACAAACCCATTTGACGTGCTGTATTTCACAAAATTACTGTACCTTTTTCATCTGACGAGAGGGACTCAGCTCCGCTGGAAGATAAAACGGGCAATACGTGAGCAGATCGGTCAGACCTTTGCCACACCTTCACACGAGCTGGCATTTACCCACCTCCCTGCCCGCTGGCATCGCTCCCTGGCTTAGCCAGGGAATCAGAGGTAACCTAAGGTTACTTAGGATGGGAGGTTGGTGATTAAAAATTAATTTTCTCCATCATCACTCATGGCCCCAGCTCTCGCCCTTGCCATGCCAGGGACGCCTGGCTCTGCTGCACATGTTTCCCTCTGGCACAAACCCTCGGCCCCAGCCCCTTTTGCAAAGCGCCCGGTGTTTGTGTGCCAGGCGCCCATTGGTTTTGGTGGGAATCCAACCAATCTTCTTCGGTGAGGTGTGAAGCTCAGATAAACGCGGTGGCTCAGACATGGCAGATGACTCCAACAGACCCCATCGCCCATCTGTGGCAAAGCCAGACCAACCTTCAGTCCCCGTTTGCTCTCAGAAAGGGGAAATGTGCTGCTTTTATCATTTATGTGTAAAGATCAGGTCTGAAAATGTTTCCGTGAAGCTCCACAATGTCCTCCCTGCAGCCCCACTGAATAATCACCATAAAAGCTGCTGCTGAGGAAGGGAACTGCCCTGGGCGCAGTTACCGTAAACCAGCAGGTGACATCCAGCTCTCCTTCGCTTCGGTGGCACAAACAACTATGCCAGCCCCTCCGCCCTGCCAGCTGGAACAGCAGCCATATGCCATGCGGGCAGGCAAAGATCAAATATTCCCTCACTCTTTGGAGGCAGGTGGGGGATTTCAGTGATGCCTCGGTGATGCTGAAGGATGCTGGTGATGCCGAAGCCAAGCAGCAGGAGTTGCTCTTCAGCAGCTTAGCTCAGGAGGCTGATTTTGACCTTCCCGGGCTGCCACCGTGCATCCAGAGCCCGTCCGCTCCGGTCCTCACCTCCCCAAGGCAGAACCAACAGCAGAGGGGTGCCACCGGAGTGGCTGGACATCACCACGGGGGTCAGAGCCTCAGCTGCTGCCATGGTGGGCTGGCTCAAACACAAAATTCAAATACAAAAAATAAATAGGTGGTAACGACAGCCATACATTAGGTAATCCCCTAATGTATGGCTGAGGCACTAGGTGAAGCGATGCAAGCAAGGCGGCGTCCTGGGCGAAGCATGGCGGGGCGGGCAGCAGCGCAGGGATGCTCCCACGCAGCCTGCAGCTGGAAGAGTTTATCTGCCAAGGGCAGGGAAAACGCTGCTGCGGCCAGTTAAGACACACAGGAGAAACTGGGCAGAGGTTTCACCGCGGGCACGAATGGGAAATTACACAACAGGGTTTGTGCTTCCAAACTGTATCTTAAAAATAAGTAAATAATGACATAGCATCTGCAAGACTTGGACAAAGCCTGGATATACCCCAGAGACGGGGCCCGAGCCAAGTGCTGTTTGTGCAACCCATCCACCAAGTGCTGACTTGCTAAATAAGGTTGGCCTGCAGCAGCCTTATACCCCTCACAGCTGCATTTCCCTCCTCCTGGGCTAAAAAAACACGCTCCGGAGGCGAGAAGCAGGGAGAGAAGAAAAAAACAAAAACGACCCAGCCCTATTCAGTGTAAGAAATTATTGCCCACAATTAATTACAATAGGAAAGAGAGGCATTGCCAGCTTCACCCCCTGCCCCGCACGGTTGTGATGGTGTTTCCCAGCCCCCGCTGAAGCAAAACCAAAGCGGGGCGACTCCGGCTTTAGAGGGGAGAGATAAACAGGCTCCATTCTCCACCGCCCCAGCTGCCGCCAGTTAGGGCAATCCCCGGGCTGTAGCCGGGGCAGCGGGGCCGGCGGGGCGGAGCGGGGGGGCCGGGGCGGAGCGGAGCCGGTGGAGCGGGAACGGCGCTGGCTCGCCCAGCGCTTTTGTTCGCCGGAGGAGAGGATGCCGAGCGGGGCCGCGGGAGGCTGCGCCGACACGGCGGCGGGGGGGGGGGGGGAGCGGGGGGGCAGGGCTTGGGGAACCCCCGCTGCAGGTGCAAGGCTGGGCCCTGCGCCCCAAAACCGCTGCGGCTTGCGGAGAGAGTGGGGGGGAGGACCCCCTGGGCGCTGCACCTTCGCTGGGGTCCGGCAAGGTGGGGGAGATGGGGGGGACGGGAAGCGATGGGGAGGGCGGTGATGCTGGGGGCGGGGGCTACGGAAGGGGAGATGGAGGAGATAGGAGGATGCTGGGGGATGCAGATGATGGGGGGGGGGGGAGGGGATGGGGCTAGAAGGATGCTGGGGGGCTGGGGAGGATGCTGGAGGGGGATCGGGAGGGACTGGGAGGGCAGGGGGACGTCGGGAGGGGCTGGGGGAGCAGGGAAACATCGGGAGAGACTGGGGGAGGAGGGGGGCCACGGGGAGGGGCTGGGGGTGCAGGGGGAAGGGTTGGGGGGTGCAGGGGGGCATCGGGAGGATGCGGGGAGGGGGAAGGTAAGTTGCTGGGGGTATAGGGGCGGGAGGATGCCGGCCAGGCCCGGGGGCTCCCGGGGATGCTGGGGAGAGCGCTGGGGCCGGGGTGGGGCGGCGCACGGCGAGGGGCAGCCGGGCTCCCCTGGTCCCCCCCGTCCCCGCTCACCTGTCGGGCTCCTGCCCGCGGCGGGACATCGCGGAGGAGGCGGGAGCGGGAGGCGGGAGCGGCGCGGCGGGGCCCGGCGGGCAAGCACCGCCTCCCCAGGCGGGAGGGGCGGGCGGTCCCCATAGCGGCCACGCCCCTCGGCCACGCCCCGGCCACGCCCCTGCCGCCTGTGCATCGCCCGGAAGCCGGGCGTACGGTGCTGGGTCCGCGTGCTGCGTCCGTGTCTATGTACATCTGCTGTACACACACACACGCACCAGGTGCTACGTACACACACGGCATACACTGGTATATTAGGTATCTACTGTATAGATATGTATGTATGTATATACACACTACATATGTGTACTAGCTACACCAGTATACACATGCACTAGATATATGCTCTGTAGATCCATACTTATATATACACATATGTATGTATATCGCACTTATACACACATGCTCTCTCAGCATAGGTACAGATATATATGGTATGCCTTCATAAATGTGTATATACTATTCATATACTGGACATATTAGGTATTACATATTAGAATAGAATAGAATCATGGAGTAGTTTGGGTTGGAAGGGACCTTAAAGACCATCCAGTTCCACCCCCCTGCCCTGGGCAGGGACACCTCCCACCAGACGAGGTTGCTCCAAGCCCCATCCAACCTGGCCTTGAACCCCTCCAGGGATGGGGCAGCCACAGCTTCTCTGGGCAACCTGGGACAGGGGCTCACCACCCTCACAGTCCAGAATTTCTTCCCAATATCTAATCTAAATCTCCTCTGCAGTTTAAAACTGTTAACCCTCGTCCTATGGCTCCACTCCCTGATCCAGAGTCCCTCCCCAGCTTTCCTGTAGCCCGTTTAGGGACTGGAAGGGGCTCTAAGGTCTCCCCGGAGCCTTCTCTTCTCCAGGCTGAACACCCCCTGCGCTCTCAGCCTGTCCTCACAGCAGAGGGGCTCCAGCCTCTGATCATCTTTGTGGCCTCCTCTGGACTCACTCCAACAGGTCCATGTCCTTATGTTGTGGGCCCCAGAGCTGGACATGGAATGGAATGGAATGGAATAGAGGTATTGTATATACATACTAGATACATAGCGTCTATAGATATATGTCAATATACACAGTAAAATGTCTCACCTCTGCACACACACAGTATCTGGACACACCAAGCTGCCGGACGGGGCATGAGGGCTGCCAGCTCACACACCAGAGGTGGCAGGGATGGGGTCCGCACTGCTGGGGGACGGCAGGCTGTGGTCCAACCCGGGCACACCAGCACATAGGCTGGCACCACCACCCATTTCCCGGCTGGTGCCACATGGGAACCCAGGCACCAAACACAGGGCAGGAAAGCACTGCCTGTGCCGCTGCTGCCGCTCCCATTTCCCCTTTGCTAACCCTGCGGGCGGGCAGGGTGCCGGGACAGCCAGTGCCCAGGGCCACCCTGGCATCACCCGCCATCCTCTGCCAGAGGGAAACTCCATGGGCAGCTCCGCACGCTGCCAGGGAGTTCAGGAAGGAAAAATGCCAGATGCTGCCCTCGCCATTAGCACGTCAGGATCTGCCTCGGAGATGGTGGCAGAGCCACCTGTTAAAAAAAAAAAAAAATAAATACAAGAAAGAACAAAACTAGCCCAAACCTGCAGCAGCACATAATTATTTTATTATTTTTTTTAAAAAAAAAAGAGAATATAAGCTTCTCCACCAGAAGCATTTTGGTAATAAAGTGCTCCTGGAGATTCTAAGGTGCCCCTAGCAATGCAGCCAACAGCCCCTCTGCCCTGGGATTGCCAGCAGACAGCACTCACCTCTGCAGGGCAGGAAAGTGATCCCGTGAGAGCCTGCTGAACGCAGGCGAGGGCTGCGTGGGGATTTCCAGGCCTCCAGGCAGGCTCTGGACAACAAAACCCTTGCACACCCTCGCTCCTCACCCCTGTGCCGCTGCCTGCCAGCCGAGCGCACCAGGTGGGAAACATCCAAAGTCATCTCGGTTTGCCCCCAGACAAGCTAAGCCATTTGGGAAGAGGGTGTTTCTGACGTGTTCGTTATAAAGTTATTTCTCTTATGCCAAAAGCTCATCCAGCCTTGGCCTGGACCTCAGCATCGCCCTCCTCCCCTTGTGCCAACCCCAAAGCTCCAGGGCGCCGGCTGGGTACGGGGTCACCCTTCGTGTGTCCGCCCTGGGCACACAGCAGTAAAAAAAGATAAGCTCTATAAACAAGCATAAGTATATAAGTAAACACAGTCTGAAAATGCCGTTCCAGGTGCCTTTGAAGTGCTTGGCTCCCACATCCTCCCGCGCTGGGTATGAACACGCTGGATGTGGCATCGGGAGCCTCCCGGCGCTGCCCCTCTCCCCCGTGCATCCAGCCCCTCTGCATCCTGCCAGCCCCATCCTGCCAAACAGTGCTGGAAAATCTGTATCCCCAGGAAAATACATGTGCAGAGCTCAGGGGAACAAGCTATAAGAGGCAGAGATGAAGAAGCCAAAGTTGCCGAAGGAAATCCCCTTGCAAGCAACATCCTGCCGCCAGGCCAGGCACTGGCGAGTCCAGCCTGGAACAAACTAAAGGAAAAAGTTCATGGAACAAAGGACAAGAATTTGAAAGTGAAAATAAGTGCCCACAATAGGACACAATGGAGAGTAAATAAGAAAAAAAAAATAATAGCAAGGCAGAAGAGAAATGAGAAACGGAAGATGGCTCTGTGCTGCAGAGGGCTTGGGCTGGTGGGTTTTGTCTTTCCTGGCCCCATCCCCTGGCTGCCACTCAGAGCTTGCTAAGGGGGGCTCTCCCAAACCATTATTTTCCTGACTTTTTCCAGACATTCTCACACTGAGGTGAAGAAATGCATTCGTGCAATAAAAGTCCCGATAGCTATGCCAACACAAAGTATTCATAAATTATCCCAGGGCAGGCTCAACCCGGCGCACATTGTTTGTAGATTCGCACAGCAGTGGTATCACTTGGTCCAAAATACTCAAATTAAGTCTTTTCCTTCGAGGGCCTGATTCAGCACCAGCACACACTGGTCCAGTTTTGCATCAGCAACCCTTTACCGGTTTAAACTGGAGCCATGCAGGGGTGAAGCAAGGCTTGAATTCAGTTTCCTGAAGCAGAAATCGTCTTTCTTTCAAGGACAGGGACAGAACTGATAGCGATTTACCAGTAGCTTTAACGGCACTTGATAAGCTAGTCCTTCCTGCAGAAAGAGAAAGTTGAACTGTTAATGGCACCTCGGGGCAAGTTCTCACAGGCAGCACCACGGGGTTTTCCTGCCTCTTGTCTCCGAGAGGAGACACGTGAGTTCCCCATCGCTGAGGTCTGCTGGGGGAAACCACCCCGAGAGCGGCCATCCGAGCCTCTGCAGAGGTTTAGGATGTGGAGTCTGAGACGCCTTCAGATTTTCCCGAGGGTGCTAAGCACTTGTCACCTAAAAATCAAGCTCCACTTGAGCGATTCAGGTGGGGCACCGCAAACGCAGCCACCCAAAGCCACCCAGAGCATTTTCACCCTCCTACATTTCCCCCCTGGTTGCAGAAACATCCCCCAGTTCCCCGGTCTGTCCCAGCTATCAGGCTGGAAACGAGCAACACCACTTCCACCAGAGACTGCTCAATTTTACAAATGGGGACAAATCATATAAACACAGCGCCTGTGACAATAGATGCAGGATGGCACTTTGTCTAAGGAGCGAGATGAGACAAAGAGCCATCTCTTCTTTCTCCCTCAACGGAGTTGACCAAAGTATTCAGAAGCAGGGTTTTCAGCACAGAAATTGGTAATGACCCTTTACTATTACTGTTACTACTACTACTACCACTATTATTACTATTATTACTTAGAACAGTCTTCACATTTGCTTTTTGAGTAGTATTTGAGCAACTAATGTATTTGCCAGAAAACTTAGAGAAACCAGGAAAGAGACATAAACTGATGTAAATGCTCCCAAATCATCCACTTTGTGGTCCCCGATATCTTTCTGCCCAAGCCAGCCACGAAAACACTAAGTCACAAGGCTGCAGGATTTTCAGTGCTCCGTGGACTCGTATATTTTAATAAAAGCTCGATCAGTGACCAGTTGTACTTGCTGGTTTCAGCTGGCCCTGCACCATCCCAGTACAACAGTGCATGTGTTCCAGCCATGTATGGGATCATTAAAATGAATGCAAAGCGAGAGAATTTATTTGAATGTAGTCAAAGAATAGCTATTCACATATTCATACAGGAATTTGTGAGAGTACCCTGTGCCAAACTTGAATGTGGGCTGTAATTGTTAGCTCAGGACAGTAGGTTATACTGTACAGCTAAATCCCCTTTGTCAGAAAATTGACGTCCTTTCATTCAAATGACACACGAGTCACATACTTTGTATGTGATCCCTTTGCAATTAGCTTAAGGGTGGAATTAGCTGTGTTCAAATTGCAGGGGCAGCATCTGGTCAGTCTTCCAAAGCCCGGCAATTTTCCTTGTTCATACCTGCTCGCCTTGGAACCCCATCGCCAGCTTCTCCTGAGCACGGGCCAGGTCATCATTCATTATTATGCAACTAGATTTTTCCTCTCCAGCTCTTGCTCCATCCTGGAGTTAAACACGCTCTTCCTGCAGCTGCAGGACCATTACTTATTGATAGCGGCAGCATTAAGTCCTCCCCCCTGAAAGGAAGGGATCAATTTTAACACCGTAAGTTTCCAATTGCTATGGCTTCCTCTTCAGTACCTTCATGTATTGCAGCAACACATCTTGAATCAAAGTAAAACCATCCCCTAAATATTTTCCTATAGCTTGCTGCTATTACATTCACTTACCTGACGCCTACCGTCACCTTTCCATAGGTGACAGGGTCACGGGTTATTGTTTGGCTCCAGGAGTGAGCAGCTGGTAGGGGGTGAGGAAGGGAATGGAGCCCACCAGAGCCAGGATCAGACACACTGGTCCCAGGTGATGACCAGGACCTGCCTTTGAAGAGATGGTGGGTGTTGCCTTTCCCTGTGGCAGCTCTGCCAGCCCAGTGGCCCGTTCCTCAAATAATAGGGTGCTGCGCCCGCACCCCCTGTCCCAGGCCTGTGATAGAGAGTAAATAATACTAATTGTGCCGGCAGGATCCCCAGAATGTCCCACCCCAGACTCTCCCACCAACTTCCTCCCATCTCAGAAGCAGCTGGCCAGCCCCCAGCATCCGCTGCAGAGGGACAGAGATGGAGAAGCAGCACCAGCAACGGAGGAGCTGACGAAGGGGAGGAGTGGCTGGAGAGCTGCCCGGCAGAAATGGACTTAAGGGTGTTGGTTGACTAAATATGAGCCAGCAGTGTGCCCAGGTGGCCAAGGCGGCCAACAGCATCCTGGCCTGTATCAGGAACAGTGTGGCCAGCAGGACTAGGGCAGTGATCGTCCCCCCTGTACTCAGCACCGGTGAGGCCCCACCTCGAGTGCTGTGTCCAGTTTTGGGTCTCTCACCACAGAAAAGACATTGAGGTGCTGGAGCGTGTCCAGAGAAGGGCAACAAAGCTGGTGAGGGGTCTGGAGCACAAGTCCTGTGAGGAGCAGCTGAGGGAGCTGGGGGTGTTCAGCCTGGAGAAAAGGAGGCTGAGGGGAGACCTTCTCCTCTCTACAATTCCCTGAAAGGAGGGGGTAGTGAGGTGGGGGTCGGTCTCTTCTCCCAACTGACAAGCGATAAGACAAAAGGAAACAGCCTCAAGTTGCGCCAGGGAAGGTTTAGGATGGATATTAGGAAAAATTTCTTCACTGAAAGGGCTGTCAAACGTCGGAACAGGCTGTGCAGGGAAGCAGTGGAATCACCGTCGCTGGAGGTGTTTAAAAGATGGGTAGACGGGATATCGAGGAACATGACGCTGAGGGACGTGGTGCTTGGGGACGTGGTTTCGTGGTGGTTTTGTCAGTGTTAGGTTGATGGTTGGACTTGATGGTCTTAAAGGTCCCTTCCAAGCTAGACAATTCTATGATTCTAAGAGGAGGGGGCTCCCACCTCGCCTGGTCATTAGGGTAAGAGGATTAATTAGCGGAGGTGCTTTGGGCTGGCGGGCAGCTGGTTTGAGGTGGGTGCTCCCGGGGCTGGGTGCCCCTGTCCCCCACACCCCTTTCCCGGGGACTTCCCCCCCTCCCCAACCTCCCCAGCCCCAAAAGCCACACCAGCACCTCTCTGGCTGCCGTTCAGCCCAGCTGTGGTCGCACCACTGCGGAGCCGCCTGCAGATGGCAACAGCTCCTCGGCCCCGCCGCCCGCGGGGCTTCCGCGCCCGCGCAGCTCCGCGCCGCCGCGCCCGCCTCCGCCGCGCCGCGGGCCGGGCCAGCAAGAATAACAGCTCGTCGGGGGCGGGGAAAGGGCTCACTTCCCCAAAAAATAAAATTAAATGGATGTTTCCCTGGGAGGGCGATAGGGTTAGGGAGAAGTCGGTCCCCGGCTGCCTTTAAATTGGGGTGGGCGCTGATTAATCGCATCCTAAAGGTAGGAATGGCCTCCTTGGAAAGCCCTCGGAACTCCTGCTGCACCCCTCAGGTGGTTCCCAACATATTGTCTTGTAAAGTAGAAACGTGCAGATAGAGGGTTTTTTTTTTCAATTTCCAGCATTTCCCTTTTCTGTTACAGGAGATTCTCTGGCCCAATCTTACACGGCGTGCATAAAACATACAGACACAGCCCCACATACGTCCTAGCATTTGATAAATCAGTCTCACACTTTTTTGACAGCTAATCCTTTGGGAAGTTTTTTAAAAAGAAAAAAAAATTAAGTTATAAAGCACAATTCCTGGTGAGCTGGCTCCGAAAGCGCCGCAGCGCTGCGTCACTCCAGCGCTGCCCATGGGGGCTCAGGTCTCCACGCCATCTCCCCGTGAAGCGGACGCTAACTGGTACTTCCCACTTGGAAATAAACCCAATGAATTAAGAGGCTTTTTTGCCACTTTTGGTGTAGGTTGGGGTTCTTTTTCTTAAACAAAAGGCAGGGACTGGCTGCTCCTTGCAATAAGAGAGCAAGTAAGGAGAGGGGAGGACTCTGAGCCGGGAGAGGAGAGGAAGGAAACCAGAGGGAATTGCTGGATGGTTGCAGAAAAGACAGACAAAACCTCTGGCTGCGGGCGGTAGCAGACAGGAAGCGTGGCAGAAAGGCAGGTCAGCTGAGCACACGCGGGAAGCGAAAATTAAAAGAGGAAAAACAGAGTTTTAGCCTCAGACATGCGTTAGCCTGTTCAGTAAAATATATATAAAGGGGCACCACACGGTTTGAGGAGGCGGTGGTCAGAAAATCAGTGTTTCCCCTCAAAATGACATCCAGGGACCCCTGGGAGAGGTGACACATCACGGCCACGACAAATATTCATGGATTTTAGCTCAAAAAGTACAACCATAATCACCGAGGGTTGGATCCCAACGCCTCCATCTGCATCCTGCTTTATTTATTTCTGATTTCATAATTGCGTACAGGCCTTGGTATAATATACAGGCATTAGCTGGTTTTAATTTCCACTAACTTCTCTGCAGACAGGCTTTTGTCTGGAAGCTGTAAATGAAAGCATCACACATATATCACCACTTGTGATGTTGCGTCGTCACTTAGAGAAGTAATTATAAACAGCCATCTTCTTCTTCGAGGTGAAAAGGCCAGAAATACGTCGCTAGAGTTCCTGCTACGCAGAAATCAGTGACCACCTGTGTCTCGTAATTATGCCACCTGTATTTGCTGGATAGTCACTGTATTTACTCCATGCTGCTCCACATCACGACCTCATCCTGGATCCCCAAGAGATGACAGAAATTGCAGGAGGCATCATAACATCTGCACTGAAGCACTTGCTGAGACAGAGTGCATGGCACGGGGAGAGAGGAGGATGCTCTGGGATGAGTCTCACATTTTGAATCTCTCTTTTTTATCGTATTAACTTGCAAAAAGTCCGCAATGACAGATGCATGCTGCACATGAACTGTACGCTTTGAGCTTTCCATCTGCTTAGAAAAAAATATTTGGGGATGGCTCGTGATAACCTCCATATCCCAAATGATACCCCAGCGCTCCTGAGTACTCTTTTCTCCTCTGCATCAAAGCACCCTGCGGCTTATTTTTGTTAAAATAAAATCAATGCCATTCAATTGTCAAAAAAGCTTTAAACCACTGGTATTTCAGGAAGCCACCCGGTGTGGTCAGAATTAAGAGCTTTCCATGGTCCGTCACCTGAGCAGATGACAATCCAGGTTTCAATGCTGCAAAGCTGTTGGGGCAGGAGGAATCCAAACTGAGCGGCTTTGCCAAGCAAGGACCAAACCTACACAGCAGGGCCAGAAAACCCCTTCCTCCCCACCAAAATAATCAGAGCAATTCCAACCTGCGTTGAGACTATCTAACATATTTTAGGCTAAACTCTATTACTCACTGAAAATCTTGCTCCTTACACCAATTTGTGTCCATGTATGAAAAAATAAATCTGCCGTGCTGTTTTGGGTTTGAGGTGACGTGGGGGCACGCTCTCTGCCTTCTCTCCTGGGCCAGTTTTCCACCCAAAACCTTCTGCATGGAAGCCTGGGATACAAAGGCTTTACCTGCCTGTATTTTCTTAAACCACAACCCCAACCAGAAACGGCCCAGGAAGCCCTTGGAGATGCTCCAAGGAGGTTCTACACCAACAGGGCTTCAGCTTGCCGTCTGCTGGGCACACCAATGGTTTGAGCTGCCTTGGAAATGTTTGCGCAGGTGGGAGCCGGGGTCACCAGTGCCATTCAGCATGTCCAAACTGGTGAGGCACCCGTTAGCACCACCAGGCAAGACGGTACTAAAAGGGATTAGGAATTCAGCAGTGTTACCAGTTAGATAGCAAATCGATAGGAGAGACAGTAAATAATGGCTCTAAAAAGGCAATGAGTTAATTACATAGCAAATAGACGGGGGGAGGACAATGCCTGTAATACACTAAAATACAGGTTTCCATTTAAAATATTGGCTTTAGTGATAAGTGCCAGGCTTTGCAAAACACGTTGCGGCACCTGCTGCAATGGCGATCCCTTTCCTATGCCCAAGGGAACAGCCGGCAAATTTAGTTATTGGGCTCGACAGGACCGGGGGATAACTGCCTGCGGATGGGAATACTGCAGATTCACAGAGATCATTGTGCATGGCATGATGGGGGGGATCAGGAGAGGAGAAAACGCAGCCTTCAGGTGGAGGAGAAGATGCAAGAGCCAGAGTAGTGGTGCCAGGCCGATGACACAGGGATGGGACATCTGCTGTCCCCGGTGGCCCTGCATACACGGGACATCCCTCCGACCTGTCTGCCTGGCAGGTGGTGACAACCCCACCAATATCAGAGGGTACAACCAGTACATCCCATCCCACAGGGACTGACAGGATGCCCCCAAAACCCGCCGCTCCAGGCAGGCAGAGGGTAGGTTGGCACTGGGGATGGTAAAAATCACCCAAGGCTTTATCCGTAGCAACACAACTCCTGGGGGGACTTATACATTTGTGCCGATTTATTATTCTGGAGGTGATGAAAGAAGAAAAAGCAATTTAACTAATTCAGTCCTCAGAGAATTAGCCAGCAATCTAATCTCTCTGGTATCAGTTAGCTCTTCTGTCTCTTCCAGAGGCACTGGTACCCACGATCCCGGACTCCATCAGGAGTAACTTCAGATTTGGGGTTATTTTCCATTTTTTGGGGGTTTGGCTGATCTCTGTGGCACCTGGGGTCCCGAGGCTGTTACCCACCCCCAGCATCCCGTACGCTGGCCCCTTCTCCATGCCCCCCGCCCTTGGTGGGGCTGAGCTTCACAGCAGCCACCTCGGTACACGATGTCGTGGGGTTTTCTTCTCTCAACAGCAAAACTGTGATACATTTCCCATGTTTTAATCCTGACTTCCCGAATTTAAATGTCAGCTCCCCCAGATGCATCTGAACTAATAAATCCCTGCTGTGCCAAAAGCCGGGGCTGGCTCGGCAGTGGGGAGGATGCAGCAAATCTGCTATTTTGGCTTGGCGGGACCCATGCACCCCATTTCCCAACAGGGAATATTTGCCCTTTTACATCCAGACCCACCACTATGTGGGCTGCCAAAAAGGGTCTCACCAAAGCCCAGCTGCGTGGTGGCCAGCAGGACCCCCCAGGCCTGAGGAGCGGACCCGGGGGTGGAGGGGGGCCATGCCGGGACCTTTCCTGTTTGCTGCGTCGCCTCTGAGGCCGGCACGGTTATTTACAGCATGTAAACGCTGCGGTTTAAAATAGCAGGGTCAAACCTCCCCTGCCCCTTCGTCCTCCCCCCGTGGCTGCTGCCCCCACACCGCCCCCCCAACCTCAGCATCCTCATCCCTCCCTCTTACGCTTTTCCTAGGGGATGCACCGGGCTGCATCGCTTCCAGGCAGGATGCTTCCCGGCCAAGCGCGCAGCCCCTCGTCTGCCCCTGACACGGCTGTCATTCCCCTCCCAGCAAAATAGCTGGAAGGTTTTTTTTTCTCCCTTCTTTAAATTTTTTTTTTAACAAGGTACCGACCTGCTGCTCAGGCGAGACACTCATTGGGGGTCGCTGTTGGATTTACCCCCCAGCAAAAGCCCTCCGGCTGCAGCGTGTCGCCCATGCATGGGGGCTGCAGGGAGTTCAGGCTGGTGCTGAGAAAACTGAGGGGGGGGTGGGAAACATTTAGTTTAGTAAAAGCAAAGCAGCTTCAGGCAGAAGGGAAGAGCAAGAGGGCGATGGGAGAGAGTTTTCAGCAGAATGGTGCTCACTCCCCACACCCGGGGCATTGCCCCACTCTTGGTGACACCCCCGTGTCCTCCGTGGCGCTGGGTTACACAAGAAGTGTGGGCACCTGAAATCGCTGCATGAGATGGAAGAAAAGGAGCCGGGATGCGACCCTGCTTGGGATGCAGGAGCTGATGGAGAGGAGGAACATCCCTGCGCATCCCCGGGGCTGGGGGTGAGCAGCCCCGGCTGCGCCCCGGTTGGGAGCAGCCAGACGTTATTTCACCTCCTGATGCTCAGGGTGAGCTCGGGCTGCGCGAAAGCAGCCGGCGAGGGCCCGGCCAGCTGGGAACCGCTCCTTCATGTGCCTTCTGACTCATGCGATTCGTGTGGGTGGCAGAAAAAGCGCTCCGAGAGAAAAAGGAATGGGAAAGAATCCATTGCTATATTTAACCACAAATAATAGGAAGAGGCCGAGCTTTTGGGCTAAATTGTAAATAACAGTGAGATGAAATCATCTCAGAAATTCATGACTGGATCATGGCAGCCTCTTGAGAAACAGCATGACTAACGAGGACCGCAGCTTGGAAAAACGTTGCCCCCTGTGGAAAAAAAAAAAAAAAAAAAAAAAAGAAAATTAAAAACCAGTTTTTTGGTTATTCCAGACCACTGGAGCAATCCTTCCAACTGCGACAAATTGTCCTTTATTGCCTTTCGGTTGTCACTGCATTTTAATACATTTCAGTATTTATGCGTTCAGCTGCTCATACATCCAGCCGCAGCCCGCCAGGCATCCAGCCGCCGGCCGGTCTCCTAGGGGTCTCGCTGCCATCAAATTAAATGTGTGCTTAAGGATGGTGTTGGATCGAGGTTATAATCCTGGAATCACAGAAACTTCAGAGTTGGAAGGGACCTCTAGAGATCATCTAGTCCAACTCCCCTGCTAAAGCAGGACTGCCAAGAGCACATCCCTCAGGGCTGCATCCAGGTGAGTCTTGAAAATCTCCAGAGAAGGGGACTCCACACCCTCCCTGGGCAGCCTGTTCCAGTGCTCTGTCGCCCTCACCGTAAAGAAGTTTTTCCGTGTATTTGAACGGAACTTCCTGTGTTCTAACTTGTGCCCGTTGCCCCTCGTCCTGTCACTGGGAACCAATGAAAAGAGTCTGGCACCATCCTCCTTCAACCCACCCTTTAGATACCTGTATGCCATAATAAGGTCTCCCCTCAACCTTCTCTTCTCCAGGCTAAAGAGTCCCAGCTCTCTCAGCCTTTCCTCATAAGGGAGATGCTCCAGTCCCTCAGTCATCTTAGTTGCCCTACGTTGGACCCGCTCCAGTAGTTCCCTGTCCCTCTTGAACTGGGGAGCCCAAAACTAGACGCAGTATTCCAGTTGTGGCCTCACCAGTGCAGAGTAGAGGGGGAGAATGACCTCCTTCGACCTACTGGCCACACTCTTCCCTATGCAGCCCAGGATTCCATTGGCCCTTTTGGCAACAAGGGCACACTGCTGGCTCATGGATAATTTACTGTCTACCAGGACCCCCAGATCCTTCTCCTCAGAACTACTTCCCAGCAGGTCCACCCCTAACCTATACTGGTGCTTAGCATTCTTCCTCCCCAGGTGCAGGACCTTGCACTTGCTTTTGTTGAACCTCATTAGGTTCTTCTCTGCCCAGCTCTCCAGCCTGTCCAGGTCACACTGGATGGCAGCACAGCCCTCTGGAGTGTCAGCCACCCCTCCCAGTTTGGTATCCTCTCTGTCCCATCATCCAAGTCATTAATGAATATACTGAACAAAATTGGACGGAGTATTGACCCCTGGGGGACACCACTGGTTACAGGCCTCCACCTGGACTCTGTGCCGCTGATCACAACCCTCTGAGTTCTGTCGCACAGCCAGCTCTCCATCCACCTCACCGTCACCTCATCTAGCCCATATCAGTTTTATAAATTAATACAGTTTGATTCATAAGAAAAACAGCCATTCGAGCAAATCATCCTTATTATATGAGCCTTATATGAAGAGATGTTCATTATTTGTAACACTAAAAGTCTCAGCCAAAGCTCGCTGCATGACTGGGAGCCTCTCCACAGAGTCAAAGGTTTCAGGTCCTAATTGCAAGGAATTATTGCAAGGGGAGAACTAATACTGTCCAGTCTTTCTAGTGCTTATTTTTAGTAGAAGGAATAAAATAGAATACGTTAACTGTGACACGGAGTCTGGGAAGCCTGACAACACACTTGATATCGACATCATTGCCCTGCGATATTTCCACTTTTATTTAATTGAAGAAAATACCTTTCATTTCTGGAGAGCATCCAAATTTGTTAACAGAAGAATTGACCTAGCCGGGATGGAATCGGAGTCATGCAGGAGTGTTTCGGCCTCTCTCTCTCACTTTCTCTGATTTTTAATAGTCTCTCACTTTCTCTGATTTTTAATAGTCTAACAGCAAATATTTGCTGGCAGTAGAGATTTCTGAGCTGTGAGGTAATGGCCTTTTTTTTTTTTTTTTTTTTTTTTTTTACATATGCAGAGTCATCTTCTTGTTTCCTTAAGCCTTATTGCAGTTACAGATGTGCCCGAAAAATGTGAAGCAACAGATCCCAGCTTTGTGCGTTTAATTCGAGCAACGGCGAGCTCCCCCTGAGCAGTGCTGATTAGATAGGCTTTCTGAAGAGCTTCTTTAGCCATTTTTACAGAAATATTCTTTATTTGGACACACCCTTGTGAAGGTGGCCGGCGTGACGGCTGCCGGTGCCAGCGCTGGGGAAGCCCTCGGTCTCTGCCGCTGCCAACTGCTGATCCAAGAGGAGCTTTCACCCCATTTGGAACAAGAGCAAAACCACCCCCCCCAGTAGAGCCTCACCCACCCAGCCCCCCAAAACATCACCCTCACGACACCGCATTTACTGATTTAGGGACCAGGGAGAGGAATATTCACAGAAGGGCTGTAACTGAGACCAAAATGCAACGTGACATGGCTGTGTATCCTCCAACGCAGCAGCAATTTGCTCCATAATTCCTATAAAAGCCTCAGCTGTCGCAAGGTTTGGGTCCTCTAGATATTATAAAATCATCGAAGCTGTGAGGGCTGCACTTGTTCCTATCTACAATCCAGATCGTCATCCAAAGCTGTGCTCCCCTCCATCAATCCGCGGCATTATTCCTGCTACCAAATACTGCTTACCACGTGCGAGGCTCTCCGAGTCTTGCCCAAAAAGAGAGACCTCAGCTTCCGTATGTTTTTCCCAATTAGTTTTCGCAAATTTGGGGGAAAACATATAAGAGAAAAGGAAATGCAGACGTGAAGCATCGTTGTACAAAGAGCGTTTAAGGTAGCAGACTCCCGTGAAGGCGAGTTCAGAGTTACACAAATGCTAATGGTCGCAGGGACAATTACGTGCCCTATAAAATAATTATTTTGCCAGGTCAGCTCTTTGGCACCATTTGAAAAAAAAAATCTAGAAGTCAAGTATTTAATGATCTGCTGCTCCGAAGGGATCGATGTATTTCTGCAGGGGTCATTTGCAGGATCGATAATTGAGCATCCCCTGCAAAACTGGAGAACAACAACTTCTAAAGCTCCTTCCCAGAAACTGCCCGGCGGCCCCGGAGTTGGCCCAAGACTCCGGGCAGCTGCAAAGTGGGTTTCTCACAGCTTGTAAAAAGTGGAGATTTCAGGATAGGGGAGGCACGATGCGGCCATTAACGATGATTTATTCATGCTCAGCGACTCCCTGGTGCTCTGTTGTGCTTGGCGGGGGGTGGGGAGGGTGGTGGGGGCAGAAGAAAGCTCCCCACAGGCCTGGGGACAGCACTGGCCATCGGCCCGGACCGCCCCAGGCTGCATGAAGGTCCTGAGCAGCATCCAGAGGAGGAGGAGAAGGAAACGTGAAACGGGAGAGCCATTTAGATGGGCAAGATCTTCCCATCTTCACCCATGTTTGGGCTGGCTGCGTAGGGAGAAACACTTCTCCTTTACTCATATTCTGCTTTAGCATTTAGAAATATAAATAAATAAAGATTTTTTTTATACATATATATATATGTTAATAAAAGAAAATTCATGCAGGAGTTCTCACAACCAAACTTACGCCATCTTTTTTGCTAAAAAACTAATACCGGCGACAACGTGCCCTGTTTTTTTGCCTCCCTGCCTTCAGGTAGTTTCCCAGAAAACTGTTTCTCTTCTTCCCCCATTGCCCGTGGGGGTTTTTCCCCTGGCTGTGACCCTTCCAGCTGCGGGCGAGTGCTCGCAGCCACGTCCTGGCAATGGCAGGGGGACAGTGATGGGAGGACCGTGGTGCGGGGATGAGGAGCATGGAGGTGCCGCGCCACGGTGCCTGTGCCTGGTTTGCAGGGCTCACTCCCAAGTGTGGTAACCAGGGTCTTACTTGTTTTTTTTTTGAGATCTAAAGAGCCCACGGTCTCAAACAGTTAAGTGATAGAGGCATTTGTGGGTGCGCAATTAAAAGAATGTATGTTACAGCATCCTCGCCATTTTCAAGGCTAATTCTGACAGCCATCTGGGCCATCTCACCCACAATTTTATTTCTCTTTCGTCACTGGCAATATGGAAAGCATCACGAGCTGCCTACGAGTGACGCTGCTGCTAACAGAAACAACATTTCACTTTACTATGGCACTCCCATCCCTCTCAAAAACACTCCCAGGATGATGCCCGAGACCAGCGTTCAAAGAGTCAGTTGCCTGGGACAAAAGGCGACTACGCTTTGATCCAAGCAGAAAAAACCTCTTGGAGCACGCTGGGACTGCTCCGGCGCACAGGGGCACTTGCCACCCTTCGGTACCTCTTTGCGTTGATTTGCTGGAAGCTTTCGGTGCTATGGATCACTATGAAGGTCCAACGGTTGAATTTGAGCTTCAATATAGATGGAATTAACTGATTGTAGGCTCGTTTAAGAGAATTACAAGGCGAATGGTGAGCCTCTCCTGGCTGCTTTGATGTGTCAAGCCTGAGCATTGGCTCCGAAATGCACATCTCCAGGCAGCAGGCAGAGAGCTGCCCCTGTCCTGCAGGCCACACCTGGGGGACCCCAGCACGTCCCCACATCACCAGCACTGCCCAGACCACAGCATCTCTTCCCCCACGTGTAGCGAATCATCACATCTGCCCCCCACGTACACTCAGTACCTCTCACCGGAGCCTCTGCCGCCTCCGTCCTCGCCTCCAGTGAGCCAGGGAACTCCTCACGCTGCCCAGCTGGACCATCGCCTGCCAGTGGGTGTTTGTCACCCCGTTTTGAGGTCCTGCCTGGGGAGGAGAAGGCAAGGGCTGCTGCCCCCAGCAGCTGAGCAGGGTCTGCTGCATCCCAGTTTTCCCTGCCCCGGTGCTGCCACCTCCCCAGCCAGGACCCGGCTCCCTGTGGTCAAGCTTCTTGCCCAGTGACAGGGCCACTCGGGGTCCCGGGGTGGCTGCAGCCCCCTCATCTCCTCTCTTGCCAGGTACCATGCCAGGGAGCTGGCAAACAGCCCCTACACCATACTGGCCCTCAGAAGGGCAAACACACTTCTAAAAATCCCCTATCCCTCATCCCCGCTAGCAGCTGCAGCTGCCTATGTCTTCATCACTCCCATCGGTGACACCAATTAATGCTGATGGAGCCAATTACCCCTGCCTGCCCACCATGCCCACATAGGAGTCCACAGGTGGGTAGAAGACACTCTCCATACATTTCCAAAAGCCCAATGAGCAGCTGCCCCGGCCCCACCGATGCACCACCCCAAATCCCCCCAAACCTGTGGAGGATGCAGTGTCTATACCCATAGCTGCCCCGGGAAGGGTGCAGGTGTCCCCACGCAGCCACCGAGCCAGCAGGGATGAGTCCCCTGGCTCTGACCCCCTCAGAAGCTGGTATTTCTACATTTTCCCAAGCCAGGTGCGGGGCTGTGGGAGCTGGGGCTGCTGGAGTGCGCGTAGCTGCATGCCAGGACTTTAATTCTTCTTTCTTCTTGTTATCACGGCACCCTGTTCCCTCCAGCCGTGGTTTTCCTCGTCTGACGGGGTGCAGAGCCGATCCTCAGCCTCCTCTGCAGGCTGAGCACCGAAGCTGGGCCCGTGGCGCGCGCTGGAGGGCCAGCCAAAACGTTAGCTTTAATGAGCTATCAACAGGCTTTAATATTTCATAGCACTCTGATGGCGGAGTTATAGCTTATCAGAAATGTTGTTAAAATGCAGCGCTTTATTAATGGATAGGTAGGCTTCGCTGGGCATCCTGCTCTTTACTCACTGTTGTATTTGCCTTAAAAAAAAAAAAATCACATGGGTTATTATCACGAGTCTGAAGTGCGTGCAGCCCCAGGCGTGGTAGGGAGCTGCTGCTGGTGCTCCGCATCACTGATCCCACCGGCTGTGGGCCAGGACACATCCCTGAGGCACAGGGCCAGGGTCCTTGTGCAGGGTGGCAGAGCCGGCATTGCCCGGGCAGGTCGGTCCTAGAGCAGCTGTGTCCCCCTGCTGCCACCCTCCTGCCTTGTCTCCGTGCCTGAAGCCCACCTTTCCCGCAGTTCCCAGCTCCAGTGCCCTTCTCCAAGGAGAAATAATACAGAAAGAAACTGCCAGAAGCCCAGCACCATTGACCCCCTCCTTCCTTTCAGATTATTTTTATGCAAACTCTGCCCGATGCTGTGTTGCTGCTGAGAACTTTCTCTTCCCATCTGAGCACCACAAAATCTGTAATGGATACGATAGGCATGAATTACCCAAACGTAGATGACAGCAGGAGTATCACTTACCGATATTAGCAATGAAATCACTACAGGTCAAATAAACAGCACAAAGGAAACGAATACATTACACGTGACGGTCACGTAGGTGGGTTAGCTGCTGCGTATCAGATTTGGCGTGATCACATAAAAGGAAACCAAACAGAAATGTACTGGTCATTTTTTGCCATGTTTCATATTAGTAAGTTTTTCCATGACTAGATTAGACCTCCTTCTCCTCTCCCGCTTGCCTGAGGCATTTTGCAATCGAGCTGAGGGTAATCAGCAAACAAAGCAGCCAAGGGTCCGCAATTACGGGGATGGAATAAAGTGGTGGATTGGGTCCCCAGAAGCGCAGGCAACGGTCACTGCTGGGTGACGTGGGGACTCACTGGCCTCACCAACAGGCAAAAAGCTGTGAATCCTTAATGGTAGGAGTAAAAACCAAGAGAAAGGAAGAAGGAAGAGCTCACCCTCATTTGTGCCTTGCACAGGCACCAGGGAGCCAGTCTGTTGCTGCCTGCTCCAACGCTGCAGCTGTCCTTTTTAAGCGACAAAAGCAGTGGTAGGCTCTGCACCTTGCACTTTCCCTCCCACAGCTCGGTCAGGGTTCAGGTATCACTTATCCTCTGTCCTTGGCTACCACTCATCCCTGTGTCCTTGGGTACTGCTCATCCCTGCATCCTCAGGTACTGTTCATCCCTGCATCCTTGGGTACCACTCATCTCCACATCTTCGGGTTCACCTCCACATCCTTGGGTATTGCTCATCCCTGCATCCTTGGGTACTGTTCATCCCCGCATCTTTGGGTACCACCCATCCCCATGTCCTTGGGTACTGCTAGTCCCTGCATCCTTAGATTCATCCCACATCCTCAGGTATTGCTCATCCCCACATCCTTGGGTACCACTCATCTCCACATCTTCGGGTTCACCTCCACATCCTTGGGTATTGCTCATCCCTGCATCCTTGGGTACTGTTCATCCCCGCATCTTTGGGTACCACCCATCCCCATGTCCTTGGGTACTGCTAGTCCCTGCATCCTTAGATTCATCCCACATCCTCAGGTATTGCTCATCCCCACATCCTTGGGTACCACTCATCTCCACGTCCTCGAGTACAGATCATCCCTAGTCAGGGATCCTGTCCCCACTCTGGGGAAGATACGTTTTGGCTCAGTGGTAAGTTTTGGGGCACATTTAGTGTGAAGCTTGGGTGGTGACCCTGCTGGGAGAGGCCGGGGTGGGATGCGGGGCTGCCGGGCCCCGCGCCGCCCTGGCGCAGAGGCCGAGCCTGGCCCGGTGCCCCGTCCCGCACCTCCGCCGCCCCATTAGCCCGTGAACCGCCGCCAAATGGCCCCATCAATTTTTCATCAGGGATAAAACCCGGTCGGGCGCGGATAAAACCCGGCGCTGCCACCGGGAGGGGCGCGGGGTGCCAGCCCGCACCCGCGGCCTCGGGGAGCGGCTCCGCGGAAGGTGCGCGGCGGGACCGGGACCGGCGGCGGGTTGCGCGGGGTGCGGGGGATGGCCGGGGGGCGGGGGCCGGCGCCGTGCGGCCGGGACGGCTGCGGCGGGAGCGGGATCGGGGGCGGGCGAGCGGCGGGGCGCGCTTGGCTTCCGCGGGCGCGGTGGCTGGCGCGGAGGCTGGCGGCGCTGCTCATCCTCCTGGCGCTGGTGGCCGCCGGCTGCGTCCTCCACCGCCGCGCCTGCCCCGCCGCCCGCCGCCGGCCCCCGCCCGCCCGCCGCCGCCCCCCGCCCGGCCCCGGCCCCGGCCCGGCGCTGCTGGAGGCCGGGGGTCTCCCTGCCGAGCCGGGGCCGGGGCTGGAGCTGCCGCCGCTGCCCCGCTACGAGGAGGTGAAGCACTTGCCCAGCTACGAGGAGGCGCAGCGCTGTGCCCCCCGCACCCCCGGGGACGGGCAGGGCGACGGGGGCGTCTGCGGCTGAGCCCCCGCTCCGCTGCGCACCCGCGGACGGGGCGCAGGACAGCGGGGTCCCCGGAGGGACACAGCGGTCGCCGCCGGACGGGATGCCGGGGACCCCGGGGAGACGGGCTGCCGGACGTCCCCGCAGGGACAGGCAGCGGTCCCCGGGAGGGATGCGATGCCACACACCGAGGTCTCGGGGAGGGACGCTCCGGGGTTCCCTGGAGGGACATTGTGGACCCCCGGGGGAGACACCGTCCCCTGGAAAGGTTGTCCACCAGCGTCCGGGGCGGGATGGCTTGCTGGACACCGGGGTCTGCAGAAGGGACATGCACGGCTCCCAGGGGAGATGGCCTGCAGGGTGCCAGGGCCCACAGAGGGACGTGCCACTGTGCCCAGGAAGCAGATGCTGGTGTCGCCAGTGGGACAGCCTGCAGGACACCAGGGCTCCCCAGAGGGACACACCGCAGTCACCAGAGGGACCTGCAGCCTGGGGAGCTCCTGCTCACCTCCCCGGGAGCGTGGGCTGGGCAGCGAGGTGGCCAGAGAATGCTGCTCAGCCCCCGAGCCCCAGCGGGGGCTGGTTAAGAAGATGGATAAGTCGTCCAGGAGGAAGCTGATCTGGGGACATCGCCTCTGATGCAATGACATCACCTCCAGTACGATGACATGCTCTTCGTGGGGAGACGAAAAGAGCTGTGTGCAGTTGGGTGCGGCACCCCCAGCTCCCCTCGCCCAAGCCTGTGCCGTGGGCTCCTGCACGCCGGGAATGCCGGGTTTGCTCGTCTGTGGAAGCAGCAGGAGACGGTGCGCAGGGTCTGCGCGGACACGACTGCATGAAGTCGGCCTGAGGGAGCGATCCTTACACCTCCTGCACCCACGGGTGGCGGGGGTAGGTGCAAGCATGGGGGAAGGCGAGATCAGGCTTTGGTTGTACAACGCAGTGGTTGTACGTAGCCTTGCCTTTGTCAGCAAGGCAAACGGAGGAGAACAACCTCCAAAGCTTGCTAATAAAATCTTAGCACCTTCTGGTACCGTGCTTTTTATTTCACTGAGGTGACCTGGGATCAGGAAATGAATGGCCCAATCCAGCACAGGCCACACCAGACCTCGGTGCTGACCCCTGCCAGGTCTCCTGTCCACAAAACGGGTTGCCTTGCTCTATGGGTCCAGCTAAAGGGCTCCCAACAAGAGAGAGCGTGAGATACCCCTCCTCCCCTCGCAGGCAAGGTTAGTAAATAATTTTAGGTGCAAAAGAGCCTCACGCTGCAGAACCGGGGCTTTGGATGTTTGTCAAGTACAGATATGGACGCAGGTATCGATACGGGCATCTGAATTTTGAAATATTTCATAGCCGTGGCTTCTAAACATTTCTATATCACAGCTAAAAATGCTGAGACGGAAAGATGTTCCCCGATGCCGCATAAAATCCTCGTATCTGGTTGAAGTGGCAATCCTATTTTTGCTGGAATTGAGATTAGGCCTTTTTTATATGCTGCAGGGGACAGAGACAGACGAAGAGGACGAGGAGGAAGCCTGAGATGGTCATAACCCAGAGAAATCAGGCCCAATCCTGCCGCATTTTCTCACCTGGAGCTTCTTGGGTTACAGTAACACGGGTCCTGGTGTGAAGGTGGATTACAGCACCGGGAATAATGCTGAGTCTTCCTAACAAACAGGGAAAACCCCAAGGAGCCCAGCCGGCCTTTTGGGTTCTCCATCCCTACCAGGAGGGGTTACAAACCTCCACTCCTGCCAAGTGCCCGCAGTGCCTGCCTTGAAGGAACAGCAAAATTGGAGGGGAAAGATTGTTTCCTTTAGAATTTCCTTGGCTTTTTCAGCCAAAACACTGAAATATTGATTTCCACCGCAAACTCACACTTGACCATGTAGAAAGTGCACTGATACAGAGTTTTTTCAGGTTTTGTGGCCGGGTGCTGCCTGCCCTCTGCATCCAGTGCCGAGTGCGGTTTTGTGTGCAACAAGGGGAGCAATATCAGGAATTTTTAAAAAAACTGTGTTCGATGGGAAAACTCTTTTCTTGAATAAGATATGCCGCATAAGAGGGTAATTGCATATCTCAAATAGCAACACAGAAAGGAAGGACTCACCCTAACGCCGTGTAACTCGGTCGCCAGCCCCACGCTGCCGGGGGAAGTTCGGAGGGTCCCTGCAGGGCAGGGCTGTCCCGGGCCCTTTATTCTGAGCCACCTCAATTTATTTAGTGCCTCAAAATCCCAAGGCATCGCTTTGGGAAGCTCCAGCAAGGCAGAGAAAAATACTCTATTAATATGTGCAATTTTAAATTTCGAAAGCCAGTGGATATTACTTGTGAAAGACAAAAATTTTTCTCGCCCATAGGTTAAAGTACTAATTCATTTCTGCAGTCAAAGTACTAACATCAACAAATGTAACCTTTTTTTTCTGTCCCTCCCAATAGAAAATGATAGAACATTTTTTAGTGTTCTGCTTTAATACTGCATTATTAGTGTATTTTGTATTTGCCCTCCCTGGGCAAAGCTGCCCTCCCTCCTTTCCCCTGCGAGGAGCAAGTGTTTGTGCAGGGACCAGGAGGAGGAAAAACTCATTTCCACACGGAAGGGACAAGGACCACCCATGGGCTGAGAGCCGCCATCTCTCCATGGCTCACCTCTGATGGTTCAACTCTTCACTGCTCTGAACAAGGAAAGCTTGGGAGAAGCGTATGTTTTCTGTGGGACATCCACTGCCGGACTATACTTGGGACAGATTCAGCTAAGAAAGCAACTTTCAGGACTGAAATGTAATTTTGAATAGATACATCAATAGTTCTCTTCAGCCTCCTTTTTCTATGCCAAAATACTTGAATCTATTGTGTTTAAAATATGGCCCAGTTTGGTGCTATATCCTTACCGGGAGACGGCTAACACAGTTTCTAAGAAGTCCAGTTGTTAATGAAGAATGCCTTAAATAGAAAGAAAAATAAAGTATTATCATCTGGGACCCACAGCACATCAGTCCCTGCAGTTGTGCCCCAGTGATGGGACACCAAAGGCTGAGCGAGGCTCACCTCTATATTAAATTACTCAAGGTCAAGCGTGAAGGAGTTTCATGGAGAGGTTTGAATTGCCTGAGCTAGTGTCTGCCTGCAGAAGGGAGTCCTCTCGAGGTGCTGGGTGCTTTTCACTAGCGCTACTATACATGAACGAGGCAAATAAACACCAAGGAAGGGCAGGAGTCATCTCCGTCCTCATTGGCATCGCAGTTGAATTAACTGGGAGTATCCAACTTAGTCCTAAATTACCAATTGGTCACTGCTTCGTATACAATTACCACGAGGACCGAGGATCTTTTACAGAGCATGGAGATGTAGATACAAGCCCTGTCTTTGCCTTTTTTGAAGGCATACTGTTTAATCTCAAAGAAACCCCGAACGCTTATTTAGAATAGAGCTTAGAATACTTCCGAACTGCAGGTTTCCAACTACCACAGTCATTTCTTTACAGAAAGAAAAAAATTCTTGCAGACCCTTCAACGAAAGACACAGAAGTAATTAAACATGATATCCTTTGTACATCCATTTCATCTAATTGATCCAGGCATATTGCCTGGCTCTTTGCAGAGAAAGAAGGTATTCCTCTATTTCCCTGAAGATATCAGACCATCATATCTTCATATGAAGCACTTAGTTCTCATTAGAAACGTTTACGGTAGGGTGAAGGTACCTGAATTAAAACAAACAGATAGTTCATGTTTCTGTATTTGAAATTTTATAGCGTGGGGCAACATTTGGCTGAATTGGGTCAATAAAAATATAATTTGAAAATACAGATTATAGAATCATAGAATGGTTGAGTTGGAAAGGACCTTAAAGACCATCCAGTTCCACCCCCCTGCCCTGGGCAGGGACACCTCCCACCAGCCCAGGTTGCTCCAAGCCCCATCCAGCCTGGCCTTGAACCCCTCCAGGGATGGGGCAGCCACAGCTTCTCTGGGCAACCTGGGCCAGGGGCTCACCACCCCAAGAATTTCTTCCTGATATCTCATCTAAATCTCCCCTCTTTCAGTTTAAAACCGTTCCCCCTCATCCTATGGCTCCCCTCCCTGATCCAGAGTCCCTCCCCAGCTTTCCTGCAGCCCCTTTAGGGACTGGAAGGCTGCTGTAAGATTCTTACATACCATCAATTCACAAAACCTTTTCTTCTCCCCAAACTTCTCCCTGTACCTTACGGAGTAAAATACCAGTGTAGAGGATGCAATAGTGTGTCAAATTATATGGGAAGGCAAAGAAATGATCCCAGGAGCAGAGGGCCACCGGACAATAGTGATAACTGCTGAATGGGTAATTCCATCTTCTCTTTATATTAACAGAAGGCTCAGTGCACAATCATCTCTATATTCCACTGACTGCATAAAACCATGAGTAATGGTATAGCCATTGAATTCAAACCACGTATATATTCAGATCAACAATTATAACACAACTGCATTTACCGCGTCATGAAACGTCAGCTGATTTTGGAGCCACTGAATAAATGTGACGTGGTGTCCTGGGGTGAGGTAGAACAGCATCCACTTTCTGTTCAGTAATTTTACTTCTTAGCTAAGCTTCTTCTGACTCTTAACTCTGTTATTAAATAAGTGTTGGCCTTGGGGTGTTTTATTGTAAATTCTCATTTCTATGGACAAGCAAGATACAAGGGCGAGGGCTGACCTAATCCCCACGGTCACCAGTATAAACCAGCCAATGATTGAAACGGAGTAAAATCACGCCACATATCTATTTTGCACCTACACAGAACTTTGTATGTTCTATTTTATACATAAATGAATACGCAGATTGGTTAATTTACATGGAAAACCACCGATTAACATCTGAAATGAAAGTAGGGTGAGTCATAAGAGCTTTGGAAAAACTGATGAACAACCGAGTCCTTCACTGACCGTTCATTGCAGATGTGTCTACCCCCAAAAAAACCTTAATTCCTGAAAGAGTAATCATTTGCAATGGTCTATTTCTCTCCAATCACTTAGTGAAAGCTCAAAGACATCTCCTAGCTTATTTACATCGTTAAGAAGCAGGGTCTCCATCATCATGTGCCTGCTTTTCATTTTACTAGGCCGAGGGGAGCTCCATCACCAGGCAGATTACTCCCATTTCCAAGCACTTCTTCCATTTTTTCCACACCTCAACGTTTAAGCAGCAGATTTACGTTTAACCTCAACGAAAAGCAGCAGATACCAGTCCCTTGCAAACGAGCATTAGCTTTTCAATAGCTCTTTTTAGCCCCGAAGACAGCGCAGATTACGTGGGAGAATCTTTACTGGCGTATTTGTGTGCTGCTTGTGTCACGGTTAAACTGACTGATGAATCCCGCAGGCTTCAAAAGCTTGCTGTTGCAGGAAGGACAGACAGCATTCTGGCAAAATACGGGATTAATATCTCGCCAAAACGGTGCCTTCTGTTTTAGAAATGATGAAAATCCCCAGTTAATTTTTTCTTAAAAGTTAAACTGTAAAGGAGCTTATCATTGCTGTTAGGGGGACCAAACCAAACTCGCTGGGCTTACGCTATTCTTCAGGCAGATTTACCAGATATGCCCAAAAAATCAAGTCCAGGCCAGCACCAGGCCAGTATGATACAGCCCTCAGCTTGCTCCACTGCTCGAAAAGGAGTGTATTTCACAGCTTTGAGGCATTTGTCATTGCTAAGACTTACTCTGTCAGTGTAACACCAGCTTGTCGGTTCCTATTTTGCTTCTTTGGGAATCAGAAGTACCAACACATTGAAATTCAATGGATAGCGCTTCTTTCCCACCAGCTTTTACTTTCTACCATTCACTATTCAATAGGATTTACATATTTTCTGGTTAAAAAGCAAAGGCTACGTCTCAGAGGATTGCAGGACATTTTTTGTTACCTGCGATAGCGAGTTTTACCTTTTAGCGGCGTGCAGGTTGGTAGGTTTGGATGAAATCCCGCTGCCGCTCAAGGCAGAGCCCGTGAAGCCTCCTCCAGCTGCGCTCCCCACACACACGCGTCTCGCTGGACTCCTGTCTCCAAAACCTCCACCAAATCCTATCTGGGCAGTTTCCGTTAAATTCAATGAGCGCTGCACAGCTTAATCTTGTACTCTGCTTTGCAGGCTGATTCCTTGGCATTTCAGCAGCCTTTCCCATCCGTCCCAGTTTCCAGCAGGGATGAGGATGGTCTCCTTACAGCTGTCTGGATCAGCAGCTAGGACTCAGCCAAAGAGATGGCTCGGTCCTATTGCCAGCTTGCACGGGCCTGCTGGATGACCACAGGCAAGAGGCTTCATCTGTCAATAAGGGAATAATAACACTGGCCACCTTCATCAAGCGCCATGACATTTATTAATGTTTATTGGTTTGGCATTTGAAAACCTTTAAAGTGGTGATTCGCCAGCCTTTCCGCTGCCTGAGTGCATTATGGACATTAACTTCTTCGAATCCAAAACCCAGCTCTGCAACATGGCTAAATACATTACTCCCATCTGCAGACGGAAAAAACGAGGCACAGAGAGGAGCCACAAACAGAATCAAAACTCCCAGACACGCTCAAACACCACCTCTTTTCTCCTGTTACCTCTCTTCTCCCTCAAAGACGCTCCTACGACACAGCTCCTGGCCTCTAGTACAAATGCGATACACCCCCAGGATACCAGCACAAAAATACCTTGGACTGGCCAGACGGCACCTTGCTTGAAATGGAAATTGCGACGTGTAAAAACCCTGCAACAATTCCAGGTAAGCCACATAAGAACGTTTTCTTCTCAGAATATTCTGAAATTTACATTTCATACCCAAGGTTAGAACTGTGCCAGGTTACCCGCGTATTAGAACCTGATGAAAATAAACAGTGCTTTCTCAAAGTATTTGGTTCGCTTTGTTTTCACAAACACAAACACAGTAGTTGTTCAGGACTGGCTGTGCGTGGAAAAAATGAGATCTGATCAGTGATAAATACCTTAAGGTCTTTATTGTGAACAAAACCTACAAATACGACACCTCTCATTAATACCAAGACGTGGAGAGCCAGCTTGAAGTACTGCGGTATCACTTTCTGTGGATGACACTGACATCACCCTGAAGGACAGACAGTCGAAGGACACCTTCGCAAGCGCAGCATCCATTCCACTCTTTTATCTCAGGCTTTGCAATGGTTAATTGTTGCACCAGGCCTTTTTAAGAAGCTTAGTGAATTTGCTGCCTCTACTGTACTGGACCAAGAAGAAAAGAGCAAGATTGAACCGAGACCCTGAACTTTGTATCCCCACTAGACTGATCTTCAAAAAATTGCTTACATTGCATTACAAATCTGAGCAAGGCTTCATAAATTTAACATTAAACGCTCGCCATTAGTGATATTTTGGGCTCAATTCTGGAACTAGTAAGTGCTTTCTGCAAGTCAGTGGAAGGTGAAGGTGTTCACTTTGCCACACGTCAGTACACCAGAATACTGCGGAGCTTCAAATGAGCTACATCAAAATTATTGTTTTATTTAGCAGTCAGGTAAATCAATGGAGATCACCTAATGCATCACTTATTAGATACGTTTAAAAAAAACCCCACAGCCGAACCTTTATTTGTTTTTATTAAGAAATTTAGGAACTATGCAAAAAAGTGTCATAAAATGATTTACAAAACAGAAATTTGCCAGATATACAGATAGTGAACATTTTGACGGTAACATCTGAAAGATACATATTATACAACGCCAGTTACAAATAACCTGCTTACATATTTATAATGCACAGGGCTTTTGCAAAGAATATCTAACATATGCAGCCACTTTCACGTGTAAAACAAAGAAAAAATGAAATAACGTAAGTGTAAATACAATATTTTCAAATCAAGTGCTATGGGCAGAAAAAATACGCAAAAAGCTCTTCCTTATTTTAAACGAGTATGACATTTTAACCTTAAGGAAGCTCTCAATATTGTTGTCAGTTATACATGTTAGACGCTACAAAACCAACCAACGATGCTGTTTGTTACTGCAAACAACATTCAAAGCACATTCCATGATATTTTAAACAACTGACATTATCTCAGAAAATA
This sequence comes from Chroicocephalus ridibundus, assembly GCF_963924245.1. Taxonomy (NCBI): domain Eukaryota; kingdom Metazoa; phylum Chordata; class Aves; order Charadriiformes; family Laridae; genus Chroicocephalus; species Chroicocephalus ridibundus. The sequence continues at coordinate 67,992,960 of NC_086289.1, forward strand.
CCCTTTATTGCTAAATAGTTTGCTGCAGTGACAAACCTGAATTGCTGAAGTAATCTGAAATCACCTATTAAAGAACTTGCCAGTACATATGTACGAGCAGAAATACGGATTACTGTAACCGTGAGTGAAATATTCTGCTGTGCTTTATAGGCGCAAGCTCCTTTTTTTAATTTTCAACACTTACAGTTTGCTAAATTTGTTCTAGGGCAACATAAACAAGTCTTTTCAGAGGTCCCCGAGGTTGCAGAAATAACCAAACCACTTAACTAGGTGCTGGCTGAAATAGGGAAATCAGTACTTAATTGGAGGCAACCAAGGTTAAATAAGTTTAATGGCAATAAAAATTTAAAAGCCACTAATGGAAAGACAGTTAATTCCCCTTTTTTTCTCATACACGTATTATGGGCTACAGTGTAGCTACACACTGGAGCTAGGGCATCAGAACATAAACCCAGCTCCAAATGAGACTGTAGTAAATAAATAATTCTGCCTGTCATGCAACAATTAACAAGAACTACACCAATTCTCACTTCTGTTCCCCGCAAAATGTTTGCTGCGGCTTTTTTTATTTATATTTGTCAAAATATGCCAGTACAAAATATTCAAGAAGCACTTATGAAGGTGACCACAAGGACAGTTATTGCTGTACAGTTACACTAGCCCTCACTGCGGGACTGGCTGCTGCTCGTTCTCTTTCTTTAGCTATTTCCATCTCTATTTTGGCTTTGATTTTATTCCAATCAACTTCCAGCTGTAAGAACAGAAAAGAGAGTATGCAGAGGTCAACTAACATTACATAGAGAGGTCAAACAGGTAGATAGTCACTGACAGGACAATTTGAAGTTACAATTACAAAGTGACCATATTAATCCTTATATAGTTCTTTCTGTGTAAGTGACAACTTATACGAATGGAATGTATGAAGGCACAGTTGAGTTCTAACAAACTGAGCTTTCCACCTTTAAAATAAAACAAGCTTGATACATTTTAACAAATACTAATACATCTCATTGTGTCTGGCAAAAAAAACATTGAAACACGGAAATAACTTGGATCGACTTGCATCTAATTTAAATGTAATGACATCTGTGTCCTATTACTGAGAATACAAGCCTTTATCAATAATATATGCACTGATGTCTTTTGACTGCACCTAAAGTCCACCAAGTAAACTGATAGCATAGTACACTAGTTATCTGATATAACAGAAATCAGATTTCTGCTTTAAATTTGTCTTCTACATCAATAAATGTTTTAACTTTATCTTGGTGTTTCTCCAGCTGCAGGGAGTCGTCATCCTCTGGCTGTATTCTATTTCAGTGAAACTTCAGACAATAGATATAGTACAATATCCGTGGTACAGAGGGGTATAATAGTTGTCTTTCTTTCCAAAAATGCTTGACAAGGAAGAATGGATCATGGTGCATTTGATGACTATGAAAACACGTCCAAAAACTGGGCAAAAATGTAATTGCGAAGTTCAGATTCATTGCTGGAGAATTAAGACTGTCAAAGATGGGATGGGAAAAAAAATCTCAAGTGCTGCACGGGGAATTTTCAGAGTAGCTGTTACTCTGTTAACTAAGTCATGAAATAACAAGGAAGATTCTCTGTGAGGGAAGATGTAACTGCAATACCCACACTCTCATGTGAAAAGGTTAATCCCTGAATTCAGAATGCATTTACTGGGTCCAGGTGCTTTGGATCTGATGACTGAAATCTTTATGGAGCTCTAAGAAAGAATGTGTTTGCTTTAACAGATGTCACACAGATGCTAAACATACCACATACAGGGCTAATTCTGCCATCTAGCCCAGAGAGCTACTTGCCAGTGAAGCCAACAACCCTTGCCAGTGACACCTAGTAACTGCCAAGATGTGGATTTTCAGTATACATACTAGGTTCATAATACCTTATATATAAAGATGTGAGATATAACAACTAAGCACGTTGTTTAGATTCTGTATCTGATTGCAGATCAGTGGTCTCAGCTGCAGCATAGAAAAGACATAAGAACTCCCTACTTAAGCCTGAAGGAGTTTTAGGTGGTGAGAGGGAAATTGAGACCCCTTTTCTTTTTTCCTTCCCTGAGAAGGAATAGCAGCACAGTATCTTGCTTTTCTGTTTGATGCCCTTAACATTTCCTTCCAACTTGGCTGTATGAGTCTAACAGGCTGCATTAAGAAGTTAGTTACCACCGTAACCAAGAGCTTAAAATCCATTTCATTCAGTAGGTTCTCTCCTAGTTTCAGATCCAGCAGAGAAGACCCAGAACACGGATGCAGAATACAGCTCAGGGACTTCTTTACTCCAGGAACCTTCTACAGTCTGAGAACCAAGTTTCAAGACTGAGTTTAAAAAACTCAGTGAAACAAGCTCCACTCGCATCACACAAGGTGTTATTGCTTAGGAACCCTTCCAGAAACTACGGCTTTCTTGATGATTTAAAGACAAGACAGTATTATCTAAAAAGTCTCTTTCAGATGCATCAAGGGACCAACATCATTTTTGCTCCATAATGGATTTAAAATATGTAGAAGATGTAATTCCAGCACAGCAGCTGAAATTGTTGCATGGTAAGAGTGCTTGGAAACTGTTATGTTATTTTTCTGTATTTTCTAGGTAAAGTACTGCAGAATGCTTCATTGTGGGGCTGGATATTGTGTAAAATTTTATTCTTGTTTAGGAAATGAAACATCCCTAGAAGTGCTAAAAGCTAATGACTTACATTAGAAATTGAGCTTTCTTGAAAGCGTAATGGGCACTGTCCAGCCAAAGGATCTGAGATAACAGCTTGGATGTATTTCCTGATCCATCAGCTACAGTGGATGAAAGGATCCGACACAGTTAAAGTACACGTCTCTTTTCACAGTTTCACCTTCAGAATGCTTAGGAACAGCGAGAGGAAGAGCAGGAAGGACATAAGGGCTGCTCAGTGGAATTGCTCTCCAAGGTGCACACACGGGTGCCTCGCCTAAGGGGAAAGGCGCAGAAGCACCCCAGTGGAATCTAAGATACTTCCAGCTTATGAACTGCAAGATCTGTCTGTCCTCAGTCTTTAAGATCGTGAAATGCTAATAAATTGAAATGACCTACTGATGATGGAGAAGGTTTCCAGAGGTTTGATGAAATTGTATATTTAGCTATTTATCATATTTGGCAGAACAGTTCGTAGCTCACTCTTAATATATATCTGGATACCTTCAACATTTGTTATTGTTGCTATCCATAAAATTACATAAAAATGTTGAAGACATTTAAGAATTACACATCCAACCATACTAAGGTCTAGCTCCCTGTTTATAGAAAACAACTGTGCCTTCATTTGTATAATCCTTGCCAAGTACTAAAGATATACATTCTGTATCTGTGCGTTCAAATAAAACACATGCGCAACTGTTACTAGCCAAGTAGCCACCTTAAGCAATGATCTTTTACTCAGATGTACAATCTTAAGATTTGTGTCCACATTTGAACCAAAGAAGGAAAACGTGAGAGCAATTCCCCCCATACCACCCCAAACTGGCTACGAAGAACAGGCTGACCTAAAGCTGCAGGAATAATCCTGAGGAATACTTACACCTTCTGCATATTGCAAAAATCTTTTGTTCGTTTCTTTTTTACCAAAGTCCTCTAGGAACTTCTGTCGATAAGCCAGGACTGTGTCAACATGTGTCTTGTGCTTTACTGCTAGTTCTAGAGCCCTGGAATAAAACAGAAATGGGCTTGTCAAGCTATATAAATGCTCTGGCACAACTACAATCACCATGGTTTGCAAAACGATACGCTGAAAAGCGTGCGGGCTGCAGGCAAAGATTTCTAATCTATAGTGCCAAGCCATTTTACATTAGTATCAATCACAGGGGGTTAAAAGTAGCCAGCGAAGGAGACTGTCTATTTTATGATGCGTGCTATGAAAAATATTCAACAGTTATTTCTGTTGACAACCTCATCACATCATTGGATTTTGATAACAGGAGTCTTTTTATTTCAAAGAAATAAAGCAGAATGGTTAGAGTTTAGCACTCTCAATATAAAAGGGCAAACCCAGTATTTTTTAATAACTTTATTACAGTCAGGAATCGCTTCTGGACAGTGTCATAATACACATTTATGGCGTATGCTACACAGCATTTATGAATATTCTATAGGTGGGAAAGATCAGTCATTGGCTTGCATATATAATTGATTACTCCCACATCTGTTTTCTTCTCGATGGCATAAGGAATACTTATGTTTGATACACAGTTTTTAGACGATACTTATTAGGCAACATAATAAAAACCCCACAGATATGTGCGGGAAAAACAACTTTTTGCCTACAGTGATATGAATATAATAGCAGAGAAATTAGTAGTAAATGGCCTCAGAAGATTCTGTTAGAAAACGTGGGGTTTTGTTTAAAGGAGAAATTCCTACTTTGTTTTCTCAGGCCTAATTCATATTTCATCCACCTACACAGTGCTGGGAGTCTGAATCGCCACATACCTATTTTTAGCAACAAGACATTTCAAAACAGCCTTAATTCTTTGAGGGTCACATACAGTTTGAGGTATTGCTAAGGACTTCTCTGTGTTAACAATAATGAAAAAGCAGAATGTTATTTAAAAATACTTCCAAGCATGTTTTGGACTTTTATCACAGAATACTTGTAACTTCCAAATATGATACAAAACCAGTTACTTCTTTAGTTATTGTCAGGATATGATTAACTTAATTTTTTGGTAGGAAATTAGTCAGCTAAGTAACTGCAACAGAACAACTGATCGAAGTAATTTACAGGTTACCTCAGGAAGACTGCTTATAAACATATTGTGTTTAAAGAAATACTACCTATCCCAATTGTAAAGATTAATGTTGACTTGAATAGCTTGATAAATAAGGCCTGCTTGAAGTAGTAGGGTTTCAGCTTCTTGCGTGTTTCCACTGAACAGCAGTATATGAGCCATCCTCGACTCTTTTGATGGAAGATCTTTGATGGAATTGATATACTGAACTTTGTCAATCTGTTAACGAGATGTACAATAGTTTAACTAAGGGAAATTAATAAATAAATTTAGTTTTTCAACAACGTAACTGGAAATAAATAACACCATTTTCTTACCTCACCAATTGATGCATAGGCAATTTCTGCTGTAGCCATGTCTTTGTTGGCAACTGCCATAGCAGCTAAACATGCCCATATAGTTTGATCCTGAAATTTAAAAAAAAAGCAACTCCTATAACTTCAAATATTTATTATCATGCTAAAAATGACTTCTCAAAGGAAGTATACCAGTCCTGAAAATAATGTATAACAATACAACATTGCTCAGTATGTCCTGGTCTGAGGACCTCGACAAAGTCTCTTATTAGAAAGTCACTAAATTATTTCTCAGAACGCCTTCATTATAGAAAAGTTGATGTTGTGATCAGCTGAGACTGATAGTGTGGCTGAATACATCATTACTTTCCAGCATCTCAGCCAGTAACGAACTCTTGCCACAGTACCACTTTACAACCTCATCACACGTGTCCCTGTCGCTACTTGTGGGACTATGCTGGAAACCAAAGCACTGGTTGTAGTTAAAAAAATTATTTTAACCTGGCTAATCTCAATCTGGCTTCATGAACGACTGTACTGTAACCATGATGCTGACAATAGCACTAAACTGTACATTTATCATAAACATACTACAAATGAAAGAGGAAGGGGAAAAATTTACTTGACTGTAGAACCTGCTGAAAAATAAATAAGAGTTTCAAAAGTTCTGTCTCCTTTGTGATGTTTTCAGTACATTTTATATTTAGAATTAACAATTAGAAAAACCTAGTGGTAAAAATATTAAACCTTTGTTTTCTATTTTCATTACTTTTGCATATTTATTTATTTATTTATTTTTACACAACCTTAAGGAAACCACGCTAACTCAGAAAAACCTTTAGCAAAATTCTGACATCTTGATATCTTCCCTTTTCAAGTCTGACAACATTATGACAAAGATATACTATTAAAAGATTAGCTAATATAGTTTAGGCTACCACATGAATAGGTTTTTAGAAGCAGCATAGGATTACTATTGATTTAAATCAGAATAAACAGCTACACTGAGTATGCTCTAAACATTTCCCATGCCCTGTCTTACAATCGCTTTTGTACGAAACAAAACTGGTAAGACCTACTAAAGCCAATGAAATACAGTAACTCAGCCTGAGGCTGTGATTTCCCTATCACCATCTCTGTGCCTCTTCCTACTCTGGCCACATGTTCTTACTCTTTCCTATGATTCAGGACAAGATTAACCTTCCCACTGGTAGCCCAGGATTTGGGAGAATTAAAGTTGTTCAGAGAATCGAATGCTGGTAAAAATCTTTGTCACGTTCTCTTCCCACTTCCCTATTATCTAGAAAAATGGTGATAAAATGCTGAAAGCTCAGCCTGAAATTATGCAAGAGACCAAGTTTCTACGAGTTTTTCACCAGTATGTCTTGCTGTTCTCTCTTCAGAAAGATGGCCCATTTTGTTACTACTGGCTTTGAACTGTCTACCAGGGTTGCCAAAATCAACAAAACAGCCCTGTATCTCCGTGAAGAGTTTAGGAATCACGAAAGATAAACAAAGTAGTCAAGGCAAGCCCAGCTGTGATGGCTCTCTGTTTACTGAGCTGTAAGGGTATTCCAGGTCATCCCTCAGCCCAGGCAACACAAATTGTGAAATAGAAAGGATATTCACACCATCTAATTTAGGCCAGTTTAGATTACCTTCTGTCAAAGACAAAAACTTCCTTTTTTCATCAATGGAAAGGAAAAGTCTTCAAGGACCGAGATCTAGGTACCTAACTTAGATGCTTAAAAACAGATGATGTGAATACTCTTCACACAGAAAATAAAGATTCTGTTATAGTTTTTCTTGAAAGGCCTTCCTCACTTGTTGCCAGACCTGGAGTAATGAGGAAGAGCTCACAAAAAACGGACAGTGAAAAAGCATGATACCTATATTGGCATTTTATTAAAAAAGCACTGAAAATCTTAAACATTTTTCCTTTTAAGTATGATTAGACTCATTGGATGACGCTACCCGTAAGAACAAAGAGAATGCATGAAGAGTTTGACAAAGAAAATCCTTGAAAATTAGAAAATCTTCATATTCATCAGAAAGAAATAGTATTATGAATATTAGCACCCAATACAGATGTTTTATTTTTAAAGATCATGCATTTAGATTACTCAAAAACATTCACATAATACTGTATTTGAAATCCCAGTTCCACTGCGAAATACTGGAATAAAAGCTTAATATTAAAGGAGTAACGCTCAAAATAAAAATCATTATACAACCCAAATTATCTGGATGTGTATTGTTTTAATAATACAAATACAAAATATTTTAAATAAACATTTAAGGTCATGATAACCAATGAAAATGCTAAACTCTTTTCTAGGAGTAAATGGGTGAAAGGAGGCGGGACTTGGGGAGATTTTTGTTTGTCTGTTTTAAAGACTGCCAGACTCACCTCATCTGTTGCTGTTGCCTAAATACATGCAAAAGAAAGCAAAGGAAAAAAGAAAAAAACAAAAACAAGTGAAATAAAATATGAAAAAATACTAGGCAACTGCATGTAGAGATGCAGATAATTTTTAAACGGTTATATTAAGGCCTACTGCTGAAAACATAAGCTTATTATTAAATTCTGTGACTACCTGTGTTCAATCCATCTGGACTTTGCTGTGAATAAAAATAAGATTTTTGTATTATGTACAATGAAAATTATGAAGTTATGTATATGTGTATTATGTAATTATGAAAAATGTATCATTTTTCATGACCAGCCCCAAAATAATCAGCAACAAAGTAGAAAAATGGAAATGAGATGTAACACCTGATATGCAATTATCATTATTAAAGTTCCCGATAATTAGCATTTACCTTGACAAAGCGACACAATCTGACAGCATCTTCCCATTTAGAACTACTAACATATTCATGAAGAATCGCAGGATAAGGTGAAATATTAAGGTGAATAAGTGAACCATCTGCTCTTCTAATTGTTATCTGATTTCCTACAAAATGTACAATCTGCGGATTTTTGCTAAATTCACTAGGTAGAGAAAGAAAGATAAGTTAATATTCACTTCTTTCTTATGGAAAGAACGTTAGGAATTAAAAAAAAAATATCTTTGTTTCAAAACTACAACATGATTGTACTTTGTTTTCAGCGCATATAAAACTCTAAGCACCCAGTTATTCAACAGTTCTATCCAACAGGTAGTTGTAATGTTCTCTAAAAATAAAATTATAGTTATGCACATTCACAGACTGTAAGGAAAATGCAAACTGGGTATTTGTGCAAAAATCTTCAATTAAATTTTTCAGTTAAAAATATTTGGGCTCCCCTAACTCTTAAAATGAAATAATGAATTCAGGTATTCTTTATGAATAATTTTGTATCACAAAATATACCGGCTGAAGCAAACATGCTGAGCTAGAAATAATATTATCTGTGACCTAATATCTTGATATGTTTAATTTCCAACAGATACTTTTAAGAGATCTTTTTTGTTTGTTTATTTACAAACAACTAAGGCAACATTTCATGAGGTATGATTAACATTTTGCTTTTGCATCAAGCTACTATTCTACTTTTAAATTGCGCATTGTAATTTCAACTCCAAACGTTATGCTATACCTTGTAAAACACTTTTTCCTCATTTCCTAGTCAAGAAGTAGTAACATGAAAAGAATTTTAAAAGTTGCAAGCCTGGCTTCTACTTCAACTGCCAAAATTAACATATTTCTTTAAGGAACAAGTAAACAAGTTAAAATACACAATAATACTATTTTGATCAAAAAGGATATATTACCTTGCATCTCTTTCATACAGAGTTTTTGGCAAAAGATCTTTATCTACATAGACTGTGTTGGGGTAGTACCAGACTGTAAAACGGGTATCTTGAATTCCACAAAGAATGTTAGACGTGTCATTCCAAGCCAAAGTTTGAACCATTGTCCCTATATTTAAAGATAACAGAATAATATGCATTTCTACAAGAAACTTCAAAATAAAGGTACACTTCTCAAACTGTAGAAAAAGCGTAATTATTAGTAATTTTTACCTCCTTTTATAAGGACTGGTTTTAACCCCCTAGTTTGTAAGGTAACATCTTACGAACTTTCAGCCAAATTCAGTTCTCTGTTTCTGAAAGAAAGTTTTTTTCAGAGTCCTGTTTTTTGGACTCTAGTTTTGAGACTGGAGAGCAAAATTAACACAATGGTCAGACTGCACCATCGTACTTACGGGATCGTGCATCTGTCTACAGCATTTAAACTTCTAATTAAAAATATTATGAACTTAAGAGTTTGCATTTGCAAGAAAAATGTCTGAAAGATTCTGTATTGAATAATTCTAAGGAATACATCCTTCTCCAATATCTTCTTAGCTGCTTACTCTGAAATGCAATAACGAGTGCTTAAATGTTAACAACTGCTTTACGTGTAACTGATATAAAAATTATCAGAATTTAGATAAATTGTGCTAAAATTGTTTGTACCACTATCTCATGAAAGCCACAGGACTTTTCTAATGTTTTTTTCAAGTCCAATTTCACTGTTGATTAAAAAACAAAATTTTGTCTCTTGTACTAGGTAAAAGTCTATTTGCTAGCATATAGTTAAAGATTATTTTGAAATTTTCTAACCTATTTTGACAATCTTCTGTTCTTTTCCAAACCGTTTAACTGAAGTAATGTAAAGATCTCTGTTCTTATCAATAAAAGCTATTTTTCTTTCACTTGTAAGTCCTTTCTGGTCCAAAGCAATCTCCACAATTTCCGTCTGAAAAGGAAAGAGAAAATATCTGATTTTTATTTTGGAGATTTATATCATAGAATGCATGTGATATTCAGACAAATGAAGGCTTTACTACAGACAGGGCAAAAAACTCTTGAAAAATTGCACTGCGAAGATGCTTTATGTGTGTCTTCTCTGTTGAATGCAGCATTATATAAATTAGATTTCATGCAGATTAAAACAAAATTGCAACAGAGAAGAGTTAGCAGTTTAGGAATTTACTATAAAACTACAGAAGTGGCAGTCCCAAAGCAAAAGATGCCTCAAAGATGAATGTTCACTCGTCTTTCCGTAGAAGCTGACTAATTTTGCTTTTGTTGTATACAAGAAGAGTGAAGAAAAGTAAAATGCAGTTCGTGCAATCATTTTTGAAGTAAAAACAGTAAAAGCTCGGACTGGAGACAGACAACGTTTTCACTGGTGTTCTTTTCTTCAGTGTTAACAACAGGTCAACACTAATAAAAGTTGCTTTGGAGTACGTGCAAAGGAAACCCAGTTCACCAGTTTTACTACATAACAAAACTATCTACCTGTAGTTTCAAACTCTTACGTGCACAGGAAACATGCCAGTAACCGAACACAACCTATAGTATATCCCTTTGTACATCAACACTGCATAAAGAATCTGATTTTTGTTATTCTATATGAGTCATCTAGGGTTGCCAAGCTCTTTTCTATTAAGATTGTAAACCTTTAATAGGTTATTAGACCCATTACTGAGGAAACCCATTAATGATTCTGAATTTCAAAGCAGAATGAAAAAGAGACGCTGTATCCTTCACCTTACCTTATGGGTTAGAGGTTTTCCATCACCCAATGGCTTTCCAGATAAAGCTTCAAATATGTAGATAACTGAAGGAGGAAAAAAAAAAAAGATATGATTTATTATTTAAAAGCAACAATTCTTCATATACTTTTCAAGCAGTTCCATTCAATTTCAGCGTACAATTTACTGCAAGAGGATACTTATTAGTGTGTGCTAGACTTAGCAGTGACTTTTACACTCTGGTCAAAAAAGAATCTTACAGTTGGGAAAATGTAACTGTCGTAACTCTGCTGAGCTTAGGAATAGTCTCATTTTGCAATTGGAGTGACCTGTGAAAATTCTTTAATATCATTATTTTCAGAGCATTAATAGCCATTGTAACATGGTATTATGGTCTGATACGGAATTAAGAAAACTAATGTTTTACTCCCTATCACAGCTCAAATGGTTATTTACAGAAATGACACTGAGTTCTATCTGACACAAGTTTGTACCCTATGTTGTGAACAAATGAGTGTTACCAAGGCTATCTGAGAGATTTACTGAATTTTAACCCACAGCTTTGATGAATCTTAAAGTTCAGGAAGTGTATCATTGACCGATGTATTTTCCTAAGGGAATTAGTATCAGATATATAGAAAGCTGTTCTTTAAACTATTGGGTAAAACATTCTTCAGAAGCATTCCCTAATTTGTGAATGATCTGCTCTATTTTGAATTCTTCATACAGTGGTCCCTAGGCACACTTTCTTCCAGGACAGTTTGGGGTTTCTGCTTGTCATGATGATACAGTTAATGAATATACATTAATAACTGTCTTCCCTCAAAAAGTAGCTGCTTTATACAGATGTACTTGAATTTTATATATAATTCTTGCGATCGTTACCAAAAGTTCATCTTTTCCACTCTCTCCCCATCTTGCCCTCAGAAAAAAAAGAAAACAAAAAAAAAACCACTCAACCCGCCCCCCACCTACATGATCTGTATTTCTGGGATATCCAGTGAAGACACAAATCTGCAACTTGCCTAAAAATAAAGTTTCTTTTTCTTTCTTTCTGTTTCTTTATATATAGATGTGTGTGTGTGATGCATACACATCCACGTGTGTTCAAAAACTATTCATACATACTTTATGTATAGTCTGTGAATATACACGCAGAATCAGACAGATGTAGGTAGAGCATTCACAGCTAGAAAAAACAGTAACATTACAAGGAACACCAGCTGCAACTGAAAGCACGTGATTCCGCGTTAGTTCACAGAAAACACAGATGTCAGAGAAACGTTTCAGATGTTCAGTAACACATCCCACCTGCAGATTCAACACATTACCTGTAAGTATACAATGTAAGATGAATATACACGTTAATTCCAAAGGATGGCGACGTTAACATGTTAATCCTGCTGCGTGTTTCTTTCACTAGGACACAGGATGTTGGTTTGAGGTCAATGGTTATACAGGCAGAATTAAAAAAAAAAAAACAAACACAACTGTAAGAGCAGGTGTTCAGAAAGCACTGGTTGAGTTTGCAGAGGAGAAAAAGAAAGGGTTTTGCACAAGCGTTGCTCTTGGCAGCTGGCTAAATATACAAAAGAAAACTAGTTGTTCCTCAGAAGTGCTATTTTTCTCACTTTTATGCATGGCCCCCTGCATGAAATTTATTTTGATCTACCTATACCAGCCAATTTTACTGCTGCTATGCTAGCCATAGGAAGTAAGATCAAGAGAGTTTTAAAGAAAACCACTGTACCTAATTGACAAGTAAAAGTAGATTAATTTTCATTAATCTGCAATCCTTATTAAAGTATTTCAGAAAATAAGTTTGGGGTTGTTTGGATATTTTTTTTCCTATCTGGAAAAGCTCCACATCACTTTACGATCATTTAGAACCTAAAATATATCTTTTTTTATATAAATAAATTTATATATGTATTTATATTTGTTTATAAATTATAAACAAAGGGAATTATCTCTCTTTGAGCATCCAGAGAAAGAGAGCAGCTACCGTGTGTCTTTTACCACACGTGTTCTATTATCACGGAATAACTGCTCCCAGGGCCAGCAGCTCCCTGTTGAGAATTGGCACACCTCCCTCTTCCAGCTTCATGAGAGACAGAGGAAGGACTGTAAGCGCAGAGGTACCAATCTTTTTCCTAAATGACTCAAAAAGGAAGAATATCCATGTAACAACACTGAAGTACAGCAAGTCATCTCCCTCTCTGTTTCAGAGTAAATTAGCTGTAGAGAGCTCCACGCTATAACGTGTAAACTGCTTCCTGTATCAAAATGAGCTATCTTAGATATTTCTACAATGCACTGCATTATGAAAAACAGACCTGCCCTCAAAATAAGGCAAAGGAAAAAAAAAAGCTTCTGCTGGGGTGAGTCGAGAAGAATACACAGGCCTAGATAACCCACAGTTTCCCATGCCAAGATTCTGTTTTCCCATGTGCTGGCACTACTAGAGGGGCTTATTTCTAAAAAATGAAAAAAACCAAACCCACCTCTAACTCATTGCCCTGACAGAAGATACTATCGACAGGATCACTTGAAGAGCTTATCTTATAAACAAAGCCAGAAAGCCGGCCTCTGTAACTACAGTTTTGATGAAGATTTGCCTGCATACAGGCTGACAAGATTTTCAGGACACTAACAGGAATAGGTGGGAGACAGAGATGCTCTTCAGTCTATTCAGGAAGACGGGCAGGGGAACAGGGCAAGAGAGTGAGTATACCACCAAAATCTTAAATATGCATGCATATAGAGAGCGGTCAATATTTATGGATGAACTTTCTATATAATCTCAGTTTATTTAAAATACTTCTATTGTTTGTACTCTAACTGCATCAAGGTGTCGATATGGCAATAAAATAAAGTCTCTGTGTTATACATATTAAGTAATATATAAGTAAACATACATACACTTGTGTAATAGAAATACAAAGACACACCAAGTAAAAGAGAAAACATCAGAAATAAGATGCAACTTTTCACTTATCCTTTTTTTTTTTGCAAGCCACTTCTTTCTTCTGAATAATTCACACTGAAATATACTTTTGCTAATTAAAATCCATTTTAATTATTACACAGCTATTTTAGATATCTTTAATGTCTTGGTGCTCCAGGATAATATTTTCTGAAATAGTTGTCCTTAAAAATGAAATGCACATTACAGTTATATTACTACTCTTTAAAGTAATTATTCAAAAATAATATCTAAAATAGCTGTGTAATAATTAAAGTATTTGTTTTCACATAAAAGATAAGGACGTACAAGAAAAAAACATACATATAAATTGTACAGATCAGCAAAAATGCTTTGTAACAAGGAAGTGAGAAAAACCTCACCTAATTTTTTTTTGCCTGGAGAGGGATATTTTAAAGGATTATTACAAGGGTTTTTTTCAGCCATCAAGTAATTTAAGTTGTGGGTTACCTGCTGAGAAAACTACCATGTAATCAGCACTAAAGGACTAACTCACTGCCTATATTTATCAGGACCTTCTTTTGTCTTTTGTACTGCACACTGAAAGGTTTCTTTTTCTATAGAAAAAAGAAGACAAATATGATTCTTCTTTGCTGCGAGACAAAGAATTCTAAAATTCTCAAACTGTTTAAAATCCAATCATTAAGTCTAGGATAACAGAGTTGGAGAAAATTGGTTTGAGTTCGTGTCAGTCAGAACCACGGGCAGGAACTGTTTCACTCTGCAATAACAGCACCTCCTTGCATCGTTATCCCCCCTGGTAAACCCCTTCCTGGCCATACTGCAGGAGAAATACAGCTACAGATAGCACTGCAGCTCTGCATTCTAACTTTTGTATGGCCTATAAATGGCACAGTTATGAAGTCAAAAGTCATAGTCATGGCTTTACAGCAATGGAAGTGCCTGCCTCCAGCAGACACTTCAAATTTAAATTGTTGCACAGGTTGCATTTGTGTCATGAGGTAGCACAAGAGGAAAAAGCTGAGTGACAAAAACATATTCCTGTACCACTCATTAGTGCAAAAATTTAACTGAAGCTCATTTGGCCATGTTGTCTGTTATAATTATAGTGCTTTTGATGTCAAAACATGAAAGTTAAGAGCATAAAAATCTTCAAGAACACAACACAGACAGAACATCACAGCCTCATAACTACGGTCATATCAGCTGCACATAAAACTTACATGCTGTAAAGATACAAAACCAAAAAAAAACCAAACTAAAAGAACATCTGAGACCTAAAATTAATCCCAGTTACTGTACTCGTGGCTTCTAAGAGCAGCAGTCAAGCAGAAAAATGTTGCCGAGGTACTTCTTTAGAAAAAAATCACATCAGAGAGTGAAAATCTACCATTCAAGTATTTACTGTAAATATTCCATGGTTCTCTGATGCATTACATACAACTGGAACTTCAGAGGCATTTCTCTTTTATTCTTTTAATCAAAGTTAAGCAAGACATACCATTTAAATTCATTTTTATAATAAATATTATCTATAATTTATATAATAGATAAATAGTTTATGCTTTACGTTTTCTTTTTACCATAACTATGCTAAGCAAAATTAAATGTGAAGATGTTGAAAACTTCACAGTGAATTATTAGCAAATATAGAACTACTGGAACGGAGGACTTACCCTTTTCATCAGCTTCGTCTTTCACTGCAAGAGTATCATTACTCAGAGATACTGTCTGAGCATTTAAAATGTCTGTTCTCATTCCTGGAAATTTTGGAGAGGAAATTAATCTTCCTTCATATGAATATAAATAAAGTCCTCCACCATCCACAAGAAGAAAATGCCTACAAAAAAACCCAAACCCAAAACCCCAAAATGTAAATCACTAAATAATACAGAAAAGCATGATAAGTTCGAACAATTTGAAGATAACTGTCTGATATCCTGCAATTGTTTTCAGTTAAATTACATCATTTCTAAGCCCTACATTTCAAAGTTGATATTCTGAAAGCTCTGTATGAAAGATTTCAACTTCAATGCGAATGCTATGGTTTTGCATGAAAAATACCTATTATCTGGAATCACTCTGATTTTTATCTCTTCTAGACATTGTAAGATTTAAATCTCATGATGACAAAGCATACAGCTGCAGACAGTACGCCCCACACATCATCCCAAGAGACAACGCTGTGTGTATGTATGTGAGAAACAGCTTTAATGTTTACAGCTAGCTTTGAAATAGTATTACCTGTGTCATTTTCTTCATTACAACTAGATTATAATGTAAAGCAAATAGAAGACACTTAATGAACTGATCACCATCTATTACGATGCAGGACTTCAATAACTTATTGGCAGGAACACATTGCAAACTTCTATACAGAATAGTTGAAAATATATAAAAAAGAAATACATATAAATAATACATAAAATAATAATATATAAAATAAATAATAAAAGTAGTTCTACATAATAATAACTGTTTGGTAAGTACAGTATCTATAGTTCATAGACACAAAACACATCCATACACCGAAAGCCAGTTGTTAGACTCTCAGCTATTGTAAATGTTACCAATCACCGGCACCAAATGAACCACTTTCTGTTTGCACATGTATCTGCCGATGTAGACTGGTTTTACCAAAACCTTAGGACTGTTTCTGTGGATCACCTACACTGCCAAAGAATCTCTGCCATGTTTTCAAAAATTAAACAGCAGCACAAAACTCCGAATCTAGAAACTGATTTCAAAATCCTGTCCACTTGCTTACCCGTTCTCTACTGCAGTTATCTTTGTAGATTAGGATGTAAGTGTTTAATCTGGGGCACCCAAAAATGCAGCAAGAATTGTGCTGCACTTTGCTGAAACAGCTGTCCAATAACATTAGTGCACAAGAATTAAAATTATAATCAAAACTCAAGATTTTTAACTTCTGCTCCTATTCTTAGTCCTTAGAAAGACTCTCTTTCTACAAAAGCATATGTAAAGATCTCTTTGACAAATGATTTTCAGGAAATGCAGATTATTATTTTTTTTTTAAACTGAGAAAAACCAGTTATTTCTTGCAAATATAAATACAAATATGTAAGAAAAATGAAACCATTTCTTTTTATTTGGCATACCTGGCACTGTTTTTAATAAAAACTGGAGACCACAGATAATTTATATAAAATATATTCCAGTTCAAAAAAGCAATATGACTTCAAAAAATCCAGACGTTAGAGTAATGTCAGAATATCTACTTTCTTCCATAAATAAGAGTATAAGCATACATATGTAATATATGAAAAAATTAATTACAGATCTATGGCAAATATACCAGCTAAGTCTTTACAGGCTGCTTACCAATACTGGATACTTTTTGTCTATTCCTAGTATTTCAGTATGTGCTTATGTGATATAACAAAGTTTTAGGAAATGCATGTTCACATTTAATAGTGAGCATTACAAGAAGTAAGCTACCTTTCCGCTTGTAGAATCAAACTAACTGTTCCTTCCTTCAGGTCAAAGATCAGTGGCGTATTCCAGTTCTTTGTGCTGAAAAAAAAAATAAATTCATCATTCCTCAAAACCACTAATCTTCACATATCATTGCAAATACGAAGTTGAATTCACTAAGTAAAGCACACACATTTTAATCATCTAATATTCCAAAAAGGGAGGTTTTCAAAAGAAAAACAGCATTTAGGAAGCCAAGTAACACCAATAGCAATGCAGTATGATCCAATACCACTTCTGCCTTCATTTTACATCCCTTCACACCAGCAGCTGCTGACCTAGGAGTCTTAGGAAACAGCAAAATCATATTTATATGAAACAAACATATTTTTAAAATAGTTCTGAATTGTGGTTCAACTCTTCTATAGCGATACAGAGGTAGGATGGAGTCCCTCTCTTGTGTGCCCTATTACAGCCTGCATGATTGTTCAGTATTAGTCATCTCACTGAACAGATAAGTGCTTTTAGGAGTGAACTTTAAATTTCAGCATATGAAACAGAATATCATGTTCTTAAAACATGATGCAGGATTGAATCATTCCTGTCCCATTCCAAAATAATGGCATGCCAGAAGCAGTATCCAAAAAAAGGAGTCCCTAGATGGAGGCACATAACTGGGACAGATACACTTGCATCCAGCCACCATTCCTGCTGCCTCTACATGCAAAGAAAGCACGTCAAATTTTTGCAGCAAAACAAACAGGCAGTCGTGGCACCAGCAAGAAGCTGGAAGAAAGGATGACAGGGGGAGGAGGGCAGCTATACTCCAATACATTTTCTTGTAGACGATGCTAAGTTCCATAGGATATTTCAATTCGTTAAGAAAAAAAAAAAAAAAAAACAAACTACCGTACTTCAAATAAAGTTTCTGCTACTCTCTTACAACTGCTAGATAAGCTTGAGAAAGTTTCATGAATTTATATTACTTACGAAAAAACATAACACTGAAGAGAAGTTGAAACAACCAAATGCCCGTAGTTCAAAGAGGCCTTAATAACCCTGTCACGGAATTCCAACAAATCTACTGCATCATTAATAACATTGTGCACCTAATCAAAAGAAAATTTTGGTTGAATAAAACAACAATAACTGAAGTGAAAACTAATTAGTGAAATATTACGTTCTTTCTTATTATAAGCACATGCTGATGCTATTATGCATTAGCAGAAGAACATATGTATCTGGGAATAAGCACTTTCACAGCACTGGTGAAAACTTAAACCCAAAGGTTCTGTAAACTCTGAATAAAGAATGAACAATTACTGAAGTGCTTAATAGAGTTCCTTAAAAGAAGAGAGCAATTAATGCGTACTTGGAATACATAAGATACAAACGCAGTATCATTGCGTTGGGAAAATTATCTGAGATCAAGGATGTCTAAAAGTTCCCAATTTAAGACTCAGTGTTCAGTTGCTGATTATTTAAACATTTGAAATATAGTATTTCAGCAATCCCATCAGAAAAACTCAGCAAAATCCAAGATTTGGATAAAGATATGTTGTCTAGATGTTGAATAGCTCTAGCATATATTTTAATGCTACCACACTCTGAAGTAAGGGAAATTTAGGAGACAGCCTTGGTAAGCAGGCTGTGGCCTTGCCATTTCTGTGAAAATTTGCTCAAAATATAATATTTCAATAAAATCAGTTTGCCTGTAATCAACACAGATTTCTGAGCTCAAAGATTTTAGGCAGCTAAAATCTAAGGAGTTATCTTATGACAGGGATTTTTTGTTTGTTTGTGGGGTTTTGTTTGTTTTGTTTTGAATAAGACATCACCATTCTGAGGGTGGTAACTTCTTTTCGATTTTCTCCATTATGCAACCAATTGCAAAACAAGGACTGAACTCAATTATTATGAAAGCCTAGAAACCATTTCCAAAGACATAATAATTGCTATGTCTACTGCAGTGACATGTCCATAATTAACTTAGCTATTGTAGTACTCAGAAAAAAAGAATGCATCTAGAACTTCTTTGTAGGTAATATTTTGCTATCCAGATATATGGGAATAAAATAAAATCACTATAAAATAATAAAACAAAATATTAGCACTGAATCAGGGTTAGCTATACTTCCTCAGTTGTTTGCATATTCAAGCACCCTGGAGATTATTCAGAGAGCCCATCTGTTACGAGTCGATGTCTGGGAATGAAAGAAGAAATATGAATTTTTACCTGCTAATTTGTCTTCTGTGTTCCCAGACACTGACTCATGTTATCCCACCCACCGGACCAAACTGTAATAGAGCATTTCTGTTGTTACAACTTTTCCCAATTACATATTCAACATTAAAAGAATCAAGACCGAAAAACATTTAAGGGCCTAATTAGGAATTTAGGAACTTGACTTCGATATTGAAAATATTGGCCTGGTGTCCAATACCAAATGTGTAATTTGGAAAATTTGTAAGAATGGAAATCTTATATTATCCCAGCGTTCAGAGAGCGAATGTTGTGAGTCAGTGTCTGGGAACACAGAGGACAAATTAGAAGGTAAAAATTCATATTTTTGTATTAATTCCCAGATATTTGGTAACCTAAATGTGGATTCAGGCCAAAGTTTTTCAAAAGAAGGATCCTAAACTTAAGCTCCAGAAACCACATGTAGGGGCCTGTTTCATTTCCAGCAGTGCTGAGACTTGGCAGCTCCCACTGAGGTCAATGCCTATTTCTCAGTACTCAGCTGGAAGCACCACACAGGTACCTGATGTATGTTACATGATATACGAGAAATGTCTGGAGCTTTGGAAGATCTGAATCTAGGCTGTAATACAATATGTGGTACAGAAATGCACATTACAACTCTTTACAGTTACAGTCAGCAACCAAATTTATCTGGAAATGCCCTAAGACAGCAACATTCATCATAGCTTCATTAACAACACGGAAACATTAGCTATTACAAAGTGCATCAGTGTCTCCAACAACTCATGAATGCAGATAAGGTAAAGAAAGATCCTCTATATTATCTACACTTAGTTAGGCGGCTTCATCTTTGCTGACAGTTACTGTAATACTATTTAATATGGTGCTTTGGTTTTGGCCAATGTATTTGTATTGTTTTCTGCATAAATATTTTCATTACACTTGAAATTATCTCTCTCTTCTAAGTGGCCTCCCACAGCTAATTTCACATGCTCTTCAAATGAGCTTTGCATTTTTCTAGAGGATAAAGTACTTCTGAGTTCTGTGATTCTGCTCCATCTGGTAGTATGGTTTGGTTTACATGGATCTGATCTTCTGTACCACTGATAATTATTTACATCTTTTGCTAACTCTGGCCATTTTATGATCTTAAGCATTTTTAGTCCTATATACACAGAAAAAAAAAGGATAATGTTTTGTCGAGGATTAAAAATCCCCATTTTGTATTAAAAAAAAGCCTTAGAAAAGTAGTAATGAGAATGCACTGCTCTGAACTGTGAAGATTACCTCCATGGTCCTCCTCTTAATTAACGTTATTTCAAAGTTCTTCCACTCCCAGCGTTGCTCCACAACATGGGCAAAAATGACATGTCCATTTCCACATGCTCCAGCTAGTTGAGTGCCATCAATAGACCAAGCAATATTAAATATGCTGCCAGTGTTGGGCTTCTCTAAAGCATAAGACCACTTGCAGAAAACGAGAAAAAAATTCTTAATTTTTCTGGTACTTTTTGGAAATTATTTGTTGTAATAAACAGATTTGTATGCTTATGATTTTTTAAGAAACATCAATGAACTAACTTTTTATTACAACTTGAATAAGCAAACCAAAGAGATGAGATATCTTAAGTCAGATTGTTGAAAAGCAGGGATCCAGAAAGGAAAACCATCAGGTATGGCAGAAATGATAACATCACAATGCCTGAAGTACATTAGGTATAGTTATCTAGTCACAAATACATTTAAAGTGTACCTAGTCATTAATGAATCTGGACAATCACTAGATAAAAATTAAATGAACATACTTAGAAACATGGTTACATGAGTGCAACGGGTGATGGTCTTAAGTGTGATGCATTCAGTTTATGCTGCAGTGACAGCAGTTCCTGAATATAAATACCAAGGCCTAGGCAAAATCAGTCAGTATAAACAAGGCATTCCTATCCCAAGTTGACAGAGAATTGCAAAGCTCTTGTGTTGCTTCTCTCTGCGCTTCCAACATAAGGGACATTAGTGGATTATGAAAAGCTCCAAAAGCAATGCCTGTATACTGTTCTCCTCCTAACACAAAAGAGAAGCTAGATACTTTGCCTACCTTTTTCTGTCTCTCGTTACTGTACGAGGGAAGGATGTATGAAAAATTGCCAGTTGCTATGCTTGCAATAACAACAAAAACTGGAAACTTTACTGCACCAAAACAGTGACAGCTGGCCCAGCTTTGGAGAGAACCAGAAACAATAGCTCTGTGTGTCGCATTTGTTTTAGACTAATTAAGAGGTGCTCACATGAGAGTATCACAGTCTAATGTCGCGGAGGCACAGGTCAAATAACTGTATTTCAGAATCTTATTATCAAAATAAGTAGCGTATCTGCTTTCCTACAGAGCTAGAAATTCAAACGGTAGGCAAAATAGCATCATTGTACATTTTCCTGGTAACTGGATTTTGCAAGGTGGAAAGGCTCCCTTGGACTTAACGCATTTCTGTGGTATTGTGGTTAATATTTTCCTTCATCTTGTACTATGGGTTGACATCATCTACGTCTATCAAAATATAGTTATCAGTTTGGTTTGTTGGTTTTTAAATGGAGGCCCCGAATCATTGGGATAGCAGGAAGCAGCAGTGACTGGAAGCTTGCAGTACGGATCAGGGACCAGGAGACAGGCTGCTCTGCCCAAGCAGCCAGCCAGCCTCGGGCTAACGACAGAGATTATACAGCAGTTCGTGAACTGTGGGCTGGCTGCTAAAACATGCTTTTAATTAACAAAAAAAAAAAAAAAAAAAAAAAAAAAAAAAAAAGAGCTTTATACTCTCTAGCAACAGGGTGCACATTGCTCCCCATGCTGCCCACGTGGCTCCATGGAATCACCTGTTCCAGTGCAACAGGGATGCGCTTTAATGAAATAGCACCCGATTTCTTACCCTTTGACACACCCCCATACTTTAATTCTCACCATTAGCATTGCAAAAAATAAAATAATAAATCCCCCTAGCACAAAGAACAAGGAATAAGTATTAAAACTAGCATTTGGTTTTTTCCTTTTGATCCATAGCATGAATGTAGGTACGAGAGAAGCTTACACTTAGTACTAAACCTAATTTTGTTCTTTTTCAATATTTAAATTTCCTCCAACGAAGAACTTTATTCTTAAATTCATCCAGCCTTATGTATGAGACTCATCTAAAGTTTAGCTGGATCCTTATTAATACATTCTTGTCAAAAACTAGAAGTTGTTTCAGGTCAAGACACTTGTTTTCTGTTTCTTGCATCTCAGAAATACGGTTCATACAAATCATTACAAATCTCCAAACAAGTGTTTCCCTGAAAGTGGATGACAAAAAATGAAATAACCTTTTTATAGACTTTTAGGAAGACATTAAACCAGGTTTTAAAACAACAGGCGAATCTCAACTATTGCCTCTTCAGAACTGTGTAAGAGTATTTTAAAAAGCATTTAGCAATTGAAGAACTATCTGAACACTCAGAAACATTTGAAATCTTAAGAATCAAATCAGTAAGAAAAAAAACATGCAACTGACGTTAAATGTGGACATTGGATTCTCGTGACTTTTGGATACATGATATTATACCAAAGGGGAGACAGCTGGAAGAAAACAGTCACCTAATGTTTCTAACACATTTCATATTCTGATTTCTTTTGCAGTACACATAAACCCCAAGAAATACTAAGTCCTTCACACAAAGTCTTCATATGATTTATAAGAAATGAAATCACAAAAATTACAATAAAATAAAGGCGTCAGACTTAAACGTTCGATAGCAAGGAAACAAAATGGGATGAAATTCAACCTCCCAGTTGTGCTAATGATTTGCAGAATAGCATGTAAGATGACCTACTGAGTTAAGGCTCTTTTACTGCCTACGCGCATACGCGTGAGTGAAAGACAATGTCAGCACTGACTGAATTTCCAATTTCAAGCACTCAATTTTAAGGCTGCAGCTTCCATGCCTCTTGGCTGACAGACGCACCATTCACTGCCCATATGATCTGCAGTTGGGGAGGCAATTGCAATTTTTGGAGAAAAGTCCACAACCTACTCTTCCCTCTCACCGGGATGAATTCTGTATGAAACACACTATAGTAATTAAGTGCATAATATTTAACTATGTCTGATATCCTTATACGGCAAATGAGTAAGCTCTTGAGGTTGCAGGACGAACGATTGTAACAAGCCCACTCAGAGAATGCTCTAAATGCCCTGTGTCTGAGACAGATTTTTCACAGCTGGCCAGATGTGATCTGAGAACAGTTTGAAGAAGTACTATTTCAAAACTGAATACTGGGATCCTCCCAAACAGACAAGGCTGTTTCTAAGGTCATTTCCCTTAGATCAAGAATCTACTCACCAGTCCGAATGAATAATAAAGGGGCATGAAGCCATGAAGCCATCAACTAAGAACCAATTTAAGGAGCTTGAAGAATGTGGCTTTGGTGCTGCTTTCTTATGCATAGAAGAGCATAGAAGATACACTGCACCGCCGAGACGATACATCTCCAAAACTACTTTTTTTTTTTTAACCAGAAGCCTTTTTTTTTCCCCCCAGGTATTTGAAATACTCAGTAAAATATTTCCAGATTACAACCTAATTTTTTTTTTTAAATATATCCAGCAATTCCAAAGTTTTATTTTCCAGTTATTTTTGAAAGCTCTCAATATAATTCAGACCACTCCAATGATTCATACTCCCTGCAGATGTCCAGTACGTTTATCATGTGCACAAAATGTTGTAATAAAAGTCATTTAGCTCTCCATTTCTAAGAAAGGAACAATTTTTAAAACCCGAAGTAGCTATTATGTATTTCCGAGATATACAGAGTTAAAAAAAAAAAAAAAGACTACATGAATGTTGTTCTAACATTCGCTGCAATATTATACTTTGGTATTACTGTTTTGCTTACAGTTTTCCTGTGTCATAATTAATTTTTCATTTAATTCAACGAACTCTCTCAAGAACAAAACCAGTAGTTATAAAAGTTTCATTATATTAAACAAATACATAAAAGCAGTAACTTAAGATTCCCTTTTCTGATTGCACAATGCAGTAAAAAAGATGAAGTACTATAGTCACTGAATACTGTCTGACTTCCATAAATGGAAACTGAGTAGGCTCTTGAGAAGTCGGTGAAATCGTTTCAATGAGCAGATTCAGAGAACTCTGTGTCCCAGGAACAAGGACAGTCTTTCACATGTATAATATTGATGCTCCAAGACTCAATATGAAGGTTCTAGTTAGTTATTATTTCTGGACTGAATGCAATAAATTAAGAATGTTTATCCACATAATACCACAGCATAAACGTTTTGAAAAAAACATAGTGAAGAAAAAGTATTTTCTTCTATTTTAAATTATAAGAGTAATACCGATGTCAGCTGTGCAAAGAACACTTGGTTGTTCCTGGCGGGTCCCTGTTTCGGCTCTGTTTACCAGTACGTGGAGTTTTGAACAGGGAATGCTGACATAAACTGAACTACAGCTGATACTGCTGAACCTCCCCACAATGTCATAATCTACACAGGATACCTAATCTACTGACTTTAATAATAGTCTTTGCCCATTATTTTGCCTTTGTTTATGAAAAGAAAATGTGCAATCTCCTCCATAATCCATTCCAGAAATGAGAGCGCAGAATGGACTAACAACAAATACACGCTCTTGGCCTTTTATGCTCCAATTGATACAAAGACAAGTGTGCTAGAACCTCCTCCGACCCAAGTCTGACACACAAACTGTTTCAGGTCCTAATAACTGAGGATGTCTATTTATTTAATTCTTTTTTAAGTGAAGGCTCAGTTTTCCTTGTGGCCCATAGGGCATTTCACATTAGCGCAGATGTAGCTGACATCTGAAAATATATTATAGTCTGACCGTCCATTAAAAGCCGGCAATCTACTCTCACTACTTTCGAGTGATGAACCAACACTTCAGTGCAAACTGCCCAGAAGCTTCTCATCAGAAAGTGACTATTAATTTTCTGATGTAATGGAAGGTAAATTGAATCTTACAGGATCATAAAAATCAATTATCCAAAGCAAATCCACATTTAGGTGCCTTATAAACACTGAATGTACACACATACATGGAATTAGCTCATGGGTAATACATACGTATATATGTCTATAGAAGCCCCGCCTGATATTTTATTGAGTATAAAATGTAATGATATTTTACAATATAAGACGTATTAGGTTTTCAATTCCTACCACACAGGAATCCACAAAAGATTCTACAAACCAGATAATACATACGTAACTGGAGGTAAGGAAATCCAGTGCTACATGTGAATATAGGGCAATTTACCTGAAAAGGAGAAACTATCCTTGACACAACTACTGACATACAGAACTGTGAAAGATTCCTGTTGCCTTCTTAAACATTTGTTGGGCTTGACCCCAGTCATTAATGTGAATTATCAAGAACTAAGCCACAACCTCCAGGTGAGGTATTAAACTGCACATTAGAAGGACAAAGCCAAACAGAAGATATCTGAAATTCTCCTGAAATCCAAGCACGTTCTCACAATTATTAGACCCAAGAACTAAAAATAGGATGAAAAACTGTCCCATATAAATTCTTAACCTTAGAAAATGAAACAGTGATGTAGTTCTCTAAATAGATTATTACTTCCATAGATAATCCATATGTTTTCATTTTCTTCCCAAAGTTACATTAGCCAATTCTAATAAATTAAAACATGCCAACTTGGAAAGAATTGGTCAACAACATAACTTCATGGGAAACCTCTCTGTAATATTTTTTCTTTTATTGAGCTACAAAGAATTCAGGATCATGACTGTTAATAAAGGTAGATGAAATAGAGACAGCACAGAAAAAAACCTTATTTTTGTTACACTGCCAAAAGCATATATCTCTGTGAAACAAGACTAAAACTAAATGTAATGAGATCAAAGCTCACTGTAACTATCAAAAGCAGATTTGCTTGGGTTTTCATAGTGCTCTAGTTTAGGATAATTCAGCACTATCAGAATAATATGAAAATATATGCATTGTATAAATTCACTTTCAAAATGCTGCTATCTCTTTTATATTTGTATAACATCTAATGTTAATTTAAAGGATATATTATGTTATTTTTATAATAGCCACACAATTTACTGTCCTGAATGAAATCCACGCCGTGTTTAATGCTAAACACGCAAATTATTTTCAAAGCTTCTCTGTAGATACCTGCTACATTGTAGTTTTAAAATTCGTGGATGTTTTTTTTCCTCCTTTGTTGATAGTTTAAAAAATAAGGAAAGAACGACAAACACGGCTACTGTTTAACGTAGGACCAACCCTGGACATCAAATTAATGTAATCAACTTTCATTAAGTTCAAGTCTGTATCTTTTTGATAAAAAGCTGAATAGAAACATGTTACCACAGAGCTCAATATTTTTTAGCCATAGAACCATACTAGGTTTAAATGGGGTGGTGGGTGGGGAGTTGTTGTTACACTTGCAAAATGGAAGTTTTCCTTTATTTTCTATAGATATTAGGCAATATTCCCTGAATTTTATTACGTTTTCCAAATCTTTTTTATAGAATTTCTAGCAAAATTAGACATTCCAGGGAGCAAGCCATGGAATACAAAATGCCACGTATAATAGAATCAGGCAAAAATGCAAACTACCAGTCTAGTAAAATGGCCACTATTCATTCTGTAATAAAAGAGAAAGTTTGTAGAATGTATATAATAATTTAAAAACTTGAACTTACAGATTTATGCAGAGAATTGCTTTCGTAACAAAGCATTTGCTAAGCATAGTGATGAAATCAAGGTAACAGTTAATCAAAAGGCAAGATTTAGCAGTCAAACGAACATCTATTTATGAAAACAGAGAAACATCAGAAAAAACGTTCAACAAGAAGAGTACAATTAATTTGGAAAAGAACAACAACCAAAAATCAAATCAAGCTGATCAATCCCCATTAAGGGTAAATAGTAAACACATCATTAATGGAAGAAAATCTCAAAGGCCTCCCAAAACCAAATGCATACATGCATTCAGAATCATTAAAATATAAATTTGATGTCCATCTTTGCTAACTTTTGTTGTCAATTTTAAAAGGATTCCTTTGACCACAGTGTTTCGCTTTAAAGTTTTTTATCAGTTATCCTTCTATGCTCTCCAAGGCACTGGGAAAGCAACCTGTCTTTGGAACAGATGGGTATGGTCCATTTTTTAAGATATTTATGTGGGAGTGGAGTGGGGACGGAGGAAATCAGTGAATTTCAGTCATTCTTACCATCTCTTACTGTGTAAATATTTTGACCTGATCAGTAATGTCAAGGGAAGCATGCAGAGCCACAGGAAATAGCTGACATAAATGAACTTTTTAAGCACTGCCCTCTAGCCAAGTGATTAGATTCTGAAAAGCTGTGAACACGAGGAAGGCTAAAGTCTACCCATCAATACATCCAGCTTTACATCTCAATAAATATACTTTAAAAATAATCTTAGCGCTCTCTGCAGGATTAACGATCATGGACACTAAAGCAGGCAACAAATTACTACATTAAATGTATTTTGTTTTGTATTCTGTTGGATAGCCATAATAATTTCTTTTGGATACATAATGCTATTGGAGCAAACGAAGAAATAATGAAATGAAGAAATTAAACTTTTAAAGTTACTATTATATTTGGAGTTTTCTTTTTTAATATCAAGCTGCTAGAACAAAGTAACCAGGTGAAAAGAACAGGAGAAAAGAACATACTCTAACAGAATTTAATTTAATTATGTCCCCAAACTGAACACATATGCTAGAGAAGAGTTAATGATATATGTATCGCCTGATGGCTCCCTGAGGACCAATTTGCCAATACAACTCCATTACATCAGACATAATAAAAATGTCTATGTTGATCAGTAAAAGCCAGGTCTGGTTCTCTTCAAACTCCATCACTCTGGTGGTATGCGAATCATTCTTCCTTTTCCCTCAATACTAGCAAAGCTAGTTCTTTAGTAACTATTTACATTTAATGTCAGGAAAAGAACTTTCATGAAAAATCATGACTTTTGAAGATAAATAAATTACCATTGGTAGCTGCTAAACAAACAAATGCGTCTGCCACTAGCTACTGTACGTGTCTTTGTTTCTTTAAGAGTGGAGTAATAACCCAGGTAAAAGAACCCTTAATTTTATGAAAAAATAAAACTATCTGCATTAAAATTTCAAACAAAGTCCACAAGCCTATTCAATATTGAATGCTGATTAAAAAATTACTGGTTTTCAGATAGCAGGAGCTGGAACCATAGTTATAGTAAATTCTATTACATAATAACTAGCAAGAAAAGCAGTAAGGCCCTAGGGATCAAACCAAAAGCTATATGCTACAAAACAGACAGAAAATATCTTCTTTACCTCATTGTCTTTTATACCTACTTTATCTATTTTACCTATGTGAGTGGTACTCTAATCTTTTGCACAAATTCACACCTCAGGTTCCAACTCTATTCACTACTTTACTCTCTGAACTTCTGACTGTGTTTTGTAACACACAGATAATAAAAATCTCCTTAAAATAAGTATCTTAAAAATGTAGATAGCAAAAATAAAACACCTTTTTTCAAAACTGGAAACATAATACTTTCCAAAAGAAAACTGCGTGTGAATACTTTTGTTTTACTTCAAGATAATTATCATCAAATTTGACTTACACAGATTAAGTAGCACTAAGAATTTCCCCAAGCAAGTAAGAGGAAAAGGCACAGAAAACAGAAGTAATGCCTACTTCAAATTTAATGCCTAGCTTACACTTAACTTCTGTCAGTGAAGATTACTGAAACCATAATCAGTATAGAAAGCGAAAAATGAAGACTCAGAGATCTGATCCTGCATGCCTCTTCTCACATAATTTTTAAAGGCTCTCCACGAATGTAAAAATACTCAAAACACACAGAATCATAGAATTGCCTAGGTTGGAAGGGACCTTTCAGATGATCTAGTCCAACCCTCAACGTAACTCTGACAAAAACCATCACTAAACCATATCTCTAAGCACTATGTCTACCTGTCTTTTAAATACCTCCACGTACAGTGCCTCAACCACTTCCCCGGGAAGCCTGTTCCAGCGCCTAATAACTCCTTCAAGTTCATGGTAAGGAGAACTATGCTCTGCTGAAGATACCCGAAAACACCACAGCGAACACTTCCCAATCTGAGCAAAAGAGCAACAAACACAAGACAAGAGGCAGAGAATGGGACAATAAAAGTCCCACACCAGCAAGGTTCGATGCAATGCGAGTCTGAACAAAAAGTTGCTGAACTACACGAAATCCAGAGAGACAATCAGGTCAATCTGTGCTCTACACTAACTTACTTAGAATACCAATGAAAGTAGATGAAACTGCACTAAATTCATTTTAATTGGAGACCAAGTTGCAAAAAAACCCTAGGTCAACAACAACAAACTGGGACTAAAGTTTCAAGTGAAGGAAAAAAAAAAGGAGAAACAAAGGTATCTCTTTTAGGAGCCTTTGCCTTTTCTCTCACAACAGTTAAGAAGTAAGAGACGATTAGATGAGAGGATTAAAGTATGTCTTTACCTTGTAAAACTGCCAAGTTTAACCATCAGAAGTAGAAGCATGAATGTTCTCTTAGCTCCTCTTTTACTTCTGCTTTAGCCTTATCATTTTTAATGACCGACAATCACATTTTGTGATTCTTCATAAGATGGGCTTGTCAACTCTCAGCATTTTTTAAGAAAAAAAGCTAAATAATAAAAGCACAGGACATTTTTCTTCTACCTCCTTTTTAAAGATAGGTTATTGTTATATGCTGTCCTGGTTTGGATGGTCTCTCCCCCTCTGAAGCGAGAGAGGTTAAAAAGAGCATCTGCCATTTGTTTGGTGGCCAGCCCAGCCCAAACCACCACACACACTCCTATGGTTAGTAACTGCATTTTATGATTGCCTTTCAAGAGATGCTTGCAAACTTGCAAACACCAGGGTGTTTTTAAGCAAAAAGCTAAAAAATGCACAAAAAACCTTAATGTCCTGAAAGACAAAATCTTACAAAAAAAAAAATTTCTCCCATCCAAAACATATTTAGAAGTGCAGTTAAACAGATCAAGAAGTCAGTATCTTAAATCAGATACACCCAATAGAAAGGTGCTGGAAGTCATGACTAGTTTTTGCTAACAAAAATCCCTGTACGTGTATATCTGTAGGAATATATACTGTATTACCAATAAATCTGTACAATTCCACAGCTGCTATTGCTCCGAGTTGTTACTTACCCCGGTTTTATCACATAGACGCAAAGTATGAAAAGACCCCACAGCAAATAATTCTCCATCCCCAGCCCAGGCAACGGAGGTTATAGGATATTCATGGGGCTGTGAGCTGTACAGTACACGTCCATAACTGTCCCAAACCTTGAAAAAAAGTTACATATATATCTACATGATATACACTTTGCATATTATAGTTCACTTTTCATTAAATGTTGTTCCTAATCAATATTGGTTTGTTTAATACGATAGACTTTGCTTTGCTGCTATGGCAAACGTTACATTATTTTGTATAAAACAATTTGAACTAATGAGTTTTGTTTCTTGCGAATTACTGGAAGTCTGTAAAATAAACACAAGGTTTATTCCATTTGCACTCCTTTCCCAACAATGCGAGGCATCTCTGCAAATTTCCAGACCAAAGACATTTTCTCACTGATTGAAATCAACAGAATACCAGGAAGCCAATTCAGAGTGAAGTAATTTAATTTTAATACTTTAATATTTTTTTAAAATTTCTTAATTGTGTATGTTTTTATCACAGTCATTATACACTTAGAGAACGATACAACCAACATATGACACAATTAAAAATAAGTTCCTATGTAAGGGAAGAAACACAATATATGCTTTTGGATACAGAATAGACTAACCAAAAAATTTCCTAAGGGATTCATTAACGCTCCTGTAACAGAAAACAGTAGCTTTATCTCCTCTAATTTTATATGTCATTACCTTTTTCAGTATATGTCATAGCTTATACTACTTCCAGTAAGCATTTCTATATTTCTACATATTTTCCTTTCGGAGTTTGTTTCACTTGCATTTTACCTATTTTTATATTCTGCCATACTTGGAAAAAAAAATATTCTAATTTCATGCTACTAAAGAGAGCAAGATGTATTTACAAGTAGAAACTCAGGGTAACAAGTTTTTTCTTGAAAATTGAAAGACTTCTCATTTAATTTTGAGTTCCCAAGTATTATTAAAATTAGAAGACATCAGAATGCCTAATACCTTTTTTGGTCATTTAGCTTCCCTAAAAAGTTAACCAGTACTCACCTTATATTTACAATCTTCACCTGCAGAAAGAATTAGATCATTAACTGAGTTCCAGTCAGTTTTTAAAATAAGTCCATCATGGGCTTTCCACTGAAATGAAAAAAAAAAAATAAATTAAATATAGATGCCACGAGTCTGACAACTTCTATTTTCAGTATTTATCATTCATCACTTAGTGGCATTCATACACTCCAACGTAGATCAGGGTTTTCAAAAGTACAAATGCAGAGATGTCATCTCTTCTGCAGAAAAACAAACTGAATACAGCCTGAACAAGGCAGAATGAAACCATGTTCTGTATGATTACTTCGGTATCTTTCTGCCTTTTCATAACAAACGAAAAGGGAAAGACAAGAGGGAATGGCTTCAAGCTGCAACAGGGTAGGTTTAGAAACATTAGGAAAAAATTCTTCACAGAAAGAGTGGTCAGACACTGGAATAGGCTGCCCAGGGAGGTGGTCAAGACTCCCCAGGAGTCACCATCCCTGAATGTGTTTAAGAGTCGTTTAGATGTGGTGTTGGGGGATATGGTGTAGGGGAGAACTTTGTAGAGTGCGGTTGATGGTTAGACTCGATGATCCCAAGGGTCTTTTCCAACCTAAAGGATTCTATGAGTCTATTCTATGATTCTGTATCTTTTTGCTTTTTATTTATTTATGAAAAGAAAAATGCTCACTCACATGCCTGAAGAATATCCACAGAATAAACTGTCAATTTTTATTTTTTTTTTAGTTTAGAGAAACGAACAATCTCCTTATTCTGAACAACACTCAAAAAAGGGTGGTGGGGGAGAAATGTGTGGTACACATGTTGCATGGAAAATTTTAGCACAAACATTTTATGCTTGGCAAAACTCTTAATAATTTTAAAAAGTATTCACATGGAAATGCGAGACAGCCTTCATGTATTAATGATACCTGCAAAACTTTAGCGTTTGGCTGAAGAGGTTTAATAATCAGCTGCTTCCCTGAAGTATAGAGAACTTTTTCAGAATCAGGTCCCCAGGCTACTGAGTACACTGGTGTTCCTGTAGACAGAAAAAAAAAAAAAGAAACATTACATTTCTTACCACTTATCTGATCAAATTATGCAGAAACTGCTATAGCCACTTCAAACTGGTTACTTAAAATCATACATCAAAAATTCGAGAGTGGAAGAAAGCTAAAGTAGGGGCAACCATTTGTCCTCCACACTTGTCTGACTGCACTTACGGCCACGTTTACTGGTTCACTTCATGTTTTAGACAGCCACAGGAAGAGCAGTAAGAGACAGATGCAACCCAGAAGGAAAAACTTAGAAGACTTTAGCTCATGCTGCATACCCTTCCAACACCCCTCAAGGAAATAAAAATACATAGAGTGAAGTCCTGGCAAATTCACTTGAGTAAACCATCAAATACCTACCACTTTCCATGGGGTCACTCTGAATTTAACTCTGAACAAATCAACTCTATGCAAAACTAACAATGAACTGATGGATTGTCTGCTACATCTGGGTTACTGAAAAAGTGTATGACTTTACTACTGCTACAGGTATCTCTTTTTCTCATACTGTACTTATCCAAGTTTTTCAATGCATCCCTTAAGACCTACTGATTTTATTGCAAGGTCTGTCCCAGCAGACTCCGACAACATGTACCACTTGCTTCTTCATTTCGTGCTCTTTCTAAAACCACCTCTGAAAGAATTAAAATCACCAAGTTTCTTCGTCTATTGTAAGATTTCTTCTTCAGTCAAATCATCGTTACTAGACAATTTTGTTTCTTTAGCTTCACTGAACCTCGTGTATATACTCCCACTTGCTTTTGTTTCCCCACAATTGTCCTTCTCACCTTTGGGTCACTCTTCATCTTCAAGATGCTTTTCTCTCACCTTGATGTACTGATCCCCTGGCTCATGGTTAACTGGGACACTGCAAAGATTTGTGCTGCCCTTTCCATTTATACAATTTTCTCTATTATATCAAAAAAAGCCCTTCACGGTGAGGTCACTTTTAAGGTCTAACTGCATCATAGCATCTTTCATTCAGTATTAAAATGTTAACTCTTCCGAGCTGATCAGTCCACAAAGTCAGCCTTCAATGACCAGCTGTCAAATCTTCAGATCTTTTCTCTTGCTGTTTAGTTTGTAGACACTTCCTACAAATACCTACAAAACCATTTCATGTTTACCTTGAAATTCCTGCAAACTCATTTGCCAGAGTACCTACAATATGATTAAATTCAATGCTGAGACCACTGGCTGCGATGCTGACCAATACCTAACTTAAAAGCAACAAATATTTGTATGAAAAGTAAGCTCCGCAAGTCAGATACGTGGTCCACCACGCCACCACCTATCATTTTAATACTGTGGTTTTAATATTGCTTCTCTCTCAAACCTCATTATCTATTGCCATTTACCATGCTATTAATTTGTAAAACTTTTTATAAGTGAACAGTTTTATACAACTCCAGAAAACAAAGTTAATAGCTGCATTTTATATTTACTTAATCTTTTATACTTTGATGCAATTTTATTCCAAATTGACACTTATGAGATGCCGAAAATCAACATGACAACAGTCATCCTAATACTTATCAACAGACATCAGG
The DNA here is from genome assembly GCF_963924245.1 of Chroicocephalus ridibundus. Classification (NCBI taxonomy): domain Eukaryota; kingdom Metazoa; phylum Chordata; class Aves; order Charadriiformes; family Laridae; genus Chroicocephalus; species Chroicocephalus ridibundus. Next base: position 68,027,057 of record NC_086289.1, read on the forward strand.
AAATAGCTCTTTTCACCTACAACAGTGAGATGGAACACAAATGTGGGTAGAAAAAGCTTTGTATTGCACCGAAATTATTCTTTGGAAGATGTTTAGGCTCCATAATTAAGTCTCTAACAAAACAGATATTTTTGTTTTGCTGCACATATAAAAAAAACAAACATCCCATACACAAGCAACTTGCAAAACAAACAACAACAAATAAAACTAGAAAAAGTGGCCTGCAGACTTCACAGACTTTTCGCAATTAATTGCAAACGGTTTTTTTCAGATTGAAAACTCCAGAATGATATATCTAGAATAAAGCTGACTGTTTCGTTTTAAAATCATGTTATGTTGCAGTATTCAAATGACCTTTGTTGAAAATAGAAGGAAGTAAAAAATTACATGGAAAAAGCATCCAGGAAAAAAAAAATCAGACTTGCCAACTATGCAAATATTTTCCATAGTACTTGACAGGATTAGTCTCCCCTGAAGAAGAAGAATCAAAGTATTACAATACTTGACTCCTTGCAAATAAAACTAAGAAAGTTAGGTAAAGAGCATGTCCAAACATTTATTTCTATCACAGCAGAAGCCCTGTAGCAATGGACAGCAAGTTTCGGCACGGCCTCAATGTTACACTGCATATAAAACTGCAAGGAGGGAGACTGTCAGACCATTCCCTTTACTTTTTGTAAAACTTACTTCCATATCTTCTGAAATGGGAAAGAGAAGGCTTATTTCAGGCTTCTGGTTTTCTCTAACAACCCTAATATTTTCACTGGCAGAAATAAGGCCTTTGGAGACACAATTCAACTGTCTAAACACAAGCACCTAAGTGATGTGCTGCGCCCAGGGTACTCTAAGATACCCACGTGGAGCTTACTGACACGACAGAGGACCTGAAGCAGAGCCATCTCCTTCTGGAATAGATTTGGAGGTTAAGCAGAATTAGCCCATTGAACCTCAAATGGCACTAATGACACATCTACATCAACGCAACTGAATTGTACCCCAAAACTCTGTTTGCGAAATAAGAAACCACAGAAAGACCAATTGTTACAACCCAAATGGTGGTATTTAACCATTTCATAATTTTAGAAGAGGAAAATGGACAGAAATTCTCCTAAATTCTCAGAGATAGGCACTTCCTAGGGACTCATGCATATTTCATCTGATAACTATGTATCAAATTGCTCAAAAGAATTAAAATCGATCGAATAAACAATCTTTTAATGTATCTTTAATTTATGATAATAAAAAACCCCACAAGGCTTAAGGTAAAATTTTCTAAGACACATTCGACATACTAAGTTCCATTTCAAAAAATGACTCAGGAATCTCTTTTTATGGGAATATTTTGATGAGATTTAGATACTTAAATGATGGAACTGCTGTTATCAGCTGCCCTAAAATCATCTAATATCTACTGCTTAAGCCTTCGAATTTTCTCTCTGAGCAAAAAGCTGATTTTATTATGCTAAATCAATTCAGCACACTAAACCTGACTAGAGCTTCAAAATACTCAAACTCTAAACCGAGACCTTGTGTTATTGCTCCTGAATAATTTTGTACTTCATACATTCTCTTTTAGGAAGGCATTTATTTTATGTTACTTAGAAATACAGAATTATGTAAATATTTTTTTTTAACTTGTCAACCATTATAGGAGACAACTCACAGAAACATGCAACATATATTAAGTAAATCTGGCACTAGCTGTTTTCCTACTGGCAGCAATTTATGTTGAAAATGACATAAATTCTGTCACCAGCTGTACAGAAATTCTAAATAAACTAATTTTTGTCCTGCTCTAATGCTGATTTAACAATCAGAAGACTTTTATATTTAAACCAAATGTTTAACTTTTTTATGACGGCTGACTACTTAACCACAATTTCCAGGGCTTAACAGCAGGAGCTAAGTTAACTCATTTCCTTCTGCACTTAACAAGAACTTGGTTGGGAAAAGACTGCCAACACACTGCATTGCTGTGGAAAGAAAAATTCAGTAGAACAGACAAACTGCAGTGAATTGCATTGGTGACAAACAGTTTCAGGAAAAAACGCTCTCTGAGAAAAGAAGGGAGAAAAGCAGAAAAGGTGATACCTGAAGAGAGGATCTGAAGAAGGAACATCAGCATTAAGCACACAGGGTGGGCTTCACATCTCAGTGCTCTACTAGCAGATGTTAATCCCCAGTGAATCCATTCTCGTGGCCAATGCATACGTCAGAGAAAGAGCTAGGGCTGAGTGCAGGAGCGATACAGCAGTTACTCTGACACTTTCAGCCACAGCAGATACTTCAGTAATTACAACAGTAAGTCTGTGTGACTCTCACAGGAGTAGAAAGATTAATTCAGACAATTTTATGTCTCTCTGTGACAGCACAAAAAAAAAAATAGATGCTGCATTTGGAATACAGTTGTCTCTTAAAAAGAAAGTTACACTTCACAATAAACATATTGTAATTAAACTGTTTACATTGCAACTGTTGTGATTTTGCTTCCATTAATCAAAAAGGCAACCTATACACCAATTATTCACATTACTCCTTGGTGCTTACTCAGCATACTAGCCACTGGAAGCCCATCAGAAAGTCAGCAGGGCCAAAAGACAAGTACTCAAGAAAGATACAGTCAAGTACTAGATCACAAATTCAATTTGAAAGAAAGGTGACAGAAATCACCTGAAGAACTAGAAATCCATTTGAGGCAAACTGGTAAAATGTGTGGGTCTGTGGATAATCATGTTTAAATGATAAATAAGTGTCATATGATTTTATAATGGGAAGTTATGGCTTCACTGAGAATCAAAAAGCACATGGAGAGCACTGACTTGGTCTATACAACACACGCATATTTCCATTAAGGTTATGGTGATGTCCTTCACCAAATGCTCTTAAAGAAATTAAGTTTTCATGGCACAAGAAATAAAGTCATCCTGTGGATTTAAAATATGACTTTCCTGCAAGGAATTACCCCCTTCTTGACTGGAATTAGGGACACGAGAATAGTTACCAGGATTTGAGCAGGTGCTTTAGCAATGAAATACTTAAGGTCAATCCACAAAGCTTGCTTGCCCTGAAGATTCTCAGATCTTGCAGCAAGTTACCAGCAAAGCTGTCAGCTTCACCAGTGGGATAAGCTAAAGAAATGGTGCTACAGAATAATCTTGATTGTAGTGAGGAAGGCACACCTGCACTCTACTTTTCAGCTTGACCAGTACCTTTGACTCTGTAGGGGACCTGGAGCGTTAGAGAGACAGTGGTTTATGAACCTCAGCAGCAGCAATTTTGGAATGACATCTCAAGAGAGGCTCTGCAACTGTGGGCTCAGCACGGGTCCTACTACCCAGATGTTTGGCCTGCAAAGGACTTGGTTACGGCAGGTGGCACCACTGACACTACAGACTTCACCTCAAACAATCTTAGTGTCAGAGTCTACAAAGCACTGTAAAAATTTATGCTGGTAGAGCCACCTTTTCTTTCAATTGTGGACTTTCAATACTTCCTACTCTTCACAGTTCAGTGGCTCTCTCCAAAGGAACACAGACACTTTGAGCACAGCATCGTGCTGCAACGTATACAGCACAGAATACACAGACAAATCCTGCTTTAAGCATCATCACGTGGGTTACCAACATATACCAGAGAGATCTATGAAAAAAAATTACCACATCAAAATGTATCAGGGCACCATGTCAGCTAGAAGCCCAAAGGATTGCAAATACAGCATTTTCTTTAAAAGCTTTCATTTTAAGGAAAAGGAGGAACAGAAGGAAGAATATTAAGATAATCTAAGGATGAAGAAGTGAGATCAGGCTCAAAGAACAACACAGCCATGACAGCAACATTACAGCTCCAGGCTGAATGCAGTAAAGACCATGAGGTCACACTAACTGTATTCCAAGCATCGACATGATGCAGAGACATGTGGCCAGAGCGCTCCATAGATGTACTGAAAAACTTAAAAAAGGGAAAAATATACGTTCATGTTTTTGTAGTGAATAAAAATCCAAAGATAGAATAGGCACATAGACTTTCACCCAAAGATAAGAGCCTGAAAATTTATTTCTAATACAAAGAGTGGAATGAGTAGAGGAACGTTAGCAATGGGAATCCTTTCATTTCTCAAGGATATGCTAAAGGAAGTGAAAGTTTAGCTTAAAAATGTTATGTTGTTTAAGAGAGGTATAACAATTTCTGCAGAATCCTATCCTGATCCCAGGTATGCCAATAGCTACAGAGTGGTCTGTGGAAATTTGATCCTACAAAATTAAAGTTTAAAGGGTTTCTGAGCCTGACAGGGTCTTATCTTAAAACACAAAACCAAAAAGACAATTATTCCATGGGGACTCAACTGTACTTTTATACTGTACCAGAAATGTATCAACTGAGAAATAGTGAATAGTATGTGCTATTTTTTTTCCTTTTCAAAAATTTCAGTTCAGTTGGCTTATCTTTTTACATTGTAAGCATGAAAAAACATTACATCTGAATATGAACTTCCTTAACAGAATTGAAATACATTTTACATTCACTCCTGTGGTTAAAATGCCTCCAACTGGTTGAAAGAATTTAGATAATTTGTTTTAGAAAGAGATAAGGGTCTGACATTTAACCCAACCCCAGGTGCATGTGGTTTCTTAAAAAATGTCAAAAGGTCACATGATCTCAATGTATGAAGTCTGAAAAACAAAATCTAGCCCAGTATCTTCACTGAAATAGTACAAAAATGTTAGAAATTATGATTATAAAAAACATGCATTTTAAAAACGTCAAACATTATTTGTATAAATATGTATTTGCAGCTTACACTGTTGCACTTCACAGTAATGTGATTTCAAACTGACTTAAAATAACTGGAATGCTCTAGTATGCATAAAACTGTAGTTACAAAGCCAAGATCAAGGTTAGGTCTCCAAAGCCCCAGTTCAACAAAGAACTTAAGCAAAGGGATCGTTTCACTTCAGTAGGACTGTTTGCATATACTAATTTAGTTACTGGGTTAAACAGAGAGATGAACCAAGGGCTGTTAAGTTTTAAAGTTCAGAGGAACTAACCTACATGCACTTCGCATTTTTCAAGCATTCTTGCAATACTTTTAGAGATTTTTTTTCTTCAGTTTTACCGTAAGAGTCTGTGGCTTGGTATCAAAAACTGGATTTTTTAATTTTTAATTCTTTAGCCTCTCCAGAATCCTTAGGGTGGAACTGAAACTACTGTGTAAAAATGTTGCAGTAATACTTTCAATTTGAAGAATTCAATTTATTTCTTTTTTTAAAGATAATCGTCTTATTAAAAATTCAGTTACCCTGTATTCAACTATGATTTACGTTTAATTTTACTTAAGTTTATCTAGGCCATAAGATCCTTAAACCATTACTGCCAGATTTAGGGTCTGTTATTTACATATATTTCATAATAATTCAAATTTAAAAGTTCTAATGGAACTTTAAGAACATTAACTTACCTTGCTGAGCTAAAGTGGATCTCAGCATTCCACTTTTAGACCAGATTTTCACTTGGCCATCTTCACCAACTGTAAAGTCATCACAGAAATCATAACCTTAAATGCAATAATAAGTCTAACAAACACAGCACTTGTATTTCTCTAAGAAACACTAGGGTTAAAATAAGTCCAGGTCTTCTTGCAGGTAAATATTGTTTATGTAGTCTTCCTAACATGCAAATAGATAGTATATTAAGGAAAAAATATTTAAGATTGTTCTTCTGCTATTATCAACAAGTCTCTTCCTCTCCTGAAATTCCCTATAGTCTTCTTATCTGAAGCTGCTCCTGGGAAGAGAAAGTCCATTGCTATTTAAGTATCCCAAATTCTGTATTTTCTATTCAGCATTGCTAGTACTTTTCATCTATTTACAGTTCAGTGGCCCAGAGGCTGATTAAATGAGTCTCTGAGGAGTCTGAAGAGAGTAGGAGCAGATTGTATGTATTAAACCGGAGGCTTCACAGTTGATAAATGGTGAAAGTGAAGATAACTGAAGGCTCTGTTTGGAAGGCTTAAGTTTTATAACATAACTGCATGTTACGAAAAACCTCAGTTTACTTATTAAAGATTAAGTTCTTATACACTATACAGCATAGTTATGTACACATTAAGAACACAGATTTCCTAGTGTGCTATCATATTTAAAACATACAGCTCTGGGCCTTCATTTAGGCCTCCCAGATTCAATTAATGAGGAAAAAGGTACACCCAGACACTTAATGCCATTCTTCCATTCAAAGGTAATTTACTAACCAGATGTCAGGTTTTTATATCTGGCTGATGTAGCTTTTAAGTGTTTAAAAAGTATAAGAAAAAAATTTTTAAAAACCTTATTTGTGCACATTTGATACTGTTAAAAGAGAGACATAAGGAATATTTTAAATGATACAGAATCATCAATGATGTACGCTTCCTCAAAGTCTAGTTACGGTATAAGACTAGTTGATCTTCTCAGAGTACACTGTTTGGATATGGTGATGAATTCCCATACTCCCCATAACTGTCATGCAGTCTGTCCAGGAAAAAAAAAAAAAAAAAAAAAAAAAAAAGAAATTGAAAAGGCAAGTTTGACTTTTTCTTTGGAGAAGTTCCGGAGGTAAATCTGTCTTTAAAAAGAACAATATTTCTATCCCACTGGGATTTCAGAGGAACATGCCAGACAGAGTTCCTTGAAGCAGCATTTTAGAGTCAGACTGAGTCTGGAAACAAGCAGATCCAAAATTATCTTCAGTACTTCTGGACTGAGTTGGAATTTGTCCAAAGAAATCAGCTGTGCTAGATCAACAGGAGGCTGCAGAAAATTCTGACACCAACAGAAATACCATAAAGGAGAAGTCTGTCATAGGAAATTTAATTTGCTTCCCCTTAATATCAAGATAGACGTTTTTGACAAAAATGCCAAAAGCAACTAATTACCAAAAGATTTAGGGGGGAAAAAAAAAAAACATATAGAGATGCAGACACTGGGAAATCATTCTCCCAGCCTCAACAGAGAAGAGTTAGACTGCAGCTGGATCTACATTACTCCTAATAATTAAGAAAGAAAAGCACAGGAACATTCAAGATGAGCCCTCAGTAAATTTTGCTGGCTAAAAAACCTAAATGGCATGTACAGGGATATACATGTACTAGCTTAGCAAACTTCTTTTGTAACAGATAAGAAAAAAAAATAAAATCAAATATTCTCCTTTATGAAGTACAGAACATCCACAAAACCATCTAAGCACTCCCATGCTAAAACTATTTACTTTCAAGTAAATAGGATAACATCTAACAACTAAGGATAGCTAAAAAAGATAAATAAATGTTTTTACTAGATCTTTTATTAGTTAAAAATAGACAACTTTCTTCTAAAACAGCATTAATGAAATAGTGCAAAATGAACTTCTATTAAACAATAACAACCCTAGCGATAGCGAAGACAAAAAAGGTAACTTCATTTATATTATTTTGTGTTTCCATTTCCCCCCCTTCTCGTGAGAATTTCAAGCTAGACCAGTGTGCGAACACTTAATATACTCACTTTTGTTCATTCAAAGTCACTGTAACTACTACATAAACTATGAAATTTAGGATTCTATTGTCTAAACATATGTCAGACTAAATTATTTTTCCAAAACATTCTGTTTGTATTTATCCCATGAAGTACTTACATTCTACACATTTTATTGAAAGCACTTACTTTTCATAAATTTTGTTTAATACCGTATTTTTGTACCCTTCCACTTCTTTGTGGCATGTCAACTTTGTGTATTAGAAAAACGGAAGGCTTTATTTTGAAAGAGCTCTTCCCTTATTTTAGTTTTCAAAACACTTCATTACTGAAAGAATGCTTACCTGTAACCAGCGCTGTTCCTTCATAATTCCACCTTCCTGCAAGTACGGCTCCACAGTGTGCTTCTACACTTTTCTCTACTCTTCCTAACTTTGAAATCAAGTGGAACTTTCCTAAACAAAAGTTCAAGATACAGTGTATCTAATTTTGTGAATCAGTATTTGTGATTGTAATAGTGTTACCAACTGTTAAAAATACCAGCACAAAACAAGACAAGAAACCACGACCAACAAAAAAAAAGAACAAAACACGCAATTATGTTGTTCATAGCTATGATTAGCCCAAACAAATGAGTTCTTATAGAAGAGCTATTTGTAAACTAGCTATAAAGTTGTGAGGTTTTTTTATTTTTGGTATGTATAATCTTTGTTTTGCCTATTCATTTTTCTTATGTCCCTTAAGTTTGCATGTTTCTCCGGGGACAAAACTGCCTGATGTTATTTCATTGTCTGAAAGCTAACAAACAGAGGTATATACACTGCAGCCCAGGAGAGTGCTTGTGTTTTCTTTTTTTAAGATCTGAAAAATCACTCAACACCAAAAGGATAATGGAAAAGCTAGAACAATCTGACCATCGGTCAGTGCGTTGCTCTGAGGAAGTATTACTGCTTGCATTATGGAGCTGTTATGGAAATTCACAGAAGCCAAAAACAAAGCTATTAATGATTTCAACAGAAGCATGAGGAAGTCTTTCTTTCCAAATGAGGGATGTTGCTTAAATCCAGGAAGATCAAATTTAAACTGGACCAAAGAGCAGACAAAGGAGGACTTGGAAACATGGGGCAGAACAAACGCACGGCTTAAAGTAGTTCAGTGATTCAAATTAACTACTTTAAAACCAAAACTCTTTTAAAATTATTTTATCTGATCTGCCAGACAGTGAGCCACTAAAACAATTTCCAGAGTGACCAGAACTCTTTGAGATAAACAGTACACAGACACCTCACACTAAGAGTGTGCAAATCCAATATGGTATAATTTTTCCATTAATAACATCCTGCTTGGGAATACGAATTATAAAAAAGACCATACCTGATAAGCCAGAACCAGAAACTAAATACCTGACTGTTTCGGTAAAGGACCACATTATGAAGACCAGTATGTGTATGCAGGTGATAACAGAGTTAACTATGAACTGCACAGAAGGTAAAAACGCATGACATGGCCACACTACACGCACATTCATATCACCAAGTAGCCAAGATGGCAAAATTTAAGTGGCCTGCGCTGCCAGAAGCCTGAATCAACTGTTATTGTGTTCTGGTTTCCCGTGTTTTATTTTGCACTTCAGTTTAAAATACAAACAAAACCAACCAACCAACAAACCTTGAAAACAAAGCCAGACTAAAAACAAAGAAAAAGCACTCTGGTAGGTCTGTCAGTAAATAACCATGAAACATACATCAGGGCTCTCCATAGTATTATTCAAATGAATAAAATTACATTTTGTCTTCATTTAACTTTTAAATACATAAACAAAAAGGCACAATAATCCAGCCAAATTTCCAAGCAAAAGATTTTTAACACTGAAGAAAATTATGGTTTGTATAAATCAGTTTATTTGAACAAACCACTTAAAATACCATATACGACTATACGTTTTTGCTTTTCTTTATCACTAATATTCATATCTATCAGAGTACTCTGAACAGCTAGTTAATTCCCTTTCTTTCTGAATTCACAGAACTGATATTATTACTAAGACCGCTTCTTTCTCATTCAGTTAATTTTTAGTTTCCTAAAATCTTCAGTACTGGTATTCTACATGTAATGCATCATGCTATTTTAGAATTATAAAATATATTTAATATAATTCATGCATCAGTTATTTTTTAGAACATCGCTCAGGTATGAGATTCTAATTTTTTGTGTATAAGCAATAACTGGATTCACAGGAATTTGATGGCTAAATGCTATTTTCTCCAATTAAATTGTCAAAATGTCCTTTTTTGGTTTTAAACAAACATGTTTTATTTTCTGATCACCTGTCTTTTTCAATGCATAGTGTACTTGTTCAATCTGTAGCCAAGACATTTTTTCATTGCAGAATACTTAAACCTAATCTGATCACAGGACCATGAATATTCTCATGCCATCACCTACAGTATTCATCATTAAGTGGCTAGCTCTTCATAGCCATTATGAACATATCTCACCAATTTCCCTTGGGGAAAAAAAAAAAAAGGAAGCTTTGCAAATCAGGAGCTAACATACACAGAAATCTAACTCAAAGGCACTCATCATCATTCAGTATCCAATCTGAAACATTCAGAATGACTTTTTAAGGACACAAAGAATTCTATGGCATTTTCTATATTGAGTCCATGAGAGCTCAATTCTTCTGCAAGCAAACTGCTCGAACACATAAGAGAAAACATAAATTAAATGAAAGAACAGACAGTTGGCAAGCAACTGAATACTTTGGTTTAGGTCACGTTATCAGGAAAACAATGGGCCATGTCACAGAGCACGGGATAAAATCCTGTTATACAGGGAAACATTCAGCTCATTTACCAATCTTTTGCATCCTTTCCCACTCCACAAGCTCTTACTTCCTCTACTAAGTAAGCTCTACTTACACAACGCATCTTTCAAATAGTGAAACCCAGTAAATTGTAGCCTAGCAGGAAAGAATACAGTTTCATACAAAAGCAGGTCCACCTTAGGCACTAAGATAGAATTCATCTGGAAAAAATGTGAACATGCATTTAAAAACTGCATCAGAATCCTTATGTGGAACAGGGCCAAATCAAGTTTTCACGGATATCATCTTTACTTCTGCAACTTCTTTATTTTTCCAACATATGAATTTACAACTGATGACAGTCAAATGATGTGACTCATTAGACACTGCTTTTTTCATTGCATTCACATATAGAGGTTGCTCCAAAAGCAACGTTTCAATGGATTTCTCTGCCTTCTGTTCTTCAACTTAACATTGAGGTAGCAGAGGCTTTCAAATTAGAACTTACTGCCTCATACATAATTAAGAAAGTGAAAATTTTAACTGCATGCTTGGAGTAGACCGAAGTGATTCAACTTAATATTACTTTACATCTCAGTTTTGTAAAAGACTGTTCCTTTATTTTTATTATGTCCTGAAGCCAGAATGTCCTCGATCTTAAAGTGACTCTCCAGTTTTGGAGGAATTTCAAGTGGGAAATTAGCAGCCTATTCAAATATAGAATATAAAACATGTATGTTTTGTTCATTACTTTTCATGGACTCTTAAATGCTTAAATTATCAATAACATAAAAAGTTGAAAAAAATAGGTCTATTCACTTATGACTTGTGCTTAATAAGCAGTTTAAAGTTGAACATATTCTTTATTTTTGTAAAAAAGCAGCAACAAGATCAATGTAAGTAGGAAGTAAAAGAACAATATCCCACAAGAGACGCAACTCAGAAGAAAACCCAAGAGGATTAAATTTACATTTGCTCTAATTTCACAAACATCTGGAGTTCAACCAGGAATTAATGCAACCCTGTAAAGACATTATACTCCATTTCCATTGGATTCAGCAAATTTTCAGGAATCCTTATCACAGAGATGAATTAGCTGTTGCAAGAAAATTGCGGGCTTGACACGTAAGGCATGCTATGTAAGTAATAGTTAAACAGAATTTTAAATGTAAGGTTTTTAGAAAATAGCAATTAAGCAACAACACTTGTTCATGAACTTTTACAATGCAATAATTCACTTGCATATGCAGAAAAAAGATCTTTACAAGATAAGTTCTCTTTATTGAAAGTGCTAAGTTACACTAGGAGATAAAAACTTGGAAATTTTCTACATTAAGTTTTTATCTCAATTTATTCTTTCCAAATTAGGTTAGCACTGGTTTGTATTTCAATTTCACTGAAAAAAAAAACCCAAACCAAACTATCCCATGAACAGTTTTACAGAAATTGAATGTTCAGGATGAGTTTACCAAACAATGCTAATAGCTTATCCCTTAGTCCTAACAACAGTTAACTAGGTAAAAAATCCCTACAAGAAAGAAAATAAAGTGCTAACCTGTGCAAGATAAAACCTGAAGATCTCAGGTTTTGTGATCTGTGAATCAATTATGGCAAAAATAACTTGTTCCATAAGTAACAGCAAACCTAATCAGCTTTTGTTGGTGGACTCCCCCCTGCCTAAGAAGGGACCCCAGATGAATGTTTCCCTTCAATGAAGGCAAGCGAAACCACTCCTCCCTGCCCAAAATGCCTGCAGACCATGCCACACCTGCCCCCTCAGTGGGCGTTTTTCCACCATGTAGCTGCCTCTCTCCATCAAACCCACCAAGGAGCTACAAAGTTACTGATTACCTGCGAGTCAATCACCCTACAATGCTGGTCATGAAGTCTCATTTTCTTAAGGAACAGAACTTCAAGAGGAAAAAAAAGTTTCTCGGTCAGTTTCTTCATTCAGTTTTGTTTACATTTAGTACTCCATAAACAAATAAACAAACTGGGATTTAGTCTGTTCCCTTAAACAGGTCTTACATCCTATCTTCCTTCTGCAATACGTTATCTTTTTTCTGCAGAGTATCTACTGCTCTGTAACAACCATAAAGCATTTAGTCTTAGTAGCAATTCATCCAGCAAAGCTCAGTTGTGCTTTGCACTGTGCTACGCTAGCAAAACAGTAGCATTCGAATTAACAACAGGAATAGCAATAAAGGCCCCAGATGTCCAAAAGGAATGCAAGGGCTGAATACAAACTCGACTCACTGAACAATACAAAATTATCTAACAACCGATCACCGGACTGGCTTGAAGAACTAAAGGATGTGTCATCTTGGGAAAGGGGGGAAGTTAGCGGATTGCAGACTCTGATCAGACAATACCCAGCTACAACAAGATTAAGATGATACGCCTTAGGGATTTGCCAAGAACTGGACCGTGAAGGGCCTACACATTCATAAAAAGAAAAATAAAACCCAAAAAAACCCAAACCCACTGCATTAAAGTTGGCAAAGATAGCCACAACAGTTTATGCTCCATGCAAGCAAGAAACAGCTGCACTAAAAGAAAGTGAAAGTTAATCAAGTTGATCTCCAAAAGCTGGACAACGACAGAATGGATAGACTCTCAAGTGCGTTTGAATTCTAACAGAGATGTAACTAGATAATCATTTGCATGTTTCACAAATTTTTTTCTCATTCAGTAATCTTTAATATTTTTTTTACCGTTACGGAGAAGATAGCATTTTTCCTGACCTTCCTATCACTACGTCTCATAGCTGAAATCTTTACAAAATACTTCAACATTAGCTAGAATCCTAGGATGATAACTTTAAGTTAGAGAAAAAAAGCTTGGTAAAAGTTGTAAGCAAATGAACACAAAAGCTTTATCAAGGAACATGGAGATTAATATTAAGGGACTGGTTTAGAACTTGTTGGTCACACGCAACTAAAATCTTGACCAGCAAGAAAAATCATCTGTTAAACTGCGAGAACCCTTCGCTTTAAACCCCTGCCATTGACATCCGTCACTTAAAGTAATCCAACTTCCAGTTAATTGCAAAGGTCCTAATGAATCCTGGAAAAGATTCTGGGGTCTACATGTACTCGGTGCTATTCATGAATCTTTATTCCTAAACTGTAACCCTTTGTTGTAGTTTCAGTTAATCCACTTACAGGAGAAGGGCAAGCATTCATACCTACTAGACATTACACTGAAGAACTGGTATCTTACCTAAATTTGCACTGGGTTCACATATAGACTAAAGCACTTGCGAATGTACAGCTCCTGTGACATGCTAATTTTTGAACACTTCTTAAAAAAGTAGGCAACCTCTCTAAACATACCTATGAACAGGATTTATTTTTTCTCACATATCTTAGTGATATAAAAAAAAAAAAAAGGAAAAATTGCATAGCAGACTTTTATGAGTCATCTTTTTCATGAAGGTAGTAGTAGCCCTTATGTATTTCTTCAATAAACTGTCAAAGCATTATTCAAGCAGAACACGAAATACCGCTATACTATTTTCATAACAATGGAAAACTGACTGAGTAAATTAGCAGGAGATCTGACTTACTACAATTGTTCTTTTGCTTGCTATTTACACATACAATTTAGAACTTTAGAGAAACAGGACATTAGAAATACAAATGTGATAACTGAGAAAGAAAAAGAAAGGAGAAAAAAGCTAGGAATTAAGAGCACCAGATGACCTACTGAAAAACGCTGCCCTCCCAAAGGATAATACTGTAATGCATGCAAATATGAATTGATACAAATGAATCTTCCTTTCAGTTTTCACAAAACCTTCCATTTCCACCTTAAGAGCTCTACAAACAATACCTCATTAAACCTAGCTGCCTAAAATTCATAGTAAAGTTCAGCACCAAGTATTGCAAAAATTACAACTCTACTTGGTCAGACTTCTCTGCTCATCTTCCCTCCCTCATACATCTAGGAAGTGACAGGGTGACAAAAGATGCCCTGCTTTTGTTCTGTAAGTTCAGTGTATTTAGGAAGTACTAAGTATCTTGAAGAAATTTTGTCCTCCACTCTGTGAACTGAGCTCTCAGCCCTCCCAATTTTTAAGTGCAACTATTGGGAAAAGTCAGAGAAATCCCCAAAATTCATGCAAGGAATGAACTTCCTCTACCTTCTTCAAATACATATTACCTCTCTCCATGTGTACAGGAAGCCATGCTGGACATACCAGCTCAACTGCTAATGCCCAGTAAGAAACCTTCTGTTCCCAATCAAGCTCACTGTGAAGCTAGCCAAAAGCCTACAGTAAGTTCTCCTCACCAAAGAAAACACACTAGACCCACAAATTCAAGGTTCTGGCCAAAACATGGGCAGAAGTTAGCTGGAAATTCTCCATCAGTCCCATTAAAACTATCAATAGGTCCCTGTGAAAGCTATCAACAGGGTCATGGGCAGATGGCCATTATTATCCTGATGGAAACTCTCTGCAACAATTGACCATGATCTGTTCTGCCTGAAAAGGCTGGCAGAGATTTAGAGCAGCATATTGCTTTCGGTTCAGTGTTGAGAAACTCCCAACACTGCCATTTATGTACAAATACAGCTTTACCACCAAGGTCTTTGACCGTTGACAAAAGAATACAAACTAAGTTTAGTATGTTGATGCAATCTGCTTCTTTGTGGCACATAATTACTATTACCAGCAGGACAATTTAATTTACTTTGGAACCTTAAACAGCATTAGCAACTGAGCAAAGCACAAAGGTATAAAAAGATAGGATAGGCATAAGGACTGTCCAACTTCTGCAAGCAAGTCATACAGCTCTTCCAAGTCACCTGTATGTCAAGTTCTTGCATGTAACACATGAAAGTATCAGAAATCATTCACAAACTAACACATCAACCCCATCAGCAAGTTCTTGCCAGTAGATTGTCAGTGAGGCAGTTCCAGAGCTTTTATTCCAACACAATTTTTATAACGAGGTCAACGTAAACCAGCAGATTTCAGAGACGATCAACCCCTTTTTAAAACTGGTAGATTCGGGAAGAAACTCTCGTCTAAACTACAGGGTTTCCACATGGTAGGATTTTTGTAACAGAAATAAAGGGGGGAGGGTTAGGAAAATTTATTTTTACCATTATTTTCTGTATTTTGTTCAAGCAAAGAATTCTATCAAGGAGAGTCCAAATGTTTTTCCTTAAAGAAAAGGGATAAGGGAAGGAAAGGAAGGGGAAACATGTACAGAAAAGTCCTGATGGCATGCAACACAATCCCCACTACGGTACTGAGAAGAAAGGAGACAAAGTCTGACCTAAACAGTATGGACTGCTTCATAATAAATGTAAAATAATAATTAAACCAGTTACCTAAGACTTCTTCACTGAACTGGGGATATGAGTATATCTGCCTTCATGAAGGAAGAAAAATCTGACTGCGTGCAAGTCGGGAAAAATCAATTCCTCGTCTCTTTGGAGAGGAAGTAAAACAAACACCCCAAGCCATCATCAAACCTTCTTGCTCCCACTTCTCTTCCACAAAACAGAATCCATACACTGGAATACAGTAGCTACTATATTGGATCATACAGTTTAGTATTAGTACCCTAGACAAATAGCAGCATACTGGATATACATATGTATATACACCTCTGCCAGTATAGTGGATATATATACTAGTCTTACATCTCTCACAACAGCCAGAACTAAATGCGTTAGGGGGATATTCAAGACTCCATAGAAGCCAGGTACAAGATGTGCTCTCATAACATGTCCAAGAAATGGTCTACATTGATATTAAATATCACCGTTAAGCAATTTCAGTAACTTGGTCATCTTCAGTTTTCATAACTGTAGGCGATATAGTATCTATGTAGGCATGCAGTGAAGACATACTTAAAGCTACTGGTTTGTGAAACTGAAAAAAGATGGTAGAAATTGACCTTACATAAAAAAATATACATCTGCTGTCAGAAATATGTTTGATAATGTTGTATTGGAGAAAGTTATAGTTGTACAATGTATTAAATTTGAAACTACTAATGTTACACCAGTGCAACTGGTGTACAAGTATTTGAAATTGCTTTACTGCAGACTCCTTAACCTCTTATGTATTTGAGTGACATAAGCCCAAAGTGGTATGAAATTATAAATATTTTAAATTGACTTACCATCAGAACTTGTGAGAACAAAGCTCTCGGCATGGGACTGCTTCTTCCCACCTATACTTCTGGGAAACCAGTGAAGATCTATGGGATAAATATCATCTGGAAGTTTCACTACTCGCGTGGTCTCACTAGTTAAAAGGTTCCATTTCATAATTTGGTGATCATCACTGCAGGAATATAGCTCATCAGCTGTAGTCCATCCCACACAGCTAACTAATTCTTTATGTTTAATTCAATTAAGGAAGCGTGCACATTTTAATTATTAAAAATAAGCTTACAAAATATCTCATCTAGGTTAAACAAAGATGAAGGAACAGTATACAGGAAGATTATTTTGATAAGATTGTTTTTTATGTATATATTTGATAAGAATGTTTTATATAACAAAAACATGAAAAGAGCTGGTAGAAATTCAGCAAAAAATAAAACAGACTGTATTGTGGAAAAATATAATTCTTATTATGATGCATACTCATTGAAACACAGCTGAAATGTTGGGTTACACCTCTAAAAGGGTCTTAGTGCACAATGCAAGTGCAGAACGCCCAACTGTCATTCAAATGTGTCAGTTTATTAACGCCACATCATATTTAAATTGTTGACAAATCTAACTTATTAGTAGAAAAATTACAATTTTGTTTGTATCTGCTACATGCATGTCTTATTACAAGCAAGCAGATGTACCACTACTCCTATTTACGGCCTGGGAAAGCCTTTAACTTATAACTACAAATAAGAAAGGAAAGAAAAACTTGAAACTTTCTAGCAAAACGTTGATAGCTTCTGAAGGGAAGTACTCTAAGCATATTCAACATCTCTTAAAACGTTGCCCTTAAAGGCTGCACTGAATGGCAAAGTGAAGAAAAGAAGAAGAAAAAAAAAAGCCACCTGCAATTTACAAATATTTTAATATGACATTTATGATAAAGAGATCCTTTCTGGAAAAAAGGCTATTCAGAATTAACATGTTTTTCTATGATTTATTCTGAGACAAAGGATATGTTTTGGTTCCTTTAGAAGTGAAGTCTTCAGTCTCATTTCAGTTGTTCAGATGGAGCATTAAAAAAAGATACATAGGTATGTTGTAACTGTAATAAAACAAAACAACACATATATGAGTAGCTAAAATTTAAAAGGAAGACACTAACAGCAAAATAGAAAGTTTTTAAATATGTAATATTACATTAGTACTGTGGCAAAATAAACACCAAACGAGACCTCAGTTTTAAAGAAATCTGTTTGTACAGTACCCAACTCCACACTTATCTGATCATTTAGTATAAACACGCTGGACAATTTAAAGAGCAAGTGATGCTAGGAACATACTGCTACAACACTGTAGGTTGAAACACTGAAGTTCCCTCATGCTGACATATAGCCATGAAGGTCGCAAGGGAAAACCCGGAGTCACAAACTTTTCAAGGAACTTCATGCTTAGCAAGTGCACTGTGAGAAAAGTTAGGGGGAAAAGTCATACTATGAAAATAACCCTGCCGTGACAAAACGATACAACGTCCAAGTTTTTCATCCTCCCCTATTTGTAATGTCCACGATACTTTGCTGCAAAACAGAAATTCCATAAACAGTTCACTGAGGTCCCATCCTCTCAGCCCCTTCCCTCTTGTGACAGCAAAAGCCTTTGTGTATCTGTGCCTGGACAGTGTAGAGGCACTGATCCAGCTTAAAACTTTTCTGTCTTCCAGGATGGAAAGAAGTGAGACCAAGAGGGTGAGAGCAGAAGGTACACTCTGAGGAGACCATGATGATGCACAATGTGCCCTTCCAATCTTCTGGAATTTTTTCACTACAAAAATGACTGCGTGTCAAACAGTTACTATGCAGAATTTAAAAAAGCATTTAAAGGATACCAGTTCTAAAACATATAATTTCCTGTGCCCAAAGAATAAAATGAGGTATTTTCAACCCTGCTTTACATTAATTGATAAACACACAATAGTTATTTTTAAATAATTACATCTCTCCTACTTGAACGTCTAATTTCCTTCTCCTGCCCTTATCCAAAAACCACATAGGGAACCTTGTCATCAAGGCATTTAAAAGGGGCCTAAGTTTGCGCTAAACTTTCAAAGTAGCTTTTTAATCATGTCCTTGACTTCTGTATGGTGGCAATGCCATTGTACAGCACCTGTATATACCCACTCAGCATACGCTGCAATGTTTTCTGCTGATCAGTTACAGAGCTAGTCTCTGCGACACAAATTCTAAAACAAAATCCCCAAACATAAACCATAAGATTTGTATACAGCAAAGAAACAGCACAGAGTAAAATGGTATTAAAGATTTATTCTCCACTTTAACATAAGCCTCTCTCCTGCTTAACAGAATACCTCGTATTTACTTGGATGCATGGATCTTATCTGCTTCTATTTTCTGTGCACACCGTACTTTGCTAAACCCACCTTTTCAGTTGCTGCTTGGTAGTTTTTTATTGATTATTTCCCTCTCAGGGTATCAGCAGGCATGTCACTATTGTCAGCTTCCAGCTTGCACTCCTTCCCTCCAGCACAAGGAATTCTGTTATTTTCCTTTCAAAGACAAGGCCAGAACTTTATTATAGTTTTTGAAAATGGCTTAAACGCTCTTTATGTGCACCTAAAAGGCTGAACGCTCACCCTTACGTCACACAGCTCACCTGCTGTCAGCAACAGGTACATCCATCATCACCCACCCTAGTACATCCGCTACATACAGCTCCGCAACGAGCCCAACAGCAGGTTAGCTGAAAGCATTTTAAAAAAGATGGGGCAATAACGAGGAGTTATTCTGGCACGGTGAGTCTGGCCCGGCTTCTCCCAGCCCCGCTGGTCCCCGTGTCCTGCACAGCAGCCCCAGGCCTCCTCACCCTCTCCTCCCCTCAGCCTTTTCCTCTCCGGAGCTGCCGAAGGAGCAGATGAGGACCAGAGACGGCGGCGGGAGATTGAGCAAGAGTCGGGGGGGAGCGAAGGAAAAGAGAGACGGCGGGATGGAAAGAAAGGGCGGGGATGGGGATGGCGGCGGCGGGGCAGGAGCTCGCTCCTCCCGGGGCGGCTGCGGCTCCCCGCCGTGAGGGAACTGCGGTTCTTCCCGCCCCGCCTGCCTGAGGTGGCGGTGCCTCGTCTCCCGAGGGACGGCTCCGGGCACCACACAGACGGCATAGCCCGCTCCCCGGCCGTGCCAGCACCCCCTTTCCCTTCACAGCTTCCAGCTTCCCAAACGGCAGATTATCCCCTCCGCTCCGTCCGCTTTCTCCGTGCGAGCACCAGCGCCCGTTCCCCCGAGGGGCGCCGCGGCTAGGGGGTCGGGACTCCCCCGCCCCTACCTCAGGGCCGTCCGGCTGCCGCCCGCTCCCGTCAGCCCAGCCCGCCTCCCACACCGCCCCAAGGGTCACGGCTCCCGACCCTCTCGCCCACCGCGGCGGTGAGTCAGACCTGCCGCCCAACGCCGAAAGGAGGATCGCCGCCTCCTCCTCCTCCTCCCCAGCCCGCCTTTACCTGCGCCGGCAGCGGGAGGGAGAGCGCAGAGCGGCGGGCACCGCTCCCTCAGCGGTCAGCTCCCAAGCCCCGGCGGCTTCCGCGCTAATCCCGCCTTCCTCCCCGTCCCCGCGGCGCCGCAGCAGCGGCGGGGCCAAGCGGCTCCGTCTCTATGGCGACTTCCCGCGAGACTTCTTCTTCCTCCTCCTCCTCCTCGTCCCACCGCCACCTCACGGGCCCTTCCTGACCAGGTGACACGGCCTGGTGGCGTCACCGTTAATTAATACCGCTTTAAAACCGTCGTGTCCCCACAATTTTTATCCAATTTTTATTATTTTTTCATTTTACTTTTTTCTTTTTTTTTTTTTTTTTAAATAACAGCGCTCCTTCACGCCGCCGCTCCTCCGGCCCCCGTCGCCCCTCGCAACCAAGCGCCGCCCACTGACCTACTTCTAAAATTAAAATAAATCCTTCCCGCCGCCGGGCAGACGGGCGGCCACGGCCGTGGGGCTGCTGTCACCCTCAGCCGCCAGCCTCTCCCCTCAAAAAAACCCCACCGCTCCTTGACGCGGGGAGATTTATTTATTTTTACTTTTTTTTCTCCTCTATCCCGCCCAGCCCGTCCGCGCAGTAACGGAAAACAAGATGGCGCGGGAGCGGGACTTTTTTTTTTTTTTTTTTTTTTTTTTTTTTTTTTTTTTCCTCCTTTCAAACCCGCGGGAGGCCGGCCCCCTCCCTTCCCAGCGTGCCCCGCGCTTTTCTAACGAATTTCGGTTCGAGTTCGCCGTTTGGGCGCCATTTTCGAGTGTGGAAAACCGCCGAGCCGCCCGGCGGAGAGTCGGAGCCGTCCGCTCTTACCGCAACCCCGCGGTCCTCGCCAGGGCCGGGCGCCGCCAGTCCTCGAAGGTAGCAGCTCGGCGGGCGGGCGCGGGGTAGGTCGGCGGGCGGAGGCGCCGGCGGTTCGCCTGAGGGCAGGTGGAGTTGGGGTGGGGGGGGCTTCCCCCGCTGGGAGCGGGGCGGCGGGGGACGCCCTCGGGGCGCTCCGCTGGGCAGAAGGTGCTGAGGGGAAGGGTGGCGGGGCGGCGGGCTGTGCCCCCCGCCTTATTCTTCCCCATTTTTCCCCGCTCTGAGGGAGGGAAAGGCGGCGGCTGCCCCTCTCTTCGGGGTCGGGGCGGCCGGGTGGGAGCTGCCCCGCCGAGGGGTGCGGGCTGCTCGGCGGCTGCCCGGTCGGGACACGGCGCCTGGTTTGTCCGTCCTGGCTGGTGTCGGCAGATGCGTTTGAGGAGCGGGGATGAGAAGGGGTCCTCGGCAGCCCAAGCGAAAGCCCGAGGTTTCCCGCTGTGCCCTTAGGGACCTCTGGGGACCGTGAATCGGAGACCCACCTAGGACGGGGAAGGCGTTTCGGTATCAGAGAGGCCCGGTTTTAATCTGCGTACAAAGCAGGGACCCTTTCCGTAGCGAGCTCTGCCTGCTACTTTTATACTTGAAGCATAAGAGAGAAATTCTAAGCAAGTCTATAACGACTTGGAAAGACCGTGACAAGGGCGCAGTTGGGCGCCTTAGATTAACGGATTGGTTAAAAGAAAAAACCCGAAATTTTTCACTGACAGGGGTTATCGTTATCAAATTTTATCGGCTGTTAATAAGGAAGCTTTTCCGTCCGTCTCCGGCTCTCCTTTTCGCCATCCCCGTAACAAAAACGGCACTTGGCAGGGGATGGCGGAGAGATGCTTTTAACAAACACCTTCGAGCTGACTCGGGGGAGGGGCCGGGCACGAATTTGTTAAATTTGTTAGTATGTGGCAGCTGATTTATCGCGATTTAAAGGCTGAGGTCAAGTAGTTACGCTTTTTCATTCTGTTGCAGTATCTGGGGGGGAAGGGTTGGTAAGGTAAATAGGTCTATATTGCACAATTCTGTTGCAGTGGAGCAGTTTTGGATTAAAAAAAAAATAAATAAATCTGGTACTTTGAGAGGCTGTAATTGTCTGCGACAGCCATTGCGGAACACTTTTGAACAGGGGCATAGACTCAAATTGCCTTAAAATGATTTCTTTCTCTCGTTTCCCCCCCTCCCCCATTGTCCCAAATGAAGGACTCTCATGAGAGTGTGGGTTGGGGGTAGGTCTGAAAACGTCAAATGATTGGCACCAATTGTAAGATGACTTTCTAACCACGTCAGTTTTTTATCTTGTGAGAAGTAAACTTTCTCATGTCTGTTTTTCTGTGAACTAACTTCACCACTTGCTGCAATTTAAACTCTTCGGAGAGAGTTTCGCTCCTGCAGTCGTCTTTATTCACATTGGTTGCTTTCTATTTATACTTTTTGGGAGCTGTGCTCAAGTGCCAGCTGATGGACTTTTGTAACGTTGCGTTCTTCATCAGTTTACTTTAACATCACAACTAGATTAAGGTATTTTGTTTTACTTTCTCTGATAAATGCTGAATGCTGGTGGTAGAGGTTGCGTTGTATTTCGCGAAATGAATGTGTTGATTTAAGCTGTTTAAGAGTCAAGTATTTGGTATAATTATGCAGGTCTTTTTGTTTATCTATCTATTGATATAAAATATATAGTCAGCATGGACTGTTGAAAGTAAAATGCATTTCAGGTCTGAGACGTGTATGTAAAGAGTGCTTCCATAAGATGTATGGCTACTCAGTTTGTTATTGCGAATGCCTTTAACTCTTTTGCCCCCAGCATTATGGTTGCTTTCTCTGAGCATAGTAACTGCATTGAACATGGCTGTATGAGTTTTCAGTAGGTAGATTTGTGCTGTTTTTACAGATTCAGGTCAGTCCGTTGTTTTTTTGGGGGGTGATGTGTTTTAAAACATATCATTATGAGGCTAAGCTTTAGATTTTGTTTCAGGTTTGGATTTTTGTCTTCAAAATACTTCTGGTCTTTAGTTTCTAAATTAGTCAAACATCTGGGCAAACATGTAGGTATATTCCTTAGGGGATTGTAGTTGAATGCTTAGATCACGGGGTTTTCTTGTTTATGTTAGCAAAGGAGATAGATCCCTTCGGTAGTTTGATTGCTTGGAATGGAAGGGGAACAGACAACGGAGGTCGAGCCAAGCAGGATCACCAAAACCTCTACAGCAGCCCATCAGAAAGGCAGAGAGCCCTTAGAGGAGTCCACCAGTGACATGGAAGTGGAAAATGAAGGTGACCGACAGCTTGGTGAAGTACCTCCACAAGGTAGGTCTGAATATTGTGATTCTGATGTTGTGTAAACTTGATGTGATAGTGCCTGTTTAGCAACAATGTTCAGTTGAATTTACCAACTGCTGCAGAGAGGATTTGCTCTTTTCTCTTCTAGAAAGGAATATTGAAAAGCCTTGACTCCTGGCAAGTTTAAACTTTTTGAAATGATAAAGAGGGCTTGCAAAGAGTTAAAGTGTTTGGACCGGTAATTTAGTACACGTGCAAAAGCAATTTGTAGACTTTCTCCTAATAAAGCCTATTTCATATTCCTGATCTGTAACATTGTACTTAAGATTGTGGTACAACAGCAGGATTTTTCAAACTTATATGCAGCCAATGGTATGGGATTTCTTGGAATGGAATAAATGTCAAGTTTATTTACTTAACTCTTAAAATGATTTGACTTTCTTTTTCATGAAGCAGTGTATTTTCTTGAGTTTCCTGAGTTGAGTTTTTGCTGAAAATGTCTGGAAAAACAGCAGTGTGTGGCTTTTTAGGTAGCCAGATATGCAATTATTGAAGCAAGGTATTTGACAAATAGATTAATATGTTGAAATCGGTGGCAAATACTACTGTCTTTTTGAAGAAAAAGTTGCTAGTAACTGTTGAAAAGCTTCTTTGCTTACAACTAGCTGATATCCAGGGGGCCAGTTTGTTTTCGTAACAAACTTCCTGTCTTTGCAGAGTAGTTGTGCTGTCATTACAGCTTTCAGAGCATTGTACAGCGATCCCCAAATCTTGCAGAGTGACTTGTGAGCACGCTTGAAATGTGGCTTTGCACTTATTAATTAGAAAGACTTTGCCTGTTTCAGATTTGTAGGCTTATTGTGACGGTTGTAGCTATTGTAATTGCAGAGTGCCTATTAAAGTGTGTTAGAATAAGAATTACATAATGAAAGAAAAAACCCACTAGTGAATCGATGGGACATCTTAAATATCTCTTCAAAAGAGTTCAGTTCATGGAAAGACAAATTTTAATTCCACTTAGCTCATTTTAATAATTACAGGCAAAATTATAGGTTTGGTTCATATAGAAATTATGTTTGCTTTTCCAGTTGAACATTTTGAAAGGTGTTTAGTCATTGAGAGCTTATAGTCTTTTTTTTTTTCCTTTCTGTTTATTTTGGATGGTTTTTAGCAGTCTCAAATGAGGTGCTTGATAATCGAAGTTTAGAAGAGATTTTGGGTAGCATCCCTCCTCCCCCACCTCCAGCAATGACCAGTGAAGCCGGTGCTCCTCGTCTTATGATAACTCATATTGTAAACCAGAACTTCAAGTCCTATGCAGGGGAGCAAACTTTGGGACCTTTTCATAAGGTATCTTTCTTTTATCTTAAGCATTTTTTAAATTAAGGTGGGACTTCGCTGGGTATTAGTATTCCTTCCTGTGTTTTCATGTAAGCTTATCTCAAAACAACTGAAAAATACTTAAATTTTAGAATGACTTATATAGTAATATTCTAAATTTTCATTATTGGACAATAGAGAAAACAGTAAAGTGTAACTTTCTCATATTGTACAATTTTAATTTGTCAGTAAACCTTAAAAAAGCACACTTTTCTCTTTATTTCGCTTACTGGAGAACTTTTAGGGGTGTGTTTGAAGAATGAGAATATTTTTTAGTGCCCACAAGAGACTTACGTGGCTAATCATGAAACTTTCCTTGCGAACATGCTTGCTAAATGCAGTATCGCTTTGAGTTAACAAGTTAAAATATAGAAAGCTGAGTTGAGGTGTGATTTTTTTCTTTTTTTTTTTTTTCTGAAATGAGTTGTACTGCTTTACTTTTGGCATTAAACACTATCAAATAGTCTGCAGTTTCATGCAGTAGAAATAATTGTGTTTTAAACTGTTCACAAATGAAATAGGTGATGTGCACTGGCCAGGATCTATTTCCCTTTGAATGTCACTCTTTTCCTTCTATTATGCAGCGTTTTTCATGTATTATTGGGCCAAATGGCAGTGGAAAATCCAATGTCATTGATTCAATGCTTTTTGTGTTTGGGTATCGAGCACAAAAAATCAGATCCAAAAAACTTTCTGTGCTGATCCATAATTCTGACGAACATACAGACATCCAGAGCTGTTCTGTGGAAGTCCACTTCCAAAAGATCATTGACAAGGTATGTATGCTTCTCTTCAGAACAGTGGAGACTTTTTTTTTTCTTTAAGGATTTGAAAACTTTTAATATTTGGTTATTTTAGTTTGAGGTGGGAAAAACTTCACAGCATGATTAGTTTACCTTTGGGATGTAAAGCATCAGTTCAAAGTTAATTAGCTTTAAAAATTCCTCTATTGAGTGGTGCAGTTCTTAAAATATTAGTAGGGATTCTCTTTTTATTTTCTGCAAGACTAATATTTGGTACATGTCCGTTTTTAAACTATTTAGAAATATGTAATGATCATTTTAAGAAGAAGTCGTTTTAGAGTTGTCATCTGTTTTACCTCAAGTAAATAAAACTTATTTCTGAAATTAATACGATCCCTAAAACTTTCTAAGTCTACATTTAGACATGTTATATATTCTTAAATTTATAATATGAGCATATATATAAAGAAATAAAACCTATTTAAGCAAAACTTTCCAAACTGATTAGGAACTATTTAGGTTATCTAGATTTAGAGAAATATATAATGAATCTGAAACTTTATTATTTACACTTTGTATCCTGTAAACATGCCTGCAATTTTAAAACAGATTTTTCGTCAAAAATTCTGAACCTCACATCCTACCACTAAATATTTTTGAACTTGATATTTTGTTTGAATGAAATATAAAGTGTTGGAAAACTAAAAAAATATTTATTTTGCTTGCCACTTCATGTACTGATAAAAACTTATGGACATTTTTGTTGATTTATTGCAATTACAGTGCAAGGAATTTATTTCTCTTACTTTATTTAAGTATAATTTTTGTGCACACCTTCTAGCTGAAGTATCAACTACTGAGTTTGAGGACAGTCAAAATAGTGGGAAATATACATCGAAATTTCAAAAATTGTGTTAATAAAGTGCCAATATATGCAGCCTTTAAAGGAACAGTTTTAAAAGACTTGTTTTTTTTCTTTGACTTGATGTACATACACACATACCTTTTGCTTGTATTTATAATAACCCAGGTTCAACATTGTTAAATTTATTCTTTTTTTTTCCATTTTACTTTGTATTAACCTCTAGGAGCTAACTTTATGATCTAAAAAAGATCTGTATATACTAGTTACCAATTCGATTATGCTCTTGGGGGTTAATCTGTGAAAGTGGTAGGCTAGTTTAGAAGCATTCATTGATTTTTTTTTTTTTTAACTTTTTCAAGTATAGTACCAGCTTTATTTTAGTTGTTGCTTTGTAGGTAAGTCTTAAGATATCTTTTGAAGCTGATGATGTCGTATTTGTCACATCTTTAATGTTTTGCTTTTTTATCTTCGCAGTTTCTCTTTAGAACTACTTCGCTAAAAGTAACTCCTTTTCCTAGCACTATAAAAGAGGAGTTTAAAATGCGACTGGTACTTTTAGTCATTCAAGGCTTCCTAATCTAAAATTTAAAGGGTGGAATAGCACAGCCACTTTAAAATTGACGTAGGCCTTTTCATTTGTGATTTGAAGCAGTGCTAAGGAGAATAAACTAAGTATTTTTCAATGCAATAGCTTGTATTAGTGGTGAGAAAGGCATAAGATGAAGGCCATTCAGTATAAACAATTTGGGCTAGTTTTTGTACAGTTCCCAAGTATTTTTGGAGTTTTTTTAAATATCTTTTTTGAGATATGCAGCTTTAAGATAGTTCCCACTTCTACTAGACTTCAGTGTGCAGTTGACTTAAAATGCGATAAATGACTTGAATGCGATAAAACTTCTGTGCTTGATAGTGAAATATGAGGTAAACCTGTGATATAGTAATTGTTTTTCTGGCTTTGCTTTTCCTCAAAACAGGAAGGAGATGATTATGAAGTCATTCCTAACAGCAATTTCTGTGTATCTAGAACTGCCTATAGAGATAATTCTTCTGTCTACCACATCAATGGAAAGAAAAAGACATTCAAAGATGTTGGTATTCTTCTTCGAAGCCATGGAATTGATCTGGATCATAACAGGTTCTTAATTTTACAGGTTGGTGTATAAATAAAACCAATTTTAAGTAAAACTGTATTTCCGTTTATAGCAATAAAAAATGCTGTCTAGGTTTTAAGTCTTGTATTTGAGGCCTTAAAGTACTCTAGCAGCACATCATGGTTTGCATGCTCTAATAAAGATGCGAATCATTATTTGCTGCTTTAGAAATTTAAGGAAGAGAAACAGTTGAAGAAACTAATAAATTTTTTTGTTAATAAATTTGTGTTCCTGACATGTGGATGAATAGAAGAGTTGTCATACTTGTTCCGCCCTAGCAGCACGTAAATATTGGTGTAGTAAAATAAACCTTAAACCCCAATATTATTGTGCTGCTTAAGCGTGGCAGAGATTCAGCAACTTGTTTATGCTTTAGATAAAAGTGCATCAATATTAACTTAAATCCTAATGATTCCACGGTTAAGTTATCTATGGCTCTCATATATAGACATGGTTTTACTGGAGAAGTATATTTATAAAAAATAACTGCATAAAAATGGAGTGCAAAAAAAAAACCACATGAAGTGTACTTTGTGTTTACACTTGTTTAACAACTGTAGAGGACTCAAAGAATGGCAAGTTTATAGCCAATTCGAGCTATATTTTTAAAAGCTACAGTTCATAGTCTTTACTGTAGAAATAATCGTAGAATTTGTCAATATAATAGCATTTATATTAACGTTTGACTTTAAAATAATGAGGCTTGCTGGTATCTGTTTGCTGTTCAAAAGACAGGCTGAAGAGAGAACCACAGTAATTTTTTCTAATTTTGAAATAACAATGGAAAAATTTGCTATGTGCCAAACAATTACTTAAAATGTAAATTGAGTTAAAGTACTTGATGAAAGTATTTAAATATTAATTCAATTGAGGAACTATATCTGCAATTACCTGTAATTATTTCACTACTATTACTAACAGGTCCCAAATCTGTTCTGAAGGATCATGGCCTAGAAAATTAGCGAGCAGTAGGAGCCCTCCCAAGGTCTGATATTTTTCAGTACAGTTTATTTTAGGCCTGTTTTTGTCAAAGGAGCTTCCAGTTCCCCTCTAAAAAAAAAAAAAAAAAAAAAAAAGAAAGAAAAAATTCTAGATAGGTTGCTCTGCTTGCTTCACTTCCTCAAGCCTTTTTGTGCAGTCCTTTTTACAGTTACACCCACAAAAAGAGGATATATCTGTTTTGAAGTCTCCGTGCCAATTAATTATTCTCTCCAACACTTTATTCCTGTACTTTCTGTTTCAAGATGGAGTGAGAAGTACCTCCAGCAAAACAACTGCAGTAAATACACTATACAGTTGTTCTGAAGTATCATTTTAGCAAAATTTCTAAAAGGGAGAGAATGCAGAGTCAAAGATTAAGCTAGGTAGAAATTATGGTGCAGTGATATCAAAAGCTTAATGTTAGAGAGTGTGCCCTCTTACCACTGGGAGGAGGGGAAGGCAGTGTTTGGGATGGAGTATTGCTAAGCTTTTTTATTTATCTTATTTTTTTCCCCCCAATGTGATTTGTTTTCTTCTCCCATTAATTGTTTCCCAGGAAGTTATCAATGAGGAGAACATACCCTTTCCTAAAAGCTTGAGTTTCATGCTTTCCACCTGTACAAGGGGAAATAAGGGGGAGGTAATAATTAAGGTATAAAGCAATGGTTCCCACCATTATTTTTTTTTTCTCATTACACTAGAATCTTTGTGGGTAATGTATTAGCAAGAATGGCAGAGGAAACTGTACTGAGATTTTCTGTGTTTCTTTAGTCTTTCTGACTGAGGCAAGGTCCTTTGTCTTTGCACATAAAGTTTTGAGCCTTTTTAAAGTGAAATTTACTGATTTGGTGATTCAAAATTGAGTACTTTCCAGTTGGGAAATGTAGCAATATTTTCCACATAAGGACAGTCGAACTTCAAAACCTAAATATTAAAAATTATAGTTAGAAATAAATGGGACCGTGTCAGAAGGCTAAGGCTGTGAACTACTATCACAAGGATTGCCCTTTTTCCCCTAATGTTTTTCAAATTAAGTTATTTAAAACTGGGGGTATAAGAAACAGGTTTGTTTAGCTTTTGGTCTTCTCTTGTTATAGCTAAACTAAGTTTAACTTGGTATCAAGTCAGAGTAATTTCTAATTTAAAGTAAGTTATAAATCTCTTTGACCATGTCAATAGGGTGTGATTAAAATATTTCACTTGTAATATAGATTTTGGGCAACAATGTTAATTAAGGATTATCAAATGATGGTTTTGGCGTGCAATAGAATATTCGCTAGTTATACTAAAGAAAAATTGTAAGAGAACATGTCCTACATGTAGTAACAAAACCTTTAGCTACTTGATTATATCTTGCTAGCATATTTAGTATTACTCAATGGAAAATACTTGTTTTTCAGAAGACTGCTTTATTTTTTTTTTGGTTTCTTCTCCCCACTTCACCCCCTATTTTGCAGACTTTTTTTGACATAGTAGATTTTGGTGCCTTTTAGGATAAAATATGAAAGCGTAGGCCAGATTGAATTTTTTAAATGTTGGGTAGGGTGGGATACAAGTACTTCTGCTGATGCCATACTGAAAATAATAAAATCAAATTACTTCTGTGAGTAACATTACAAAAAACACCTGTGGAAAAACAGAATATGTAAGACTAATTGAGTAGTTCTAGAAGTATTACAGATCCTGTGCCTGAACTAGCTAATTGAAAAAAATACTGTTTAAAAATGGCTTTAGTTACAATGGGATATTGCCAACATTTAACAGGAGGAGTTTGTCACTTTTGTGATCCTTAAGTTCTTACGCTACATATTTCATGTTTTTAATAAATTGATATATGCTTTTAGTACTTTAGGAATAGACAACTGTTCAGGGCAATTTTAATGAGCATGCTACAGCCCGACACTGCAACAGGAAAAAACCTCATCTTGTCTCTTAAAAAAAAAAAAAAAGCATGCTAAGCACTGTTGTAAAAATGTAGCATCTTTCTGCAACTTTTCTGTCTTCCATGCCTGATGCCTCAGCATCAGTAACTTACATATCTGTAAAGAACAAAAAATAAAATTACTTAGCTTTTCTCAAAAGACTTGAAGTGTATATATGAGTGTATATGTAGAGAAAACTTGTGTGGCTTCTGTGCTCTGAACAGGCTGGGCAAAACTTGGAAGGTAAGTATCTTCGCTGTTGCTCAGTAGTGAATCCTCTGAACAGGTTAATGTTGAGGCCAGAAAAAAATCTCGGCCTCTTTATCCTGGCTGGTTTGCCTCTAAGGCATTAAATAAATGGGGAGCACTTGAAGGAATGTCAGTTCTGGACATCGCAGGGTAGGCATGTCTTGGGAGCAACCATTAATGCCTGCTGAAACTGGCTTTTGCAGTCTTTCAAGGTAAGAGAAGTATAGTCAATACAAACTTTTTAAAAGGGAAGTGGAATTTGGTATGTAACTCCTGAGCGATTTTGCAAATGAATATTGTAGAAATGGAAATAAATGGAACAAGACTTTACATTAATTTTGTACTAAAAGACAATATCGTGGGAGCAGACTTCTATCAGTTGATTTCAATTTACTTTAGAACCTACTTTCTTTCAAACAAAAAGAAACTGTTAAGTAAATTTTGTGCTAATTACAGTAGTATTTCACTTAAATACTTGATAGACTTAATTAAAATATTCTCAAGCAAGTATATAACTACTACAGTGATTTTATATGTATGTATTTTTTAACTGATTGGAACGGCATTTTGTAATGTGCCAAGTCTTATCCTATGGCAAGATGATATTGCCAGAAAGGAAGTTTAGTCAAGTTTTTCACCTGCTGCTTTGTGGAAATAATGTAGGAGTCGCTCTTTCAGTGTATTGGAGAGGAAATGAGGGAGAGCAGATTTTCTTCTTGCTTTGAGATAAGCCAGAAGTTCCCAATTGTTGAGGTCTGCTTTCCTAATGAGGCACACCAACATTTGAGCTAAAGCACCGAGCGGAGCACAAGCTGAAAAGCTCTACTGGGATTATAAATGGAGACCTATACTGCCAACATTGGTGGTGAAGAGAGGTTTGTTCTAGAAAGGTCAAAGACAGCTGAGCTGAAGTGGTGGGAAGAATTAAAGCAAGTGCAACAATATAATTAAGTAAAACGAGATTATTTGAATAAAATACTATGTTAAAAATAGAAGCCTCCCACTGATTCATAGAGTACAGAATCAATTTCACTGACTGTTTAAAGATTACGCTTTATGCTGAAGTGAATACAGAGCAGCATAAGATATGCTAATATGTCTGTGTGCAGTTTCCAAATTAATTCTCATACACTATCAGAAAACTTACTTGGGCAATTCATATGATTTTTATTTTGCAAATTGCAACCTAACGTTGCAACCAATGTTTATTAAGCTTTCTTCAGGAAAATAGGCAAATATGGAAAGCAGAGAAAAACACTGTGCTAGGAGCAGTGTGTAATTTAGAGTGATCAATTAAATAGTTTAATTAGAACATACCAATAATCTTAAGTCAAACATTGTAGGTTGAGTTTGACAATGACTGACTTAGATTCCAAAGTGACTCTAGATTTGCACTCAATTTGTATTCTTGTATTAAATAAAAGAATGTCCTTAAGAAAGCTTCTAAAATTAGTCAGATGTGCAAACAGCTTGACAAAGGCTACTTTTAAATTATTTCCAGAATGCAGAATAGTAGTTTTGTGCAAACAACTGAATGTTGTGTAACAGGCTAATTCTAAGTTTTTCCTCATCTTTGGACAGTAGTGGCCTTGTAGATTTGTCTGTGTGCATTTATTACTTATTTGACTTTCTTGATTTCCCACATAGCTTGTAACACTTTTCTTGGAAGGCAGAGTATGAAGTCGAGTATTTCATACTTTCTCCCCTTCTTTATATTTGTAAAATTGAAGGGTAGAAATGAAATATGACTGCAACCATTAAGTAATATCAGGAATAACATGGAATTGGGTGGGGGGGAAACCAACAGTGTTGTGGCTTACAAGAGCTGTATTACAGTCACGTTTCCAGGAAAGGAAGAATAAGGTTACAGGAATTTTGGTTATGTATGTACATAGCTTCCAATGCCCACATATGTAGAATTAGAATTCATAGTCAAAACTTTACGTGAAGAGGGGAGTATGGGCACACTGTCAAAACAAAGTCAAGTTGAAATTACTATTATGGAAGATTGAAGATACACAAATTTAGCACTTTTTTTTTTGCCATTCCTTACTGTACTCCTGCTTAAAAAGGGAGAGCCATTATTTTGCTAAAGTTTAAAAAAAAAAAAGTGAAGTGTGAGCACTGTCATGATAGTC
Source organism: Chroicocephalus ridibundus (assembly GCF_963924245.1). Taxonomy (NCBI): domain Eukaryota; kingdom Metazoa; phylum Chordata; class Aves; order Charadriiformes; family Laridae; genus Chroicocephalus; species Chroicocephalus ridibundus. The sequence goes on from NC_086289.1 coordinate 68,059,560, forward strand.
TAATGTAAGAAAAATAAAAAATGGGAGAAGGGTTGAAAACAGTGGAAGTAGCATACAGGGAGATGGAAAGACTTGTCTCGCATTGCTTAGTGGCTTACATAAGATAAGAATGCAGTTTGGGTGCCTTCATATTATCAAGAAACTGACTACACAAAATATCCAGGAAAAAAAATAATTGAGGCAACTAGTGTCAGATGCAGAAACTAAGAATTATGCAACTTCTAAGCTAGCACTTGATCAAATGATACAACAGGTTGATACTCAATACTACTTTTCCTCTTAATTTTACTCCCAATTGACTTTTGCAGCAGTTACAAGTTCTGTCAAACAAACGTGTAGAATTGGAGCTGCATAAGAAAAGAGCCTGAACCTTATTAGTAGTCATTTATTATTAGTGCTAGTTCTAATGTCAGTGTTCAGAAGTGGGTTAGAATGGAGGACCAAGAAAGGAAAAACAGTAATTGGAATTTCCCAAAATTAGGTTTGTATTTTCTATCTTTTAAATCTCTAGAAAAACAGCTTTTATAGTAATTGCTCTAAATATTCTAATGTGGCTTCTCCTTCAAGCAAATCCGTGGTGCCACTGGTTTCATTCTACGGGCTGCATAAGCCATTACTCCTATGCTGCTGACGCTAAGAAGCTGTGCACGCTGCATTTTCAACTCTTGTAGCTGGCTGGTGAAATACTTCCAGAATCTCTTGTCCACACTCCCTTTGCTCTGGGAGAAATGCTTCATTTTTTGAAAGAAAATGAAATACAGCTGTGTTCTATAAAATAAGATGAGAAATCTCAAACTTTACTATTATTTTATTAAGAGAAGTTTTGCCTTATGCCAGGTCAGCTCTGTCGAGCCTTCCATATTAAACAGTTAAGAAAAGAATTGAAATTGGGTGTAGTTTGGATTGATCAAGATTGATTTTCTTCAACAAGACAAACAATAACAGATTTTGCCTACAGCTGCTGTAATCCTCCACAAAACTTTGAGTTAGAGGTGACTGTTACAACCGCAAGTACTGTTTTCTCAGCGTTCTGGATACGCTGGCTACAACTCAACTGTTTGCTTCAGTTCAGCGCTTAAAGGACAAGTTTCGTTGATCGCCTGTTGCATATAAAGAAAACCCTATTGTTTCCAAGTTCAATGTGCTATGGATTTTCCTAATAACTCATAGCCCTTTTTTTGTGAACAAACATACATCCATTTAATCTAAAATTCAACATGTTTACATTAAATCTTTACACATGCATATATAATAACGCTGTCACAAACATCACAAGACTGTTAACCTTGTGATGCTTGACAAAGTTCAATGAAACAACGGTCTGACCACTGCCTACGTTTGCGTATCGCTTCAATGAAACAGAATTGTAATACCATCAAGTTGCATGCTGATTCATTTATTGAGGTAATTTAGTAAGCAAATTGAATATACATATTGGGAGTATTAAGAAGTTACAAGATTACTGTAATTGTGCTGTAGCAGCTGTTACATTCATCCATCACTCAAAAGATTTTTGGACTTATTAACAAAACGTCCTTTTATGGGTGTTTAAAAAGCCTTAAAAGCTAGTATGTTGTCAAAAGTATGCTACCGATACAATGAAACTAATGAAATACTGTTCTGAATGTGAAAAAAAGATGTGATTGCCTTAAAAATGCCAAATATAGCCAAAGTCGTATCTAAAATTTTGCGAGTTTAATGTAATCCTGAAACAATTATCTGTTTTGACCGTAACCCCAGCCCACAGCTTTCTCTCCAAATCCTGTAGCACTTCTATTTCAAGGCAGGAATTAAAAATTGGGCAGCTTGTAGTAGTTAGGCTTATTTTACTTTTCATTATTCCAAACACTGGTAGCAAAAGAATTCCAAAACAAAGCTAACATCTTGTATCGATGCAGAACCTGGGCTATAGGTAGATTTGACATCTGGGTATGAGAGACTAAATCCAAATGTTGACAGTTGAGGAAACTTTTTGTGAGAGGAAAATACCCAGGTTATTACAGGAGATGCTCCTTACTTGCAATGTGCTTCCTTTGTACAACTTGAAGTAAGAACGCTTTCCTCCTGCCCAGCACCTCAAAGGTGGAGAAAACGTGAACAGAAAGAAAAGCTAGTATAAAAGATTCATCTAATCTACCAGTATTGACAAAATGTGTGATCTTTAAGCTTGAATTCAATTGATAAAGTATGTTGGAAGTTCCACAAAGGCTTCAGAAGATGTTCTTGTGTTCTACTTGCAATGGTTAAAGTGAGAAACTAAGACAAACAGGATGTCCTGCTCTCCAAGGTAGTGCCTCACAAAGTTTCAGTCGTGTAAAAGCAGGGAAGGTTTTTCCAATATATAGTATTGCATTTTCTAGGCAGTATTTTCTCTAAAACTATTCCTTATGAGCAAAGCTGAATGCAAATTTCAATTCACTTAGATGTTACAATACTCCACTCTTGAACTTGACAAGTGTTGAAGAGCTCCGCTACCAAAAACCCCTCCAAACCCCAAAATACAGCAACCGCACCAGAAAATTCCCCTCAAAAACCACCCAAAGTACCCAGTACTCCCCGCCCCCCCCAGAGTACAGTACATTTCCATCTACTGGATTCCAAGCTACAAAATTCACTTGTTCCAGTATGTTTTAATGTGCCCAGTATGTTTTAATGTGCCCATGCTTTACTGTGCTTCAAAAGTGTTCCTGATGTGTGGGCTTTAACACTCAAAAGTTAGTCCAATTTGTTAGATTGTATAGGATCACGCTAATCTATCCCAAGGTTTTCAGCACTTTGTTTTAAATCTTCAGATTAAGATACCAGAAATTAAGTGACAACCAAAATCCTGGAAGACTGTTTTTACCTACTTGCTGCTGTAATTATGCTGTGGAATGCTAACAAAGTTGATCTGCAAATGTCGTATTAACAGTTTAGTAGCCAAAACTCATTGTGTTGCAAGACACTGTCTTCAAAAGTTATTTTTCCCAAATTTTCAGGGGTGAGAAGAGGAGGCAGTAATTGGTAAGCAAACATCTTTCTTTATAGGTTCTCCAGAAACCACTAGTCATAATGCAGAGTGAAGGGGTTTAAGGCTGCTGTCGGTAATCTTTCAATGTTAAAGGGTTTTCGCTAGCCCCGTCTTGTTTCATACCAGAATTTTAAAATGGAGTTTGAAGGCTCTATTCTGAAACTCCATAATTCTAGTTCCAGCGCTATCACAGACTGAACTGTTGTGCATGGCACAAATAAGCAACAACGTTTGTCCCCATCTGAGGCTGAACAACGTCAATATTGGGATTAGTGCATTATGCCGTTCAGATTTCTTAGTTTTAGAATTAGTGCTTCAGTCCACAGACCCTACTCTCGATGTAAAGGAAGGTTGCTGGAACGTGATGCTGCTGTCTGCCAAAAGCAACAAATGGGAGTTATCTGCAGAAGTGAAAAGTAGTCTCCTGTTTCAGGGCTAGCGCTAAGAGTTGCAGAAAGGCAGCTTAACGAGCAGGTCAAAATTTTCCTTTATCAAGCAGTTTGATAACCTTGTTAAAATTCAAGTTTCTGTATGCCAGAAATCATTGGATAAACTCAGATTAAAAGCTTTGTGTTCTGAGAGGATCCGCTGTTTCAAGAAATGAACGTGTAATTTTAGAGAAAATGGTACTAGCTCTAAGAAACGAGGTAATGAGTTTAGGGATTTCATTGTCTCAACTTTTGAGGGCTACATGGGAGGTGAAATTCTTACCCTTTACAAATTTGCCCTAAGAAGTTACGTACAGCAGTGGGGTGTGGCTATTTAAGTAAGCTGCCTGCATTGTTAGAGATGTGCTAGTCCTCGGGAAAATCTGACTTAACGCAAATACAGAAGAGCGTGTGCAACGTAGAGACTGAAATTTGATGAATTCTGTCTATAGATGTCTTACATTAAACGTACAGCGTTCCTAACATACTCCTAGGATGCAAGTATGACTTCTACTGAGATGCACAGAACTCAAAGCAGATAGACCCTTGACTTGGCAGCCTCATGACGTTAAAATAGTGATAGATTATGCAGATGATGTCGCCACTTCTGTCACTTCAGCCATCGTTATGGGTGTCCACCCACGGCATCCTCACGGGCTTGAACACAGCAGGCACGGGTAGTCCCGGCACTCCTGGCTGGCGTATTTTGCGCTGCCGCTTCACCCTGTGCTTATGCTGACCCTCATCATCTCAACGGGGTCGTTGATTCCAAATGGTTAATTTTATTATGAGCAATTCTTTTTGAAGGCTTTTACAATTTCCTTTAAAGCTTTTGCTCTTTACTTATGCACAATAGAAATTTAAATTTGAAAAGTACCTGAACCATGGCACTGAAATTCATCTCAAGAGTTCAGCTGTGCAAAGGAAGGCGGAATCTCCAGCTCCCAAGTTCTTGAAGTTATTCCCTGTATTTTTCACCGGAGGAAGTGGCTTTCAAATGAAAATGGCTCTTGCCCTTCTGTTATAACTTTGTAGCCTGCTGTCGAGCAAGGTTTCTCATGATTTGCCACAGCTGTCAGTTAACCTTATTCCTTAGAAATTTCTGCGTAGAAACTCACGTTCTCTATTAAAGTGTACCGTGGTAACTAAGCTGAGGCATTCCATAGAAACTGTTATTTAGATGTATGTTCATTATATGGTGTTTGAGCTGACCACCTCTGTTACTGGTGATGTGCCAGCATCCCAGTGACAACTTCAGCCTGACGTAGACGACTTCACAGACAACGCAGGAACTGAAATGGGGTTTGGAATTCCATGTGGAGTTCTTGCACTGAATGTCGAGCCTTCCCAAAATACTCAGTGGGTATTTGCTGCTTTTTCATACAGTGATTACTTAACTTTTGTGGATGTTTCGTGCTTTGTTAGCTGTCAGCCACTGTCACCAATGTCTTAGTGTTGACATCCATTTTGATTGTCTTCTCAACTAAATAGAGGATTTACTTTTTTATTGTTGTTGCACATTGCTCCCTCTCCTCTCATGAATTCATGCCTGTGAGCTAGAGCGAGATAACTGAGGCAAATAATAGATTTCCTGGTGGTCTGTTCTGAGACTTTTTAAATTTAGGTGTGACAGCTATGTTAAGCATGCCCAAGCATGTTTTCTTCTTTTCAACAAATGTCTGCCTGCTGCCGCCTTAGTTTCACTTTCAAAAATGCTGTCCGTATTTCGAAAGATCTTTTACTAGATAAATGAACAAGGGTGTTCGGGGGGTTTTTTTTTTCACATAGTTCAAATAATGGGTCAAGTAATAAGCACCGTTAAAATGCTAGGAAACAGTTAAATTGACTATCAAGTTTCAGCAGAAGGCAGAGTTGTAAAATGTGTTTTTCGCCTGTTAATCATCGTCATGACTGCTTGCAAGAAGAGCAGGTACAACTTTTACAGCCTCCTTTATCAGTTAAAATAGCTGCAAACCTTTTCATTTCTTAATGTTAACTGGAGGGGTGGGCTAAACAGATTTCTTAATATGTTAACGTGGTAAATATAAATATTAAATAATACCCTTATTATTCAGTTATAGTTTATATATTCTAAATGTTTTCATTTTTACCCTTGATAAGAAAAGAATCCAAGAATTGAAGTAAGTAGTCCGTCCTACGTCTCTTCACATAAGAGGAAGCGTATGTAATCCTAAAATTGCATGCTTATGGTGAAGTAGAGCAATTGCATATAAAATTGGCCATAGCCAGCCTGGCAAATTCAGTTCATGTGGTTTATCTTCTCAACAGGACGCGACTCACTTCAACTTTTCAAAATGGTATTGTAGGTGTGGCCTAAACTGAGCTCACCAGTAATTCCTGGTCATACGGTGATGTATTTATTTACCATGTAGACAACCAACCCCCTGATTTCTTAATTGATGAGGTTATAGAATTAGATGTAACTGGATTACATTTCATTAGTTATTTAGTTATTTACTACTTCATTAAGCATATTGTAGTTATATTCCATTACATAGCGAGCTATGGAGAACCCTCACGACTATGTTGTCATCTTTCTTAGATGGCTGTGACTTGAAGATGGTTAATTGTACTTGCCCAGATCATAACAAAAGTCAACCTGTGTTCTTTGCTTGTCCATAATTCCTGTGTTAATCCAGGTAGTTTTGTGGTTTACAGCAGCACCTAACTTGAGGGATATACATGCAGTGTAGAAAATTCATAGACTTGATGCTCAGCACCTGAATTACATATCTGTTCTGTGAGTGGTTTTTTTTCTTGGATGTAAACCGAGGAAATGCTTTAATGCAGGAAGAAACAAAATAGAGACTTAGGACAATTCCACAGAAATTCAGGAAGTTACACAGTTTCCTACCCATGAGTAGTGTATCACTGACAGGTGGGTTTTGCTAGAGAAATGATACTTTTGTGGCAAGGGAGCAAATGTGTCATTGGAATTGTATGTAACACAACTGCAATTACCAGAAAATTAATTGTTTGGCTTTTTTGATATGCATAAGAAATAAGAATAAGAGTTGAGTTGGTTTTATTGTTTATTAGGGGTTTTTTTTTTGTGTTGTTAAACCTGCTGATGTTTTTAGGAACAGTAATTACCAGAAAATTAAAACTTAGATGCATTTAACTTCTAGAATTTTAAATTAAAAAAAACAAAAACAAAAAAAACCCAACAAAAACCAAAACACTTCTGCCTCTGTGTTTTACTCTAACAAAGGAATTACGTGCATGAAAGACTTATCTTAATAAGTATTAGTTCTTATTTTGCAAAATTTGCAAAACTTTGCTTTTCCCCTTCTCCTCAGCCAAGCAGTATTTACTAATTGGAAGAAAAGCATGGGGCCACTAGGTGTCATTGTATACTGAGTACGTGGAACAAAATCACGTCGGCAAAAAATTCTTAGCTAACATCCAGGAGTACCTTATCTGCAACTTTCTGAGCCGGCGACGGGGCTGATTCGCAACGCTTGCCTAGAAATCCTGCACCTCGTTGGCTTCTGTGACTGTCCTTTCTGGTTCCCCGTCAGACTCATTAATCACCCCTCCTCCTGTAGGTTCTTCAGAAGTTCTTCCTCATCTGTGCTTTTGTAGAGACTTAGCTGTCAGCTCACGCTCAACAAGCAGCCAGCAATAATGACTAAATTCGCAACTATGTTTTCACTCTGTGGCTATAGACTTAAGCTTTTTAGCTTGGATACTGCACTATAAATTTTATTTTGTTGTTTTTTTTTTCTAAAAAATCTTGTCAGTTCTAAAACTAAATTAAAAACTTTATTTCAGCTTGTCATTTCGTGTTAAAAAGCATTAAAAATCGGTCAAAAAGGCCAATACCGGTACTCTGCAGTATTGGCTAGCTGTTTTACCAGTGAATTGTCTCTTGTCATGTACCTCACTATCTAGGTTTTTGAAGGGTGAATAGTTTTTACGCGGTGTTCTCTTTATTTAATTTTTTTTTTGCAGCATCTATCACATCTATTCTTGCTCCAGATACCGTTTTAATATGTGTATATTCAATTTCATGTCTTCATCTTCTGATCTATGACCATGTAATTTACAAAATATAATCTGTAATTTGAAAGAGTTGGTGCTACTGTGTCCTAAACATAAAACGTTGATGATAGGTATGTTTTTGTTGTTGGCTAATGACAGCATCAGTAAAATAAACAGTCCTTGTCATTGTCTCAGTTAAATCTTTCCTAATTTGTATTTAAAAAAAAAAAAAAATTCAAATTATTGTTACTATTCAGTTTAATAATTTAAAGTTAATGCTGTACATAAAAGAAAATTAAATGAAGGAAACCTAATACTTAAATAATGTTTTTCTTTTTCCAACAAGGAAGTCTCGGTTGTATGAATTACAAGTCCAGTTTATCCATCAGTCATGATTTTATGGACCTTCTGTTTTCTAAAGAGAACCCTCCAGGGACTTCAATCCTGATGAAGCTGCCTTAAGACCATTGGGTGCTACGGGACCAAGAGGGCATGCTTTATTCTCTTCTTCTCTTTTTAGGTTGGGGAAATACATATTGAATCTTTAGAGAAAGGAAGCAATGTTTAGACCTGAATGGTGGCTTCAGAAGAGATGCTGGGTTTTGTGCACATCACCATCGCACGCTCCTCGGAGGAAATATCTATTCATTTTGATCTTTGTTTTCCCGAATATATTGCTACTCTGTATAGTCAATTTTGATCACTGCATTATTTTGTTCTTTTTTTATAATGCTAGAATATGGTCACATACTTGCATTCCGAAGACATTGGCATTTTTTTAGAGTACTAAGTCTTTCCTCCAGGAAAAAATAAAAAAAAAAAAAAAAAGAAAAGAAAACATCACACTTTTCTTTTCCAAGGGGGAAGTTGAACAAATCGCAATGATGAAACCGAAAGGCCAGACTGAACATGATGAAGGCATGCTTGAGTACTTGGAAGACTTAATAGGATCTGGACGACTGAAAGAGCCCATCCAAACTCTGTGTCGCAGAGTGGAAGTTCTGAATGAACAGAGAGGAGAAAAGGTGAGTCTCAGAAAGTTTTGTTTGCGTTACAAATAAAAAATATAAACTTGCAATGTTTCATTATTGGATTTTTTAGAAAAACAGTTAACTTAAAGACTTGGTTAAAAATTGGCACTCCTCTAGAAAAGTAGCAGTACAGAGAGATTTTGAGTTATCTTAATTGTATCTGCTGTTCCTCTCACTTATAAAAGAAATGGGCAGTCAACATCAGTTGCCCTCTTTTAAACACAGCGCTGTTGGCTTTCTGTTCCCAAAGGTTTGAATGCTTGAGTCAGAACAAGGTTTTTTTTACCTGCTGAACACTCTTTGATCATATCTGCGTGCATTAAATGCTGCGCAGGCTGAATAGAGAAACAGATTATGGTTATCTGAATACATCCAGATAGGGCTTTTTATCTGCCTGACTCCTGTTTGCTCATAGGAGAAGGAGCAGGGAAACATTTCATGTGCTATGGAAAGGGGAGAGGAAGAGGGAGGCAGAGCATTGAGGTGATGCGCACACAGCTGTGTGAGGAGGCTTAAAAATACAGAAAATTAGCTGTGACTTGAGCTATGTAGATCTATTGCAGAACTTGCATCCGTAACATTTTATTTACGCGTTGAGTTCTAAAAGTACTAAATGATATCGTTCTTTTTACTTGGTGTGTCCGACGTAAATCCTAATACGTGGCAGACCTTTTTTAAAAGGCTGGGAAGGAAAAAGACAAGTAGTTGCAGGAATTAACTTAAAAGGGGCTAGTCAAAAGGTTGAAATATGGCAAATAACATATACTGACTGTCTGTGTAACTCCTCTTTATTTCTGACCTATGTTTTCCTTGATTTGCCTGAGCTGTTCCTAGCATCTGTAGGGTGCCTTTTTAGTTTTAAATTACTGTTTGAATTGCCCTGAAAGGACAGTCTCCACTGTGGACATGGTGATCTGTTCTTTCAGAAAGCTTGTCATGCTAAATTGCCTTGCCGAGTTAATTGTTAACACCATCTCTCCAGAGGACGCGTGTGCTACGAAGGGTCTGGGGTTTTTCTCCTCGTGGTTTATTCTCTGTAGTACCAGCAGTAAAGTCAGCTCTGATTCTCTGGTTTGTCTAGTTAAATAGAGTTAAAATGGTGGAAAAAGAAAAGGATGCCTTGGAAGCGGACAGGAATAAAGCCATTGAATTTCTTTGTTTGGAAAACAAAATGTTTAAAGAGAAGAATCACATCTGTCAATACTATATGTAAGTACTTCGCTAAAGTTTTGACTTGGCTTTAATGTGGTGGCGGTGGTGTTAAGCTCTGCTTCCGTATCTCTAATCAGAAATATTTTGCATTTCTTCACAGCCGTATCAGTCCTTCAAAATTTGTTGAATAGCATGTGGATAGTGATTTTTGTTTCAAATTATGACGTTAAAAAATTTAAAATAGAGACCATTTTCACAAAAACCTTAAAAAAACCCCAAAACAACAACAAAAAAACCTCAAAACACCACCAACAAAAAAAACAACCCAAAGACCTGCCTCCTAGCTTTTTACAATGCAAAGCAGTCTGGCAAATTAATCCCTTATAGCTTTATACTTACATTGAGAAAGTAGATCACTGACTATTTTCGTCTCAAGTGTTTAAATTATTAGAGGTCCTTGCTGTCTTGTATGAAATGGGCAAGTTTACTCAATAATGAATATTAGGGTTTAGTACTTTACAGAATCACTTTGTTACACTTTAGATTGGAAATACATATTCGTTATGAATGTTAGCTTTCTGGAAAAAGTGGAGGTTTGGGTTTTGTTTTATTATTTTTTTTCCTAGCTATGACCTAAAGAAACGACTAAATGATATGGAAATGCAGAAAGAAAAAATTAATGAAGAAACAAAAGATGTTAATGAGAAGAGTAGTAAACTTGCAGACGAAATGAAAAACAAGAATAAAGCTTTGAAAGACCTTGAAAAGTAAGTGCTTCGGGTATAGGTTAATAAGCTAAGAGTACTGTGTTTTATGTGTTCTGCATACGTGGTGTAAAAGTTAGCAGAATTTTCAGAAAAAGCTGTGGTAGTTGCATTGCGGGGGGGGGGAGCACCTGAGAAAGCAGATGTGTACAATAGTTGCATGGGAAGATGATCAAAGAAAGGGAGGACAGCTGAGTTTTTCAGTAGTTCTTCCACTAAAAATTAAATTATCGGGTGACCAGAGTCACTTATGGTATATCTGAACATTCCCTAGCATAGATTAAATTATTTTTTGCACAAAAATAAATTTTAAAAAACTCTCATTGGTTTGATTTGGTCCTGCAAATTGCTTGTCTTGGAGAAGTCTGAGTTATATTCACAACTACAATAAGAAGGTGTCCGATTTTTTTATGGATTTTAAAGTGCATACTTTTTTATATTGACTGTACAAAAAATAATAGGGGCGTTATTTCAGGTTTTTAGATATACAACCGTAATGCTTAGGTACACGGATATTAGGTATTTTTCTCTGGTTTCCTTATGAATCTCTTAAGCATAAATTGTGTTCCCCTAAAATGGATTTGTCTGGGTACTAATCTCCAGTCCAAGTGCAATATTAACCTTCTCATCTTCTGAGATCATAGAAAGTTACCTGGAAGAGATGTGAATTATAAATTCTATCAAAAAAAAAAAATTCTGAAAATGTGTTTAATATTGCCCTGTTAATTGATCTTTTCCTGATGAAACATCACTTCTCCAGGGAAAATACTGTGAATATAGTAAGTATTGGGTGTTGTTTTTCACAAAAACCGAGTAGTGGTTGTTTAAATTCTATATGCTTACTGACATTATTTTTATAGGGTATGGAATAGATTATTCTTTCTCTTTTTGCCCTTCAGGAAACTCAGTAAGATTACAAAGTTTGTAGAGGAACATAAAGAAAAATTTACGCAGTTGGACTTGCAGGACGTTAAAGTAAGGGAAAATCTAAAACATGCCAAAAGCAAGGCTAAAAAACTGGAGAAGCAACTTCAAAAGGACAAAGAAAAGGTAATGTGAACTGCAACTTGATTTGCTTAAGGAAATGAAATTGGCTGCTCTAGATGGGAACATCTTTGTGCAGCTGGGATAAAATAGCAAAGGATGCCAATTGTACTTTGTTCCACAAAGAAGATGGAAAAATATGTTTTAATTTTTTAAAAAATCAGCCATTTTATGTCATTCAAATCAGCTAGGGATTTTGTTTGCAAATCACTTACTGAAGTAATGCATTATTCTCCCTTAAACCGCTGCTCATTGCGCATCTTACCATGGGAGACTGGCCAGCAGTACCCATCTGCTTTCTGCCTAAAGGCAAAGTCAAAAGCTTTCCTGTTGTTTCTCAGCTCTGTTGGGAGGTCTCATGGCTTGAAAAACATCTTTTTATCATGTTTGTTGAAATTACAGGAATATTGCATGTCCTTACAGTTACTACCTTTTCAAAACATTTTTTTCCCGTTTCCCTAGTTAATTTAGTTAATTTAATGAATATATTTTACCAAGTTGGTTGTTGCCAGCTGTTATAGATCTTAAATCACTCTCCGGATCAAGACTGTCCTTCTGAAAGTAGCCATTTAAGAATTAAGCCTTACTGCGATTCAAATACTTGACTTCTTAGGTGTAAAACTGCGTCTTTTACTGCTATGGCTTGCTTCTCTCGGAATGGGCTCTAGAACAGAACAAGCCTTGCAAATAAAATCCTGGCCTCCTGCTAAAGCCACAGTGTATCTTAACCTACGAAAACACATGAGCTTCGTTAGGGCTTACGCTTCCTTTGACTTCCACATAGCACTTGAAAGGCAGGGCTGAAAAATAAGGCAAAATCGGTTTGCTTCAGTGGGAGAGGAAGTTAAAAGTCTTTTGCTTGTGTAGGTAGAAGAATGGAAAAATGTACCTTCCGATAGCAAAAAAACTATCAGTGAAGCAACATCTAAGAAAGAGCTTCTGGAAAAGACAAAAGAGAAAGAAGAAGAAAAACTCAAGCAGGTTATGGACAGCCTTAAGAAAGAAACACAAGGACTTCAGAAAGAAAAAGAGGTTTGAACTGTTTTGCCTTGGTACACTGACTGTATTAACTGATGTATAGCTTTTACACTTATGAATGAGATGATCATGACATAGTTGTAAAATGCTATTTTATACGACAAATACCCTGTTTCCTGTGCTAGTGCAATGGAACCTAATGGGGAAAATAATTTTGAATTTATAATCAAAGATAAATCGTTCTCATTAAGTTGTTTGCTTTTTATAGTGATCATATGTCATCAAGTATATCATTTATAGATGTATATTAAATAATTCTACACTTCCTTTATTTGAACACACTTTAATTTTCTCCCATCAAAATGTTTAAGCCAATATGTTGCTTAAATAAGTAAATAGCTTTTGAAATGGTATGTTCCAAGTCTTTCACACAGCTCTAATCTGTCTTGGAATTAACAGACAGCTACTATAACACTTGGTTATTGTTGTTGATGTTAGCTGTCCAGTCGCCAAGCACCTGGAGGCTGGAAGTTTATCCCATAAATTTAAGGGGATTATTTTCTGTACTTGAAAACATGGTTTCTCCACTTGATCTGTAATTTAGCATTATGTTGAGAAAATGATACAAAGCTTGTATGGAAATGTTCTATGATAATCCCCTGATGTTCTTTATAATTTTGAAAAATGCCTTATTTCATTTCCATACAGAGTATGTTAATAAATTAAGAAATACCTGTACTTCTAGATAATGTAACTGTTTTCTGCTGACAGGAGAGTTGGTAAAAGAACGTTGCCCATTTTCTTTTTCTTTCATACTGTGTGATTGATGTAATAAATTACCCGGTTGTCTGTTTCTAGTTGTAACACTGCCCATTTTTGCAGAGCAAAGAGAAAGAGCTTATGGAGTTCAGTAAAACGGTGAATGAAGCACGTTCAAAGATGGATGTAGCCCAGTCAGAGCTTGATATCTATCTCAGCCGTCATAATACTGCTGTGTCTCAGTTAAACCAGGCAAAGGAGGCTCTGGCGACTTCTTCAAAAACACTTATGGAAAGGAAAGCTGCTATCAAAGATATAGGTATAAAATTACCCCAAGCTGAACAGGAATTAAAGGAGGTGAGACTTAACTTTCATATAGAATTTCTTTGAGTTACAACACAATGTAACAACCAGCCTTTCGTCTGCTAAATGGTTGCTAGTTTGCTTTTCAGTGGCTGGTTTCATTGCCTACACAATCATGAATCTAAGACTCCCTGAATACAGTAGGTTTTGTGAGGTTAAGATAATGTCTGTCTTTTAACCGTTAGAAAGAGAATCAGCTTGAGAAGCTGCAAAGAGAAGAATCAGGTGCTAAGAATCTTCTTCGAAATCTGCGTCAAAAAGTAGAAGAAGCCAAAAGTTCTTTAGCACAAAGTCGCAGTCGAGGAAAAGTGCTTGAGGCTCTGCTTCAGCAGAAGAAATCTGGAAATATCCGTGGAATATACGGAAGACTGGTAAGTTTTAAAAGGCCTTTATACTTTTAGTCTTAAACTTCATAGGAACAGAATGGTGTTTCTGTAATTGAGTGAAAGGTAGAATTCCTCACTTCTCTGGTGCTCTTCATTTTGACAGCAGAGTTGCAAATCCTGTGGACTTGCCATAAATTTAAAAAATAAGATTGTTGAAGTTCCTCTACTCAGTACTAAGGAAAGGCAATGGCTATAAGAACTGCCATGAAACTTCAAAAAACATCTTACAAGTTGTACGTAACTTAATGTGGAGCTGTACGCTTTTTTTTTGCTTCAAAATTTATAAAATTTGGTGATCTCTTTGCTGTTTGTTTCCTCTTGTTTTACTTGCATACATGTCAAATCAAAAGAGCAATATCATTTCAGAAGACCGAGGAAAGCTATGTCATAGCAAAATGTTGAGTGTTTTCAGTTCTTTCCAAGCAGCGTTGATCTAAAGTTCTGAAAATCTGCAGCTGAGAGAATTCTTCATTCCTTTTTTTACGAGCACCGAATAATACACGCATCTCAGTGTATGTGTAAAAGTGCTATTTTTGCATTCGGCAATTTTCTCTTTTCCCCCCCCCTGCTCGTCCAAGGAGAAGTATCTCTGCTTCAGAAGACTCGATTTATTTCATGTGTGTATATTTAAAAAGTGTGCATATAGCTTTATTAAAAAAGGATAAAGTTCAATCAGCAGCAGACCACTGTCTAGTACAGCTGGCGTGTATTTTGTCTCATGCTCTGTTATCGCTTGCCACAGAGGAGCGTGAGGTTAATCTGTTCTTGCATGACTCGCCGTTGGCTGTGCATGCTGTTTTTATCTGCAGATGCACGAGAATTTTTCGAAGATGATGAATAAATACCCCTGTACCCGTTTCTCAGATCAGCACAGGACGGCATGCAGAAGCGTATGACTCGCTGGGTCCCACCCAATGGTAGAACCACACAGAGAACACATTAAATGATTTTGTTAGGCCAGACTGCCTCACTAAAATGGTGGCACGTGAAATCTGACATTTGTCTACAGAAAATAGAGCAATGCTACCACATTGCTGTACCAGAAGCACCACTCTTGAAGCGCTAAGTGTATGAATTTCTACTTTGGAAACAAGTACATTAGAAATACATAAATAGCAGTGTGCAGGAGAAGACAGGCATGGTGTTACGTTACAAATTCTAATTAAGATTTAAGTTCTTTCACAGAACATTATTTTATAATTTGTTTTCATCTCATTTCACTTTGTGTAAAGTTTTGTCATTTATTTTTTAATACCAAGAAACCGTTGCTGCCAAGCTAATGGGTGTACTTCTGCCTCCTCCCTCCTCCATTACTAGGGAGACTTGGGAGCTATCGATGACAAGTATGATGTTGCTATTTCCTCCTGTTGCGGTGCCTTAGACAACATTGTTGTTGATACAATCGATACTGCCCAGGAATGTGTGAATTTCTTAAAGGCGGGTGGAATTGGAGTTGCCACGTTTATAGCCCTGGACAAAGTAAGTACTAGCACTTCGGCTAAACGAATAGTTGATGTACCCGAATGGGCACAGTATTAATACTACATATGTATAATTTATCAATAGGCATATGTATACATACGTACTATATATTAATATATTGCGCTGTGTATGTATTAATACAGGAAAAGCTAAAATATAAAACATTTCAATAGGCTCTTAGTACCTTAGAATATTCTCCTAGTAAATGATAATGTTTAATTACAGAGAATTACAAGGTTTTTTAGATACCTATATCTGTACAACAAATGTTTGGCAAATCTTTTATATTTTTATATTTAGATTTTTTAACAAATTAGCTAACTTAATAATCCAAGTAATCTAGTAACTATAAATACTGAAAACTATGAAAGAGAACGATGAATTATCAGTGAGTTTTTAATTATACTGGATGCAAGTAGAGATCCCCAAGGAAAGAAGCTTTGCTGTTAATTGCAGTACAATTGCACTTGCTTTAAAGCCTCAGCATACCTTAGAATAATGAAATGACCTCATAATTTATCCTAAGGGATCTCTCATTAATTTATTTACTTTTTTGATGTAGATGGCTGTATGGGAAAAAAAAATGGAAAAGATCCCAACTCCTCAAAATACTCTTCGGTTGTTTGATCTGGTGAAAGTAGAAGACGAGAAGGTTCGCCTGGCTTTTTACTTCGCGTTACGTGACACCCTAGTAACTGATAACTTGGAAGAAGCTACCAGAGTAGCATTCCAAAAAGATAAAAGATGGAGGGTGGTAACACTGCAAGGACAACTCATTGAACAGTCAGGTATTTAAGTGCAAACTTGCAGTTATATTTTAAGCACTTTTGTAGATTATAGCTAAGCACAATAAGCTCGCTAACTTGTTTTCATCTCTTTCACTTTAGGAACAATGACTGGTGGTGGGGATAAAATAATGAAGGGCAGAATGGGTTCCTCGGTTGTAGTGGATGTTTCAGAAGAAGAGGTTTGTACATAATCAGAAAATGGGCTGAGATCTGAAATGTATCCTTATTCCTTCTGCTCTTGAAGGTGAATTGCAAGACTTGGTGGCTTGACGAGTTACTGCTTGCAAAACCTTGTCTTCCTAACACCAAGTTACCACAGAAAACAACGAGCATCAAATCAACTATAGTAAAAATTGCTCCTAGCTTCTCCTTATGTGTTGTTTGGTTTCTGCCTTCACTACTCTGACTCAAGCCTTTCAAGATCGATCTAGTTTTATTTCCTTAAAAAATTCTCCATTACGAGCTATTTTGACAGGGATTCTTTAGCATACTTTTTCTTATGCTTGCTCCTCTTGTTTTTCCACTATTACAGTTGATCTTCTCAGAAGTCAGCCTCCATATTCTGTCCCGCTACAGCAAATTTTCAAGTTTTTACTCCATTTTCTTGTGTTTTAAGAGATCATTGACTACCGAGCACGTGACTGAGATTGTGCTTTGTTTCGTCGTGGTGACACTAGGCAGATGATCACCTCTCATTTTTGCGTAGGTCAATAAAATGGAATCTCAACTGCAAAAGGATTCCAAAAGAGCAGTACAGTATGAAGAAGAGAAATCACAACTTGAAGAAGCCATAAGAAAACTGCACGAAGATATTCGGGAAAAGAGAAATACTTTAGAAAAGTATACAGCAAGTATCCAGGTGAACAAGTTTATTTTTGAGGCAATATCTGGCTTCTCCATGAACGTGTGCAGGGGGATAACTTTTCAGCCTCAGTTTAACATAGTCCTCGTTAGTATCAAGGATCTTTTTAAAGTACAGGATCCTAACACAGTTGTGCTTTCTGCAGAATTTATCTGAACAAGAAATTCATCTAAAAACTCAAGTTAAGGAACTTGAAGCAAACGTAATTGCTGCTGCTCCAGACAAAAACAAACAGAAGGAATTGGAAAAAGTCCTTAACAGTTATAAAAAAGGTATGTTTTGTGGAGAGGGGATTATAGATAAAAATTGTAGTCATGTTCTTTTACTAACACAGGAAGGAATGGTTATCGCTTTGTTCTTTCAGTTTACCGTATCTTGGTATCGTATCTTGGTTTGGAACCTCTTTTCTTGTAAGGCAGGGATAAAAGGTGCTTCTAGAGATTAGAGAGTGAAACCCCTTTTTTTGCAGTTGCTCAAGTTCGTATTTCAGTCAAGCTAAAGGAAACATTAATTTTAGTGTTTTTTTGTTTATTTGGTTGGATTTTTATGGCTGTATTACATACAGATTCATAGGGAAACTTAGTTTAATTAGGGGTAAGGATTGTTCACGTGGAGGGTAGTGATATTAAAGTCAAGCAAAGGCTTTTGCCATGCTTTAACTGAACTATTACGTGACTCGCTAAACTGAATATGCTGTGTTCCGGGCACACGGTACCCCCGTTCTTTTTGCGAAAGATGTTTACTCTGAGAACTTGAATAACAGTTTCTCTGAAGAAATTGGTAATTTAGTAAAGTAAACCTTGACGGCTTCTTTGTACTTCTTGCTCAGGGAATAAAATGAGCACAGTAAAACATCATTCCCCTCCCCCACAATTCTGCTTTCATAGCATTTTAGGAAAGAGAATGCATACTGCTATGGATTCCCTCTATGCCTCTTTTGAAAAGTAGAGCATCAAAAGAGCATGAATGCTTTACTTTTTCAATCACACTAAGGTTTGATGTTATAAATATCTTCTCTAACTTTTCTACCAAGTAATGGAGAGACACAGACCTGTGCTCTCTGGAGAGATGACTGCCTTCCACCTTTCCACTCCTCCCCACAGGTGTGACCCCTCTATGCTTTTCTGCTTCCCACCTGCTAACGGGGCAAATAACAACGTTAGCTGCCCTTGGTTGTTATAGCAATAAGCGTAAGCAAGCGCCTCTCTGCATACCGTTCCTTGGTATAATCGGGTCTTATCACTCGGAGATCAAACAGTTTCTGAACAATACGCTGTTAATTTCAGAGTTCAGGCAGTTAGAAGAGGCCCAGCTAAAAAGTAAGATTACAAAACGGAAAATTGGTTCTGTTTTACCTCAAACCAGGACATAGTTTCTGTCCCCAGAAGGAAATTCTAAATGTGTAGCAAACTTTGTGTGGGATTTTTTGGTTTGTTTTGCCCTTAGAAAACTGAGGTGCTAGGTTTCTTAATTTTTGAAAGTCGTTCAACTTATTAAGATGGATTTGTTGAATTTTAAGTATAAGCTAAACAAGGAAAGTACGTTGAAAGTAGAGCTTCTTATTACTCAGCGTGTGTAGTAACTACGCGGTAACACCAGCTACTAAGCAACAGTTAGTGGCCAGTTCTTACAATTTAAGCCCTTTGAGCATCTTCCCATTAAATAAATGCAAAACATGAGCTTGGATAAACTACTTCTGTACGATCTCATGTATTTAAGTACTCTATATACATGAAGTAATCTAATTACAATTTTGGGGAGTTTATACCAAAAAAGCTTTGGTAATATAATAGCGTCAGAAAGACGTGGGCGGTATTTCTCTTTTTGCTACGGTAAAAAAAAAAAAAACACAACATTTTTCACAATATAACGAACAGTTCTCATTCTAGTGATACAGCAGAGCTTTTTATCACTTTTTAATCTTGATACATTGCAGCAGTCCGGTGTTCCTAGGAACAGCATAATGACCTTAACTCAGTTTTGTTTATTGACAGATTATGATTGCTTTGCTGAGAAAGCTGGGAAAATAGAAAACGAAGTTAAGCGATTACATAACCTCATAATGGAGACCAATAATCATAAACTTAAAACACAGCAAGACGTACTTGATAAGATCAACAAAGAAATAGATGAATGCACTTCAGCTATTACTAAAGCCCAAGTGGCCGTCAAGTCTGCAGACAGGTATGGTAGTGCTCCGGGGTAAAGCTTCAGGCTGCAATTGCATATTGCTGTGACTCGTGTTTGGTGACAGCTGGACCTTTCCGGGGGGGGATCCGTCAGGCCAGAGGAGTTGATTTTCACCTCTTTATGGCCAGAGGAAAACTGGAGGGAGAAGGTCATAACCTTTTTCTCTATAAACTGATTTACCTCAACCTGAGACTGGTTCTTTTTTAAGAACCATAATCTTTGTTAATTGGCGTGCTTTACAGGCAAAGGATCAGAGACCTAGAAAGCTTAGTGAAACCTGATCAATTAGAGTCTTGTCGGCCTTCAAATAGCCGTATCTGTTGGCATCAGTGCCTGCGGGACATTTCCTTGTTTTAAGTAGTCTCCATAGATTAAAAATCCTGTGATCTTAAAATCTTAATTTTCAGTTACACGTCTAATACTGAATGTTGCTGGTGTCACGGAGGTAAAGGGAAATAAAATTCTGTAGTTTCTAATAGGCAGTTTAAAAGTCAGGTTTAATCAGTATTTTTCTGCTAATATTTGCCTATCACTAAAATGCAATATTTCAGGATAAAGATTCAAAATAGCACTTAATGGCCATGCAGTAGAGCAGTTCAGATCTGAAGGGACTAATTTTATTATAAGGCATGTCAGGAAATAAATTGTGATATATATTTTTTTAATGTTACTTAACAATACGTAATGAATACTTAGAACAAATGTCAAAACTGTCTATGAAAAAAAAAAAAGGTCATTTAATGAGGCCCATCTGCTATATGTTTTAGGAAGACAACTTTGTTTTACTTGGATATCCCAGCAGCGTGAGTGTTCATGTATAAATTCAATAAATATCAAAATAAAAATTACTTCCTATTTGGTAGTCAATAGCCGTTGAACAATCTTGAAAGTAAGATTGTGTTTCTAGATAATTTGATGTCATATTTGCACTCATGTGAGGTGTACAACCATCTTGGTACCCATGCAGAAACCTGAAAAAATCCAAAGAGTCTGTTCTTCGCACGGAGAAGGAAATTGAAAGTAATGAGAAAGAAATTAAAGACTTAACAGAAGAGCTGACTAAGCTAGAAGACCAAGCTACTGCGGTTATGAATGACTGCAGGCAAGCTGAAGTAAGTGCCGTGTTAATTTAGTGTATTTCTTCATAGAGGAGGCAGCCTATGAAATAAATTTTAGATAATAGTTGTTGTGTCAGAGTTGTTCTAATGGCTGATGTCTTTAGACATTCCAGGCAGGCTTAGCAAGGGGTTGCCTTAGCTAATAGTACCTTCATTTATTATAAAAAAAAAAAATTCTGCCTTGCCATTTAAACCTCAGACATGACAATGCTCATCTAAAGTATCTTTTTTTTTTCTCAGTTACGTTACTACTCATCCTCCAAAAATTCACAGGGGGACAAAATGGCAAAGAACGTTCTTTTCTGTATCCCGCAATATATTGTGTGCATTCATACAAAATTAATAATTTTGTTTAATCCTTAATCAAAGTTAACCCTTAAATATAGATGCTGGGGGAAAACAATTAGGCTAAAACAGTCCTAGGAAGTAGTCTGATCTTTATGTAAAACCAGGATGATGAGTTATATCCTTATTATATCCTAAGTTATATCCTTGCGTTCTGTTCTTCTGCAAATGTTGTACAGCTGCAGAGTGACATTCCGTGATGGCCAGGGAATGGGAATGGTGTATTTTTTTTTTACTTATCTGGACATAAATCTTGACCCAATTTTCTGAAGCTAAGAAAAAACTTAAACCAAGTTTCCCCAAAGAAATTATTGGGTTTAAAACTTGCTTAAAAATAGATTATTTTTTTTTTCCAGTTATGTGGGACATCAGTTTCCCATCTAGATTTATGTACAAGAGACAGTGAAAGCAACCACGACGGCTGAAATTCTTCCAAATAAAGCTGTTTCTTTGAGACAGTCTTTCTGTAAAACTGCCTTTTCACTAAAAACATCCGAGTCTAGGACTCGTCTAATCCAGATCTGGAATGAAAATATAAACTGCAGCATATTTTCAGTCATTCCAGAATTCAGGGACCTGCTTAATCTAAATACAAGAATATGTATTTGTTTACATCAGTAGTTAGGATTGTGGAGAGTAAGCTCTGGGAATAACACAGTAAAAACAAATCTATAACCCAGGAAAGTGGTAACATTTTTGTAGGCAACTGATTAATGCACTTTTTTGATCATTTCTGTTTAGGAAGCGTTGCCGGCAGTTCAGGAGGAGCGTCGTGGTTTACTCCAGGATATTAAAACGATTCAAGATGATGAACACGCACTTCAAAAGGAAGCTCTTAATATTAAGCTGAAAATTGAACAAATTGATAAACATATTTTTGAACACCAGTCAAAGATTAAATACTGGCAAAAAGAGGTAGGGAAATTGTTTCGTTCCTAAAATCTGAACTGTAAGATCTCAACAGAGTAATGTATTAACATGTGGTTAGAAAAGAGATAATTTGGGAGAAAAATTAATATTCAGCTCATAGTTTATTAGTGTTTATGCTATAAAACCCAACTCTAAAAAAGATGACCTTTCAGCCTTTTACTTGCTGGTTTACATACAAGGTTATGGATGAATTATGCATTAAATGGTTTAGCTTCTAGCTTTTCAGGATTTTTTATTTATGAATAAATGGTAGGGTAACTATTACTGACATAACACTATCTACAAGTAATTGAGAGCAATGAGAGAAAAATCCATACTCCGTAAACAGCAACCAGGAGACTTTTTTGTGCCTGTGTATTCTCTCTGTACATGCTAAAAATGTTTTAAAAGGGCAGGCACCCTCGTGGGTGAGAGACGCAAGGCGGGGTAGGATGTTGATAACTGCAACACAAGTTACGTGGAACTGTATTCAGTGCTGTGTCCACTCAGCTGGTCTTTATAAAATGGCAAATCCTTGAAAGCATTCCACCTAGAACATGAGTCCATTTGGTACATCAAATTGCCTTTCCCCAGTTATAGATAATTGGGCCAACTGGAATTCCATGGGGCCAGGAATAAACTCTGCTCCTCGGGCTGCTGCTTGAACCAGCTCGTTGAATAAATGAGAGCCAGTGGGAGCAAGGAATTGCTAACTCCAGGTGCTACGACACCTGGCTTCTCTGAGGGAGCAGGGCTGCTGGCAGCCTGTCCGCAAGCGAGCACACGGATCGCTGTACACAGACCTGATTTCTTGCGGTCGTGTCCATTCTAACTGCTCCAGTTCTGCTGAATGAGCTTGTTCTAAGCATTGTCTGACATTTGGAGTGTTCATTTCAAAAGTGTTTCTGACTTTTTCTGGCCCATAGGTTAGTGGAGCGCAGAGTCAACAAGAGGCAATGCTGGGGGTTGGTCTTGCTTTGGTTTTCCTGGTTTATGGAAATAGCAAAAATCAAGTCTGTGCCCAGGGAGGCATGTTTAGAGAAAAGGCCAGTTAGGCGCCTGGAGCTCATAAACTTACATTCTCTTTTTATTATATATCCTTCCTACTTCATATTTAAAATCTTTAATAGCAGTAGGGATCTAGACTAGCAGGTAACCTTGCAGTGCAGGGTGCCCTTTATACCCTCGTTAATTTGAGGATAACGGGGGCAGCTACCCAGCAAGCAAAGCTGCTGTCAGAAACTTTTCCATCTTGAACAGACAAAGTATTAAGTATGTAGTTGTTAAAGTTCTGTGGCATCAGTAGAGGTGATTTCCTCATTATCTGCTGCTGCTCCTGTTACAGAGAAATCTCCTTTGTAAGAATGATGTATATCTATTTTCAGGAACAGAGTAATAGGATAAAAGGATATTTGTTGTCTTCCTTGCATCTTATTTTTAAAGGGAGTTAAGTGAAGAATCTTTGAATGTTTTGAGATTAGAAGGTTCAATACGTACTAACACAGAAAATGTTTATTTTGGAAACATGTTCATGTGATAACTAATGCGATCTTTAAAGACTTCTAGTAACTGGTTTTGAATTTTTAGATATCAAAACTAACACTGCACCCCATAGAGGATAAACCACCTGAAGAACTTCCAGTACTAAGTGAAGAAGAGCTTGAGGCTATCAAGGATCCGGATGTTATCACTAGTCAAATAGCTCTCCTGGAAACCCAGTGTCAGGAAATGAAACCCAACCTTAGGGCTATTGCAGAATATAAGAAGAAGGTAAGATTAATTACTATCGTGTAGTAGTAGGGTTCATCTTATTGATCCTGTATTGCCTGTCAGTGCCGTGGTATGGTACACCCCTCATCTAAGGTAAGCCTTTTCTGTATGGCTTCATTGTTTTCCAGCACTTGAATCCGTACAGAATTCATGTCATTGCTTCGGACGTACTCAGGTAACCTTCAATTGCGCGTTTTAATTCAGGTGACTGCTCAAATGGATCCTGCACTTGAAATGCATGCCAAAATCCGCTCTTTTTCTAGGTGACAAGAGAAAATACCTCATCTATGGGCATACCAGGGAACAGCTGTCCTGTTCTTCCGTTCCCTTCTTTTGGAAACTGAAATGGAACCCTTGAATTTTCCCTTTCTTCTCTGCAGGCTGTGCTGTTGCTAGCATCCCAACAGCTGGTAGCTCGTACTGAGCCAAGTGTGGAAGTTGTATCTCAGAGCTTAGGTCCGTTTCTATTTGATAGTGTAGATGGCAGGTGAAGACAACTTTCTCCTTTATTTACAGTCAACTAGTCTTGACAGTCTAGACAGATACACAACAATACTAGGATTTTTTTTCTCCTCACAACACTCACTTCAGTAATATTGGACTATTCAACAGATGAAATGTTTTTTGTTATTTTATTTATTTGTTTTATTTTAACACAGGTTTTCAGTATAGAGAGATCAGCAGCATAGAGTATAGAGATGAGAGAAAAAAGGGACAGTTTGGGTTTATTCTTTTGCTTCAAGGCTGTTGGCCATTCTGGGAAAAACGACATTTAAAATGGTTTCAAAGTCTAAATTAAGGTGACAGCTTGTTTAACTGTACTTTTGGGGTTTTTTCTGCAGGAAGAGCTATACTTGAAACATGTGGCTGAACTGGATGATATTACCAATGAGAGAGACAACTTCAGACAAGCTTTTGAAGATCTTAGGAAACAAAGGCTGAATGAATTTATGGCAGGATTTAATGTGATAACAAATAAACTGAAGGAAAACTACCAGATGCTTACTTTGGGAGGAGATGCTGAATTAGAGCTTGTGGACAGTCTGGATCCCTTCTCTGAGGGAATCATGTTTAGGTTTGTCAAAATAATTTGGTATTATTGCTGTAATTCTTAATTGTTGCATTCCTTTTTTCAACCTGCTTTTAAAGTAAATTTTCACTGATCATCAGCTAACCAAGACAGTCCTCCCTCTTGGCAACTATCGGCAAGATACTGACAGAAGCCACAACTTTTTAGCGTTGGGTAACGAAGAGACTAATTTCTCCTGGAGAAATAAGTAACTAACAGCAGTTAGAAAGCTTTGACTTTGCTGAAGCAATTTCTCAGGGTTTCTTAATTCCCAAATCATTTCATTCTGCATAGGGAATTGTGTCAGTCACGTTGGTAACTGGAGATTATTCCATTATAAATGGTCCTGAAAGTATATTCATTACTTAGGAGTAGAATAGCACTTTTGAAAGATAATTAAATAGCAGTTCTTAAGTGCTGTAGTTCCTACAGAGAAGAGCCGAGTGTTACGGTAGTTTGAGTTCAGGCAAACATCAGCTGACTGCGTAGCTGTGCACGCACCCAGGGAGTTAGTTACTCTGTGGTGAACACAACTAATCCCGTTGGCTCCCTCTCAGATGTGGAGGACTAAGAGTATCAAGCAGCTCATCCATGACTTTAGTCAAGCTGCTTTGTGTTGTGTCTTCCAAGAATTCCCTCCTGCCTTGTGACTTGCTTTTTACCACAGCGTATTTATTTTCATCGTGAACAGAAATAAGTTACAAACTCTTCATTTCTTTCAGTGTTCGGCCTCCGAAGAAAAGTTGGAAGAAGATATTTAACTTATCAGGAGGAGAGAAGACTCTTAGCTCACTGGCTCTAGTTTTTGCTCTTCATCATTACAAGCCAACGCCACTTTATTTTATGGATGAGATTGATGCAGCACTTGACTTCAAAAATGTATCTATTGTAGCGTTTTACATATATGTAAGTATTTAATGGTAACTACTACAGTATAATTTTTCTAACGTATTTTCTTCTCTGCCAGAAAAGACAAAGTGGTAACATAATTATGGCCAGACTTAAAAATCTGGAATGATAGATTATTTTCAAATAATTAAGTGGAAACTATGTACTGAGCAGATTTCCAGAAAGGTGCTTAGAATGTTGCTTTCTGCATATTTTTTTCTAAGCTGCTAAGTTTCATGCTTTCCTGAAATGGGGCAAGTAATAGAGGATTTACAAGGTTTTTTTCTCTCCAAATCCTGTTTCAAAAGCTGTCTGAAGAGTGCTGGAATTTGTGAAAGGTTCCACATTTCCATATATTCTTGCTGCTACTGCTTCTTCTTTAAAATATAGATACTTTCCCCAAAATAATCAGCTATGGTCAGCTGAGAATACATAAGTTACCTAGCTCTTAGCAATGTGTTGAAGTACCAAGGTCATGGTTTCGTTCTTGGGAGCAGCCAAGGTTCCTTGGTTTTATACTTCCATTGCATTAATGTGAGCTGTTTCCTACAGGCTTCTTTGATCTGTGTCTTTATTAGGGTGTTTTTTCTTTCATGACTTCAAAAATTCTGTCATCATCGTATTTAAGTCACGCAAACATTTACATTGCTACATTTTCGGTTGCTAATTTAAATTTGGAACTTTCAGAATTATTCAAAGTATAACCAGTGATTTTGGGAACACCCCAGAAGTGCCAAAGATTCTGATTAGCTACTTAAAATGAGGGAAGCACTTTGACAATAGCTGCCTGCAACTGTAGTTTTAAACTTTGCTTCTACAATGCCTGTATTTTCCCAAAGGAGGGTCCGTCACCCAGATGAGATTTGGTTAGAGGGTTTAATTTCAACTGCAGGCTAACGCTTACATTTGAAACTTAGTACGGTTTGGCTCTTCAATGCAAATTACAGCTTAGTATATAACTGTAGCTCATGTTTTGTATACAATTTCTGAATTAGTGCTATCCTAGCAGAAAAGGATCCAGAAAAAATTAGTACTGTCCTAGGAGAAAAGGTCCCACCACAGCAAGAACGGAGCCAGAGTTGCGTGTTGACTTTGCTCCTCTGGTGAACTTATACTGCTGGGTTCTTAACAATAAGGTTTGTTTTATTTTTAAAGCACCACCACATTTAGATATTTTGTTCATTGAATCAGAACAGTTTGGGTTGGAAGGGACCTTTAAAGGCCATGTAGTCCAACCCCCCTGCCCCGAGCAGGGACATCTTCAACTAGGTCAGGTTGCTCAGAGCCCCATCCAACCTGACCTGGGCCAGTGTCTCACCACCCTCACAGTAAAAAAATTCTTCCTTATATCTAATGTAAATTGCCTCTCTTTCAGTTTAAAACCATTCCCCCTCGTCCTATCGCTGATCCAGAGTCCCTCCCCAGCTTTCCTGTAAGCCACCCCTTTAGGGACTGGAAGGGGCTCTAAGGTCTCACCGGAGCCTTCTCTTCTCCAGGCTGAACACCCCCAACTCTCTCAGCCTGTTCTCACAGCAGAGGGGCTCCAGCCCTCGGAGCATCTTTGTGGCCTCCTCTGGACTCACTCCAACAGGTCCACGTCCTGCTTATGTTGTGGCTCCAGAGCTGGAGGCAGCACTCTATTATCTATAGTCATTCTGCCTCAGCGTCACAGAACTAGCATTCATTAAGGCTTGTTCTCATTAGCAGAGGGCTTGCTTTCCCCTGTTCTCAGTGCATGGAAATAGGTTTGTTTCCCTTTTCATTCTTAAAGCAACCCTTGCTATAACAGTTCAAGTAACTTAGTAATACTTAGTAATACCCTCCTTCGGTAAGTCTTGTAGAATACCTGTTAAAATTGCAACTCTGGAAAGAAATTATGCAGGTTTAATTGAATTCACTTGAATAAGTTAAGTAAAAGTTAAAAAGAGGAAACTCATGCTTAAGTTAATGGCAGTGCTTCGTGCTGATGGTGTGTTGCGCACACACCAGTTATAGACAGCAGGAGCTCTGAGGCCTTGTCACCTGTGAATCTCTTACTAGTGATGTGTTCCTTAGCGCCTAAAACCTGCACACAGAGATCATACAAGAACAGCTTTTTTAAATCCTGTGGGCTAACACAAATCACTTCTGTTTCAGGAGCAAACAAAAAATGCACAATTTATCATCATCTCCCTGCGAAACAACATGTTTGAGATCGCAGACAGATTAATTGGAATTTATAAGACTCACAATACCACAAAAAGCGTGGCAACAAACCCCAAAGTTATTGCATCCAAAGGACTGGCTGAACTCGACGCTCTTGGGTGTAGTATAGCTCAAAAATAGAGTGGAACAAACTTCCATCCTCATTGCTGCTGTTTACTTTTGTCTAATATGCTTTTCTATTTGAGATTTTTTTTTCCTTTGAATATTGTGTTTATTTGAGCTTGTTAATAAAACAATAAATTTTCAATAAATTCTGGGGATTTTAAATTTACGCTTTCTATATAGATCTTAATTATGTGAAACAAGTTGGGTTTTTAAAAAAAAAGCTATTTCTCAAATTATGTATCTAGTTCAATTTTAATATTCCCTGTGTAAGCTGACGTCAATGTTTGGGTTCTGTATTTGGTTTTAAATTACTGCTTTTTACTGTATATATTAAAGTAAGCAAATTACTTACTGGAACTCACATAATAAAATGTTACAGTACACTCCAGTGACATTTAAAAACAATTTGCTTTTAAAGTCATTTAAAATTTTAAAGCAATTTTTAAAGTCATACTAAATAATTTACATGTATATAATAAGGATGTCAAATGTACTGCTGCATGGTCTGGGAATCGGCCGTTTGTAGCCATTTTGTAATGAATTGGTTCCGTTTCCAAAGCTGCTCTTCAGTTATTTTCCTCTCCCCTCCCGCAGGGACAACTCCTCCCTCCCTCTCAGGCCCTGGCCATTGCACACTCCAGGTTTATTAACACAGTCATTACCATCTGCTCGCTTCTGCTGTTCTCAGTCCTTCCTACAAAGAGGCAAGGTTGATACCGCTGAACCCTTGGCTGTTATAGACAGGTCTCCACTTCCGTTGGTGTCCTGTCAATGCTTCAGTGTACGGGTTTTGCTTTGAATCTGATCTTTTGTTGTACCTCAAGAACTGAAACCATGTGTTTTGTTCCAAAAATCAGGGCAGTACCTCACACACTTGCACTGGTGCAGCTCCCTGAACTAGAAGTGCCACTGTTCAGGAAAAAGGCTGGGGTAACAAAGCTGTGAGCAGCCCTAGACCTCCAGCTCATTGTGCTGTTCCCTTTGCCATCTTCTGCTATTTCCATACCAGGCATGCTTTACAGAACCCCAGTCAGTTTATCCTGCTTTTGTTCTCATAGTCCCAGTGCAGCTAAACACCGCGTGAGGGACCCAAACCCAGCCAAAGCCTCACCCTCACCTGAAATCATCAACATGGAGCTGGTGTGGAAAACTGAAGTGGGGGGGGCGGGGGAAGGACTGTAATAATTTGTTATAAAGTGTATAATGCAGAAAGGGAAGCTGCGGCGGGGCAGGTGACAGGTACGGACAATAACTTACAGCACTTCCCAGAAGGTGCCTACGCTGCACTCCAGCAGTTCCTGCGCGAGCTCAGCCAGATACTGGTACGCACTAACTCGCTGTCCAACAGAAAAATCAGTAAAACAGGCCTGTGGTGGGCATCATGAAAGGCCATGAAATCCACATTAACCCATCTGGGGCCATCCATTTGAGAGAACCTTCCTGAAGTTCACACTGCAAAAAAAAAACAAAAACAGGGCACTTGGTAGAAAAAGGAGCAACAAGAGAGCACTGCAGGCCAGCCAGTCCTGCTCCGTCTTGTGTCAGAGCTGTGCAGACGCACAGGGAAGCTTCTGTGCAGTAAGGAAATTGAGGCGTTAGCCATCCTATTGTAAGAATATATTTTATTTGTATGCAAATTTATTAAAACATACTGCATTATAAGTACAAGTACTAAACGTTTCAATCGGTGGTAAAGGCATTTTATAAATTCCTCTAGTCTTGAAAAATAAAGTTGCATTACAAACTCTGTAAGTTTTTAAAAGTCAGGAAATAAAAGGAAGGTAAGTTAAAAAAGCACCACGTAGTAGCAGACAGACACGTAGCACCGGGTTTTAAGAGACTGACATACCAAGTGACAGCCTTCTACCAGGGCTTAAGACAAATTCCTGATTTTATTGAGAAATTAATATGACAGCATTTATGCAGTCTCAGAATACACCCAAACGCTATTTCAAACCCTGACCAGTAGTTTTCGTGGGATTTGCCTTTGTAACTCTAAAATGTTACAGAAAACGTATGTACAAATTCTAGAAACAGCTCCTCACACACAGGCAAAGGCCCAGCCCTCTGCGTGCTGCTGGCTCCTGCCTCCACCAACCGCAGAGAGGCAAATCCACCGAGCTGCACAGTAGCCGTGTGGCTGGACTTGGGGTTTTATCAATACAGCAGTATCAGGATGGCAATATTCTTATTAGGATCTTTATTTAAGGAATGTATCAGCATCGCATCTGAGGGCTGACCTGGCAGCAACTGGTATTTTGCAGGATCCCACTAGTACTAGCTGGTAGCCATGGGCAAGTTTTGGTTTGCACAAGGGTTTTAAAACACCTCGTAGTTAAAAGCTAGCCTCAGAAATCATTCACTATTTAAACAAATTCTATTATTTAAAAATATACAACAGCCAAGGAACGCTGCTATCTAGAATATGCTACTATTTTTATCAAGTCAAATACAATTAGCCATGGCGAATGCTCATTTTGGGGTTTTTAGAGAGTTGTAAGCTCACCCGTGTTCTGCTGTCGTAACTGCAGCTCTCCAAGGCTGTCCCAGTACTTGCTGTAATCAGCCTGTTAACAACTGAAGGCCAAAATCAGCTCTCACTGGGGATATAGCTCCTGAGCACAGTTTAGACTGCAGCATCACCTCAGAAGTAGCAAAGCGTCAGTGATCATCTGAGTGCTATCGTGTTTCTCCTCTGTCAAGGTAAAGATCTCTGTTACTTGTGCTGAAAAGCTCGATATAAATTTACATTAATCGTCAAGTCGTTCTCAAAAGCTCTTGACAACGTTTGAAATCCTTATACCACTGACTGCAGTGGGAGTTTTGCTGCTTATGTATCTATTTTCACTACCTATTAAATGATTTAGCAAAAATTCAGGGCTCATGTTTGTAAGCAGACTAAACACACACCTGGTTTGTGCATAGCTGTCACTGAAAACCTGTCTGCAGCATTTCACCACAAGCGCAACAGTTACTGCTCTGTAAAGTGGAGAGAACCATTTCAAAGACACAAAGTTATTAAAGAGAGGTTAAAAAAACCCAAACAGATGAAATCACGTCACCCACTAGTAACCAGGAACAAGCCAAATGAAACCAAATGAATATATGCTTTAAAGCACGGAGGTGTATCAGTTAAAATACATTCAGAGAGGTCAGTAAAACACCAGGTGTTCTATGCACACCAGAGCTAGTGCCTGACCTGTCCTGGACTAGCCCGTTTGCAGCCTGTGGTGTTTTTTTAACCTTTAAAGTGGCTTTATTTAAAAAACAATTTAAAATTACATTACCGGGGGGGGGGAAAAAGGTAGTAGATGTTTAAAGATTTTTTACGAACAGGACTCCAGATTACAATTCGTAAACTGCTTGGAGGTTTCTTAGACAGACACTGTTTCTCACCAGCTCCCAGTTTAAACAAACCCCTACCAACCGACCGTATGGTGTGAGCAGAAGAGGAAGCCTGTTTTGTTGCAAATCTTCTCAGTTAACTAAGAGTTAGCTAAGAGGAAATCTATACAATACAGAAAAAGAAAGGATACGGAAACAGAAAAGTGTAGAGCTTTAACAATCCAGCTTTTAAGTAGAAATTAAAAAACATCCTGGGGATTCCTACACTAGCTTTTAAACTAGTCACTGAAAAGTCTTAAGAGAAACAATCCTCCCTAAAAACTCTACCAGTAAATCAAATGCATGGCACAGCACATCCATCATATTCTGCAAATGGGTACAGAAATCTTGATAAATAAGCAGCAAGAACGCGGAGATATGAGCAGGAGTAGCTTCAGTTACAGCTGATGATACCACTTTGTGAAACGAACACAGAGTTACCAGCATTATAAAAAGAAGCAGGACAGCTAAAGGATTTACAGCCTGGAGGAGCACTTTAGATTCTTTTCCTTCCTTTCCACTGCCTTTGCTGCGTAACTTCCTTTTCGGAATCAGATTTATTTTTGGAGTGACGATCTTGTTGATGTGACCGATTTCAGTTTTAGACCACACATCTTTCAACAGGTGCCCAGCCCTCGGATAAATCTCCACAGGTTTAACATCCGGTAGTTGCTTCTGTTTCAAAGCTTTTATACGTTGATGCATATCATCCACCTTCTCAAGAAAAATAAGTGGGGACTCTTCTTTTTGAATAGCTGTATTCAGTGACATTAATTCAAGCTGTTCTTCCCTTATTTTTTTCAACTTCTCAATGAGAGGCTCGTATTCTTCCAAAATGCGTGTGTTGATTTCATCCAGGGCAGTCAGCAGAGCTTGTCTTTTGTGCTCCAAGGTATCACTAAGTTTCTTAAAATAATGGACTACTGCTTTTTTATCCTCCTGAACAATGCTTTCACACTGCGACTTCTGTTCTTTCAGCTTTTCAATGAGCAAACATACATCAGTCCAGTGTTTATCAGTCAGCTGGTCGAGAATTTTTCCAGAATTCTGCTTTTCTTTTAGGTAGGCACTTTGAAGGTCATCTATGGGATGGCCGTTGTGTTTCCCTATTGTAAGGCAATGGCCACACACCAATTTTCTATCCAAAAGACAGTAAACGTTCAGCGGTTGCCGGTAATGTTCACTGCAGGTTGCAACATCAGAGCGATCTTCCTGTTGGTATTTTTCAATAATAGCTTTCAATGCAAAGTTGATGGGCAACGACTGGATACCAGCGGCTGGAATTTCAACAATACTCCTGCAATTAGGACACTTCAGAGGGAGTCTCAGGGGTCTCCAAATGGAAAAGTTGTCTGACAGCTGAATAACACCCTCCAGACAATTCCGGCAAAACGTATGGGAACAGGGCAGAACGCGTGGATCTTCAAATATGCTATAGCAAATGGAACACGTTAATTCTTCCTCAAAGTGATGCATGTCCTACAAAAAAAAAAAAAAAAAGTTTAACATCATTTTACAATCAAATCATTTAAAATCATTTTATTAGCCTAAGTGCCTCACGTGACATTTAGTGACCAGCAACCTAACCTACATATTGATAAGGGGGGAAAAAAAAAACCAACACAAAAGAAGAATGAAAGTAAGCAATGGTTCAAAGATATCAGCAAATTATGATCCGCACTTACAATCTAAGTGACAAGATAGTGTTCACCCATATTCAACTTTTGCCTTAAAAAGCTAGAAAAAGCAGCAATCTGCTACTAGGTATTTCTTACAGTGGGAAACAATAGAAGAGACTGATAAAAGTTAGAACTATAGTTTCTAAATAACCTCAAAACTATGAAAATTTTCTCTCACTATGAGTAACATTGTCAACATAAGAATAAAGCAGTAAGTACAGAAACTTTTTTTCTGCCCTAATTTTTTTTGACTGTTACTTTTGCAATATTCATGAGAGTATTAAGCAGTCTAATTTACTAAAATCTGTCACTAGGTTCTGGCACAAATGAGAATCTAACTCAGTGGCCCTTAATTACAATACCACTAACAGTAATTACACTCGTGGTGTTATTCCTGGATTACTTTAAGCACAAAACTAAAAAATCTAACTTTCGTTTTCCGTCCTTTGTAATATTGCCTTGTTTTTCTTTGACAGCTTAGTGAAATCACACTGTAAGGTCACAAACATCAATAATTCTAATGCCAGTTTTCATTAAAAAAAAATCATAATTCTGTTTTTCATTCTGTTAAAAAAATGTGGAAATTAGTATGAACTTCCTTTATCTTTTTGTCACATTTTCCTGTCCCCTTCATCAGTTCTAGTCAACTCTGTAGACTTTGCTACACTGCAAAAAGAAATTGCCCAAGGATTTAGTATCAAAGACTCTCAATTTAGGGTCTAACTCTAAATCTGAAAACAATAACATGCAACTGGGCTAACACAGCTGCATGAACTGCTACTGAACCTTTGTCCGATTCAGTCAGGAAGATAATTAGCTATGAGAGGTGTTTAAGGAAGCTATTTCATTCAGATGTGCCCTCCTAAGCTTTTTATTATATTAACATATTTTTGCATCGATCTATCAGCATTTCTCATTGACACTGAGATTAATAAAGTTTGATTTATTTTAAGTGAATCTCCTTAAAAGGAAGTGAATTGTTAAATATACTCTCCTTTGAAAATAAAACCCTTAAATTGCATTTGGAATCATGACAGTCACTAAGGGTTAAATTTGACACTAACTAATAAACCATTTATAATAAATAAATGAAGCAGCGTTGTACCTGTAAAAGGCACAGAGGTAACCAGATGGAAGTCAGAAGCTATATACTCAGACCCCAGTTCTTTGAGAGTTAAATCAGCTCTGAACAGAGAAACCTATTCTGGTTATACAGAAATACGTGTGACTTATCTGACTCTATAAGACAAGGTTGTTACACCCAAAAGTGAAAGTGTTCAACAAAGTCTGATCAGATTTCTTTTGCTCTGTGAAACAAGACAGAATAATAACTAAAAAAAAAATAAAATTAAAAACAATCTAATGGGCATCATCAGCCAAAAAAATCAAGTTCAATTCAAGGAGGTACTTGTATGTTGTTTTTTGAGCAAGTCAACTTTATATTGAAAACAATTTTGATTAATTCAGCTTAAAAAAAAAAATCAATCCAACACACTTTGGATCATTTTTTCAGCTAATTAATATAAAATGTTGGTTCGTGTATTTGAACTCCACTTTATAAAGAGACCTTGAGAACAGTTGGAAGGAAATCTACTAGAGACACATGATTTTTAAGAACCAGCCTTTAAAAGAAGAATGATGAAGTGCATTAGTATTTATAACTAACTAGTGTATTCTCCTAGTTAAAGAGAATTAATATCACGTACTACAGACATTTAGCAAAAGACATTCACAACACTTTGACACTACATCTACTCCTGTACTGCACTGCTCTTACTGAAGACCACGGGGTTATTTCTCTTTTTACTGGGAGCCACAGACCTTTATTTTCCAGCTTTTCCAATCAGCCACTGTGGCAACACAAGGTTCTTTAGATCTTTACATTAATAATTTCACATTTGTGAGTGATGTTCCAGACACTGCAAATAAAGAAATGTGTCAATAATGAAGGGAATCTGAACAACAAATCTACTCCACTGTCTAGATAATTTTTTTTGAGAATTAGTTCCCGTGGAAAATACATTTAAAGGTTTTATTTTTTTATCTATCTATAAAGTTATTATGAATCTTAGGAATGCCACTTCCACATAAACAAAAGAAAAAAAAAATCAGTCAAGTTTTTGCTCACAGGAAAAAAAAAGAATCCTTAGTAAGTACTCTCATTCATTATTTTCTGTTATATATGTGGAATGAATATAGTTTAAAAAAAACTCTATGTTTAAAATCACTATTTTTTCCTAAATATAGGGCTGTAGTTCTCTTCAAAGGAAATGTTACAGGAGGGAAATTTTCTTTATAATGAACACACATCTAGCTTATGTGAGCTACATAACAGGCAAGATAAAACTAATCTTAAAAAAATTTTTATAACTGCAAAATAGCTACTTGCCACCATAAAAATGAAGGAACAGAATTTTTCTTAGCACTGTGATGAATCCCCTCAAACTCTGCAGAAGTAACCCTCCCCAGGCAGCGTTTCCCCTGAGCAAAGCCAGGCGCTGTGCTGCAAGCCTGCGCAGGTTGAAGCAGACACAAGCCCGCCAGCCTGCACTCGCTCCAGAGCCGTTCATAACCCTGCAGCCACTCGCCAGAGGGACCGAAATTCCCATTTCCACAGAAAAATACGGCTCTGTTTCCCAGGCAACTGAGAAATTTAAAGAGCGACAGTGGTTGCCTGCTAGCGAGCAGCTCTGGAAAGCCAGGTCGGCAGCGTGAGGGCAGAGGCTTCTGCTTTCAGCTCTGGCCAAGGGTGTGTGGGGCACCTTGCCCCAGCGGCCTCCCAGGCACCGCAAGGAGACATGGCACTTGGATTTTTAGTTATTATTCATCGATTTTCAAACAGCATTTGGAATGCTAATGTAGATGTTTACTATAGGCACCCTGTGTTTTTTTTTAATTTGTTCTAGACAACTACTCCAGAGTCGTACCAGGGAAGCAAAAGGTAAAAATCATGAAATTCAGTTTCATCCTGCACTGGCAGCAGCACAGAGAAAATAGTCTACATGTGAACAACAGTGAAAAGAAATCTGTACATAGCTATCAGAAACACAGAGACTGAGAACACCAACGAAGAGACTGGGAAGACCCAACATTATAGAGTTAAGCAAAGAGAAAGAAAAAAGTTTTCCAGGAAAAAAAAAAAAGTATCAGGAAGCTGGTGAATGCTTTCCTGCACAGAGCAGATACTTCTCCTTAAATGTTCCAAACAACTGTGGTAGCAAATATGCATGTACGTATATACATATTCACTGTAAGAGTCACTCAGTATAAGCAAATTACAAACTAGAAGGTATTTTCAAAATGCAAAAGTGTAATTGTGCCAGTAACACGGTGAGTTTCAGAAATCTTCCAGCAATAGAAGACCTGCTAATTAGCTGTGATTTTATCCTCTTCTAATTAGCGATACTGTAGATGAGATGAAAACATAATACAACATACTGTTTCTGCCAGCAGTTAAGCAGATCAAAGTAGTATTCATTGATAACACTGCACTCCTCACCTAGCGATCAGGCCACTGCTCATCCAGCTAATTATACGAGATTCTGTTTAGAAACAATTATACGTGGAATACAGTGTATGTCAGTGTTTAAGTAGATAAATAACTAACTGCTGTATAGCAAAAGCCAGCTGTAACAAGCTGATACGCCTCAAATAGGCAGTATTTTCCACTTATAAGTCACCTTCATGGTAAAGAGTGACAGACCTTTTTAAAAAAAAAAAACCAGAACGCTGAGGTGCAGCTCTGGTATTTGTCAGTGCACCACAAGTGCCTGCTACACAACTGCCAGGTTTGCTGGTTGTAACAACAGGCCAGGCACCAGAAACAGCCAGACCTTAGACCTTTCTATTCCAGCCCGTGTGAGCTGTACAGCTTTACTCCATGCCACAAATATCCCACACCTAAGAGCAGTTCTCAACCAGGGATGTTCTGCCCCTAGTCCCTATTCCTACCACAGCTACTACACCACTACCCCAGATTTTTTACAGTTTATTTATGACCTGAAAGGAGATGAAGACAGCTGAGAAGTCTGTCTGGTCTCCCTATGAAGCTGACCTGACAGTTCCCTTCTGTATATCCCTCCACTAGCTCCTTGCCTGCCTCTACAACAAGCTTACACAAGTTATTGTGTTCAAAAAACGCAGATATACTACTCTATCCTTTCCACACTCGTACTCCGCTGCTGGGAGTTGCTATCCATCCCTTATCTCTTGAACTCTATCAAAGCTTCTGGCCCTGAGCACTCATTTGCCTCACGTCACCGGGTGACGGGGCTGGAAGGAAGAGGACACCTTCAGCTGCCACCTGCACACCCTCTGCCAGCTCCCGCGGCCAATTCGGCCGCTAGTAACGATGGGAACCGCGCCGGTATTAATAACTAGAAAAAGGGATCGACACCGACACCAGGAACTTGCTAAGGTTACAAAGAGAGAAACACGCTTAAAGACGACGAAAGAAGGGGTGGGGTATGTGACACCTGAGCACTGCCGAGGACAGGTGCCATACCTGGAGGCGGCGGGGCCGGCCGCCGGTGCTGCCCGGCCGCGCAGGCTGAGTGGCAGAAGGCGGGGAGACCGGTCACTCCGAGCACCGCTCGGCTCCCAGGGCGGTTTCACCTCAGAGGGCCCGCCGTGCCAGCTCCGACGCCGGGTCAACCCCTCACAAAACACCTCCGGGTGCCACAGCCGCGCTTCCCTGCGAGCCATCCACACCCCCGATCCACCTGGGCGCCCCCTCGGCTGCTCTCCGACTCCCCACGGCCGCTCCCCAACCCTCCGACCGGGAAGCTGGGCCGAGACTCCTACCTCCGCCGCCGCCGCCTTCAAACAGCCGAACCCGCGCCCCGCCGCTCCCCTCAGCGCCGCCGCGCGTGCGCGGGAAGGGACGTGGAGGGGGGAGGCACCAACGGCCGCGGCGTTCGAAAGTCAACGGCCCGCGGGGCGGGGCGCCGCCTTCAAAGCCGGCGGGCGACCGTTAACGGCCGCCGCCGGCCCCCGCCACAGCGTGGCGCTCGCTCGGCTGCCGGGGGTCAGCCACGTCCCGCTAAACCCAACCTTCTTCACGGTCTGGGGGGAAATCCGCCCCGGAGAGCAAGAGACGTAAGAGCCCCTGACAGGCCGAGGGGGAGCAGGAGCAGACCTTCCGCCAACCACTGATCCCAGAAATAACAGTAAATAAATGGAAGTGGCAAAGGTCAGTTTCCATTTAAGCATGTCTACTACCTACTCGGGCTACCGAAGACCGTTAAGGTAGTTTAAGTGAAGTGAAACTGCTCCTGCCATACCTTAAAATTGGGCGATTATAATGAAGAACATAGCCAATTCTGTATATATCTCTCTTAATATATATATTACCCAATGCCAAATGCACCTTTTAAAATCCTCCAGAGTAGCACGGGATGTCTCAGCTATACGGATTTTCCCAGCAAAAACTGAGATTGCAGGAGAAAGTGAATGAATCAGGACGAAGGTTACTGACAGTGTTTTACTGAGCTCTGCAACACTGGTATATCTCAAGATTTTATTAAATTAAAGTACCCCATGTCGTGCAGACTTTTCTCATACTCCAGATTATTCTATATTTATTTATAATGCATCAAACTACACTAAACTAAAACTGTATTCTCAGATGTGGCTTTTACAGTGACTTTGAAAGAGAAATTCATTCAGTGCTGTCATGTAAATCATAATACATCATCATTCAAAAGTTACCTAAACATCTGTCTTAAAACTGGTATTTAGA